>NC_069501.1:1023858423-1024189923 GCF_027579735.1 Bombina bombina
GCTATGGCTAAACTATCACCCTCTTTCCTTGCTGCAACTATAAATTGTCCTTGGCTTTGAACCAACATTAGTTGAACATTAATTATGAGAGTCCCTCAATGTTTCTGGGGACTAAGACTGCTAAAGGCTGAGTATGAAAATAACCAAAATATCTTATAGGATAAATCGAACATACAAGAACTGAAAATGTTATAGTACCATAAAGTCATAGTTCCTTGTATTTTCTTTTTATTTTATTGTATCACATTAAAGGGACGTTTGTAGGGTTTACAGCTGTCCTCCAAAAAAACACTTGACAGTCAGCTGGGGATCTGGAGAAAAGTGTAGGTAGGTTCATGATCAAACTTTAGCTGACCCTATTGCTTAGAGCTCCTGACAGTTCTATGCCAATATTAGCCCTCAGATCAGGCCAGTAGCCACATCATCCTTATTCCAAAATCAGGTGTTAGACTGGACCTTATTGATAAAGTGCCTAGTATTTTATACATATATTTTGCTGGACAGCCAATTAAAATAAGGAATTTGCACTGCACACAGGCGCTTACTTTTACAAAAATTGCATCAGAGAAGTTATTGCAGGGGGTTTGGAACATCACCGTTACTCAGAAAAACAGTGTCGTTTACACATGGCTTACCCATGATCCATCTGTGAGTGAACGCATAAGTTATTACAAAACCTATGATAACTTTTCTCACAAGCAGATACAAGCGCATTAAATAATTGCTTCAGTGAACTTTGTAATGTAACATTGTGTGTTTCAGATTGAGTTTTATATTTGTGTAACTGTGTAACAGGAATATACACAACATATCCAAGAAATCAAAATCAGCAAGGTTGAAAATGCTGTTGCAAAGCCCCCGTTCCTAAAACCTCTTTGAAAGGTACACGAAAGGTACAAGAAAGTGAAAATGAAACGTTTGTGATTCAGGTAGACAATGTAATTTTTAGACACTTTCAAATTATTCTATTATCAAGTCCAAGTGTATTTTGTTCTATTGATATCCTTTATTTTAAAAACATATGCACAAATGCTTAGCAGCAACGCACTACTGGTAACTAGCTGGTGACTGGTGGCTACTCATATTTGTCTCTTGTCATTGACTCATCAAATGTGTTCAGCTAGCTCATTGCCTTGTTTGAGCCGACTTTTATGTATGTGTTTAATGACGAGGGTTATGTGCAAGAAACAGTGCAATAGTAAAATGCTCTATCATAGAGCATTTTTTCTGCACTTTTATGTCCCAAGCTTTAGATGCATTGTATATTATATAGATAGCTTTGATCCATTGGCTATCAGAGTGAGTTGAAAACCTCTCTGGGAGACAATTGGTTAAAAGAGTCCTATGATTTGATGTTCACTTAAATGTGCAAGGCACACTCAAAGAGACATAAAGCCCCACATTTTTCTTTCATGGTTAAAAAAAAATAAATACAATTTTATACAACTTTCCAAATTGCTTCTATTATCAAATGTTCTTTGTTTACTTGTTATCCTTTGTTGAAAATCAGGAATGTAAATTCAGGAGTGTGCACGTGTCTGCAGTACTACATGGCAGCAGGTTTGTAACAAAGTTATACATTAGCAAGAACACTAGATTGCAGCACTATTTCCTGTCATGTAGTTCTTCAGACATGTGCACACTACCTATCTAGAAATCTCTTTAGCAAAGAATAACAAGAGAACAATGCAAATTTGATAATAGAAGTAAATTGGAAACTTGTTTTAAAATTGTATTCACTATCTGAATCATGAAAGAAAAATGTTGAGTTGCATGTCCCTTTAAGGTTCTGATTCTACGTGTTGTTATCTTGCTTTCCCTCTAGTGGTTTGCCTCTGTATTTGCACTTTGCTTATGGTTTAGGGCTGTACGTTTTTAGTTTTGTGAATCCACTAATGCAACCCACTTAAAAAAAAAAAATCAAAGAAATGTATAAAGATGTTATTTAAAATGCTAAATAGTTTAACAGTTCTTGTGTTAAATATTTTCAAGTTTATTGTTTTTTTTTATATAACTTCTGCTTACAGTTTATACCCAAATAAATTGCTATTGATCATATTTTCCTGACACGTTAATCTTCATAATCAGTTTTTTTTTAAGAATTTATATTATTCCAGTTAAGAGCAGTTATTAAATGTCAGATTGATATTTGGGTTGTGGTACAATGGTTTATTTTATTATTTGTAAGCAGCAGAATAACTGCTATTTTTACAAGTGACAAATATGTGAGCAATATGTTTTCACAAATTGAAAGTCGTGCAAAGCTATTTTTGTATACTAGGAAAAAAACAAGGATGACAACTTCTTCAGAGAATATAGCCCTGTGATTCTATATTCTGAGGCCTAAATAGAGTTTTGCTTTGGACTTGCATAACTCTATATGTTGGCTGATTAAGCAAATTTACAAAGAGGTGGACAAAATGGAATGGAGGCGTTGTCTTTCTACATAAGACAACTGGTGTTTCCATGTGGACCTTCTATTAAAATATTATCAAATTAGCTTTGTTCCCATTGTATTCTTTTTTGAAGAGATACCTAAATAGGTGTGTAAAGCACTACATGGCAGGAAATAGTGCTGCAATCTAGTGCTCTTGCAACTGCATAACATTCTTGCAATACATCTGCTCCAGAGAAGTACACACGCCTTAGCTTATGTCCCTGCTTTTTAACAAAAGATACAAAGAGAACAAAGACAATTTAAAAGTTAGAAAGTTGTTTAAAAAGACCCGCTCTATCTGAATCATGAGCATAAAATTGTGGTTTCATGTGCTGTTAAGAATTTTATAAGTTCATAAATCCAATTTACACCTTATTATTTTACCTTTGTCAGGTTTCAGAGATACTGAACCCAAATTCCTTCTTAAAGGGACAGTCTACACCAGAATTTTTGTTGTTTTAAAAGATAGATAATCCCTTTATTACCCATTTCCCAGTTTTGCATAACTAACACATTTATAATAATATACTTTTAACCGCTGTGATTATCTTGTATCTAAGCCTCTGCAAACTGCCCCTTTTTTCAGTTCTTTTGACAGACTTGCAGTCTAGCCAATCAGTGCCTGCTCCCAGATAACTTCTCGTGCACAAGCACAGTGTTATCTATTTGAAATACGTGAACTAACACCCTCTAGTGGTGAAAAACTGTTAAAATGCAATCTGAAAGAGGTGGGCTTCAAGGTCTAAGAAATTAGCATATGAACCTCCTAGGTTAAGCTTTCAACTAAGAATACCAAGAGAACAAAGCAAAATTGGTGATAAAAGTAAATTGGAAAATTGTTTAAAATTACATGCTCTATCTGAATCATGAAAGTTTATTTTGGCCTTGACTGTCCCTTTAATACAGGGAGAGCCCACAGCTGCATTCATTACTTGTGGGAAATACTGAACCTGGCCACCAGGAAGAGGCAAAGACACCCCAGCCAAAGGTTCAAATACCTCCCCCACTTCCCTTATCCCCCAGTCATTCTTTGCCTTTAGTCATAGGAGGTTGGCAGAGAAGTGTCAGAAGATTTCTTAGTAGTTCCTTAGGAAGGGTATCTACCCTTCAAGATGGGACTAGAGTTATAAGTAGTCTTGTCAGCCTCTCAGTGACAGCATTGATAAAAGTTAGAGTCTGGAGATGCAGGGAGAGTCTTTCTGCAAAACCATCCAGACTCATATTCACAGCTCCTAAGCTGACGAGCCATTGACGAGTTTCGCTGCCTGCTTTTCTTCACTCAAGTCCATGTCAGAAGCAACGCTACAGTCTGTCAAACTTGAAGGACCATGTTTTTCTGCTCCACGGCATAGATTCCGGTTATATCGTTTAATTTTTTATACATATGTTAACAATAGAAGACAGGGTCACAGTGGGACTCCTTTTATCTTTATGGAATCAAGGGTTAATATCCCCTGAGGGGGATTATTGAACAGTGGGGGTTTTAATCATATTTGTTATATGATTTCGGCACATGCGCACCGTGTGACCAGGAGTGGTCACGTTTTTTACATTTCCTATTCAAACCCGAGTGTCTGCAACAAGGAACAAGTTTCTCTATATGTCTGGGTCATAGGAGGTGGTGAGTGCCCCAGCCATTGAGGGTATAAGGTGCCAGTTGTTTTTTTTATAATTTAAAGTAGACAAGTTATGGAGGATTCTGATAATTTAGAGGGGGATCCCTCTAATATAGAATTTGATACCTGTGTATATTGTGAGGAGGACCGGGTAGTCCAGCCCTCTTAATTATGTTCTGTATGCTGCAACAGGGTGTTCTCATCAACCAATGTTGAGATGTTAGAGACCACTGACATCTCTAAGGCCAGACAAATAGCTCAGCATGCTAATGCACTGTGGCTGAGCTCTGTAGCAACCCGAGGGTTGCAGGGTCGATCCCCTGCAAGGTCCATTCAGCCTTTCATTCTTACGCCATGTAACTTATACTTCTTGATTTGGATTATTCTCAGTCTTCTTGCATAAGCTAGAACTTCATTTGGCTTAGTCCTTGAGTTTCTCTGTCAGATATGTCGGTTAAGTCCACTCTGTCCTTTTACTCGAGAGAAGGAGTTATTTCTAGCTTTCCGGTCCAGGCAGAGCAGGTCGATCTATATTAGATGACAGCTAAGACCTGTTTTTGGATAATATCTTGGATGGGTGATTGATTCTGGATGATAACGGATCCAGGGGTCCTAGAGGCCGGAGCTAGGCATTTCTCATCCTGTCTTTCTGGGTAGTTTTTCTTATCTTGATTTTGTCTTTTGGCAGAGGGAGGGAAGCTTTTTGAATGGCTTTTGGAGTCATTGTCCCGGTACCTGTTGCATTGTGAGAATATTTTCATTGCACTGTTGTATCATGGTCCAAATAAGGTAGGGGTCTTCTATCCTATTTGGGTTCTAGGGTACTTATGCAGAGCTTATTATGTCCCCTTTTTGGAGGGAACTCTGCACGATCACTGTCGTGAAGGATATCTTTCCTTTTCATTCCTTCTTGATAAAATCTGGTTCTTAAGAACCATCTCTTTCAGCAAACCTAATTTCTAATCCTAAGGTTTTTTGGGGGGATATGGGGTTTAATTCGCTGTATCATAATTCAAGATTTATCTGTGGCTCCCTGGTCTTGATGATTCTGGTTTACTACCATCGTCTGTTAGAAGACCTTCAGGGTTTTTCATCTGTTGTCTTTGATCCTCAGAGATGGATCTAGACCAGAGTTCTCTAGGTAGATGCCAGGTTGGATCCTTGGATGCTAATTTGGTCTTTTTCAAACAGGAAGATTTTTCCTTAGATTTTGTGAAGTTAGAGTTTTCTTCATGGGGCTATGCCCTCCAGACCCTCTTCAGGCCATCGCTGGCTCTGTGGGGTGGGTGATATTTTGGTCCTGGAACCCTTCTTGGGTTTCTTCTTTTAACAGGTCTCATCTCAGCCGGGGACGAGACATTGGCATGGCGCTGTTTTGAATCTGTCTCATCAGATTTACCTGGAATACCGGTTGGGAGAGTTGTTCTCCAGTGTTCTGTCCAGATCTCCCTGACCTGAGGGACATTTCTCTTAGCTCTCCCGGGCTTTTTTTTTTTTTACTTCAATCGCTAGCCTGTCAGTTGGGGAGAGCGTGCCCTAGGGGGGACTGTGGATTATGGAGATACCCTCCTGATTATTTTGCTCTGAGGGTTTGGTCTTCTTTTTTACCTCAAGTGGCTTCTTCTTTCCTTTTTTCTCTCAAGTGGCTTAGATTTTGTTTCTGAGAAGGAGAGATTCTGCTGTGTAGAAGGTAGTTTCTCGAGTTTGGTGGTGGACGGAGGCCCACTTCTGCTCATTGTCAGCGATCCACTCTCTGAGTGTGATTTTCAGGGTCGGATGTTCTCTCCTATCATTCCCTGTATCTGGGGATATGGTCTCTATCCAAAGGTTTTCGGATGTCTGTATCTGAATGGAAACGCTGATTGAGAATTTCAGGATGTCTATACCTATCCCAGATTACCCATTAATGGGTCATGGTTTAGGGATCCTCAGGCAGAGCTATTGGATCCTTAGCGGTGCTTTGGAGGCCCAATTCAACCTTTTTTTCTCAAGTGATGGCTCAATCCTACAGGAGCAGGCGTCGGTGAGACTGATTGCTCCGTTTGTGTCCGCGAGATCGTATATTGAGGTTTGTGGGCTTTGCCTCCATGGGGGTTACCTTGTCGCAGGGATCTGCTGGGTCAAGGCCCCTTTGCGTCATTGAATATTATTCTTCTAAGGCGTACTGCGAGAAGTCGCTTGGTCTTAGCCGAGAGGGGTTTTTTTCTGAGAGGTTACGGTGCTCTCCTTCAGCGCATAGCTGGTTCCTGGTCATCTATCTTAGTTGTAGAGGACCCCTTTTGTCGGGAAGAGTAAGATTCATCCTGGCCCTCTATCTGACCTGCCAGGGTTACCCTTTTCTCCTCCAGGGTGATCTGGAGAAGGGCCTTCCTTGCTAATTACTTGTTGGGACATTTCTGGACCCTGTTTGTTCTTATGCTCTAGAGGCTCATTGAGCTTCCGGGCATTCAGTTTTTTTGCTGGGGCTCTGACTGCGTTCAGGCCTGTGAGTCAATCTGATGCTAATGCTTGGAGTTTAGATCTTATTTTTAAGGGGTTGCATTGGGCTACTTTTGTCCCTGTGCAGGAGATGGTCTTTGAATTTTTCTTCAATGAACTAATCCCTCTGTATATTGCTTCTATGTGCCATAGTCGCTTTGTTGCAACTTTGCAATACGTACTCGTTATGGGGTTTTCCTCTATATTAAGGCTGTTCTACGAGCCTAGTTAGCTTTTCTTCCTTCGGTTGTGTCTATTTGTAACTTCAATTGAGATATTGTGGTTGTTTACATTTTATATGTCCTATTCCTTCTCTAGGAGGAAAGGGTTTTGCCTTTTAGGTAATCATGCCTTGATGTCTTTTTCAGGCTACATAAGATTAGACAGTTTTTGCTGTTGAATATTTGTGTCTAGGAAGTGTGAGGGTCTGTAGGCATGTCAACTTCCTTATTTTTAGTTGAGGAGTGTCTTCCGCTTGACATAGGAGACAGCGAGACACTAGCCTCCTCAGAGGTTTACGGCTCAGTTAGATAGCAGTGACGCCATCTTGGGTCTCTAACAGGAGATCTCTATGGATCTGATTGTTGGGCGATGGCTTGGTCCTCCTTGCATTCTTTTTCCTAAAAGTTTTTTCCTTTGCTTCTGTTGAAGCAGTCTTCGGGAGAATGTTTTTTTTGCAGGCTGTGGTGCCCTCAGATGGGGGCCGCCTCTCTTTTTGCCCTCCCGTTAGCATTCAGTGTCCTCTGTAGCTTGGGTATAATTTCCCACAAGTAATGAATGCAGCTGTGGACTCTCCCTGTATTAAGAAGGAAAATATAAATTATGCTTACCAGATAATTTCCTTCTGTACAGGGAGAGTCCACAGCTCCCGCCCGTGTTCTCCGATGGGCGACCCTAAAATGTATATTGTTTCCTCTGGCTCCTTTTTCCACCTGATATTTCTCCTACTAATCCTTGTTCCCTTGGCAGAATGACTGGGGGATGAGGGAAGTGGGGGAGGTATTTGAGCCTTTGACTGGGGTGTCTTTGCCTCCTTCTGGTGGCCAGGTTCAGTATTTCCCACAAGTAATGAATGCAGCTCTGGACTCTCTCTGTTCAGAAGGAAAGGAAATTATCTGGTAAGCATAATTTTATTTTTTCTTTCATGGTTCAGGTAGAGCACGCAATTGTAAGCAACTTTCTAATTTACTCCTATTATCAATTATTCCTTGTTCTTTTGGTATCTTTATTTGAAAAAGCAGGAATGTAAGCTTATGAGCCGGCCCATCTTTGGTTCTGCACCTGGGTAGCGCTTGCTGATTGGTGGCTAAATTTAAAAGCTGTTTGTATGTCACTTGGTTGAATATGTTGTGGATGCTTCTAACAGTTGATCTTTTAGTTGATCGATCTCCCAATGATCTCTGCTCTGGTGAGATTGTTTAAGAAGTCTCCTAAGGACCATGAGATCCCTCAGAATTTAAGAAAGCACATTTTAGCTTGAGAGCTGTTTATTACACTATGCAGGGTTTTGGGTACGAAGGAAAGAAACCTACAATATATTGTTAAAAAAACAAAGATTTTGATTGTGATTTTGGTCCACGCCAGTGAGGTTTTAATCATTGTGTAGTAAGTGAGAAAAAAAACTGTACTCACGTCTATTGGTATTATATGGAGCCTATGCTGAAGTGTATAATATCTCTCTATAATACAACAATGAAAAAAGGAAAAGAGGGTACAGCTCAGCTAGTGAGTATCGTTTTAAGCCTTAATCTTTAGAATGTTTTCTGTTTTTGAGAGCTGATATGTCTGTTGTGTAAGCTATATAGTACCCCCGTGGTGCACAGTTCAGTTACAGGTCTTTCTTTATATTTCAGGGCGAGCTGTTGAGTCCATGCCGCTGTGACGGTTCAGTGCGATGCACACATCAACCCTGCCTGATACGATGGATCAGTGAGCGGGGATCCTGGAGCTGTGAATTGTGTTATTTCAAATATCATGTCCTAGCCATCAGCACAAAGAACCCACTACAGGTAAGGCCGGGATTTTAACTATAAAGATACATGAGCACTATGATGATTGTATGACCTGTATGCCATTAAAGTATACATCTGACATAAAATACTATACTAATAAATATTATTTATATAAGACTTGTTGTTCTTGTTTTACATGAGCAGTGTGCTCTACATACAGATAACATGATTACCACCAACTCCAAGCTAAAATCAGAAGAATAGTAAATATAATAAAAAACAAAGAAAATGTAAAATAATGATAGAGCCTTGGTATTGTAACATTAATTCATGTGACACCTTTTACTCACCTTTTGTAACACATAAAGTATATACATTGTATGGACTGTGCTTGAAGATGGAGTAACTTTACTGATGGGTGATACTATGTCACACTGGAGCCAGTGTTCAATGCTATCCACAGTGCCCGCATTGGTTTCAGTAAACACCTATACACTAGTGTAACCAGTTTACAACTCTTTTACTCTGTAGTATGTTTGGATTTAACTGAGTTGTCAATTAAACCTAAAGTCTAGGTGGATTGACGCTTGGATTAAATGAGGACTAATAACCTATTATAATGTTGACAGTTTTCTTATGTTTTTAAGTTTACCATCACTTTAAGGGCCCAGTGATCTTAAGTTCTCCGCTCTAGCGAGATGATCTTAGACACCTTATCAGAACTGTGAGGTTCATCAAATAATTGTATAAAAGTAAATCTTAGCTTTAGAGCTGTTTATCTAATTACACAGGGTTCTGGATGTGATGGAGAGACACATACATTACAATATAATGATTAAAAAAGCCCCCAAAGATTTTGTAAGATTCCTCTCCATGCCGGCAAGTTTTTTTATCATGTGACCCCAGCAACAGTCTGGCTTCTGTTTCTCTTGTTAAGTGTATTCAGTCCACGGGTCATCCATTACTTATGGGATTATATCTCCTTCCCAACAGGAAGTTGCAAGAGGATCACCCAAGCAGAGCTGCTATATAGCTCCTCCCCTCACACGTCATATCCAGTCATTCTCTTGCAACTCAACTAGATAGGTCGTTGTGAGAGGTCTGTGGTGTTTTTATACTTAGTTTATTTCTTCAATCAAAAGTTTGTTATTTTAAATGGCACCGGAGTGTGCTGTTTGTTCTCAGGCAGTATTTAGAAGAAGAATCTGCCTGAGTTTTTCTATGATCTTAGCGGAAGTAACTAAGATCCACTGGCTGTTCTCGCACATTCTGAGGAGTGGAGTAACTTTCAGAAAGGGAATAGCATGCGGGGAATCCCGCAAACGAGGTATGTGCAGTAAATTATTTTTCTAAGGAATGGAATTGACTAAGAAAATACTGCTGATACCGATGTAATGTAAGTACAGCCTTAAATGCAGCGGCGACTGGTATCAGGCTGATGAATGTATGTATTTTCTAAGGAATGGAATTTGACTAAGAAAATACTGTTAATACCGAAGTATTGTATAAGCCTTAACTGCAGTAGAAGCGACTGGTAGCAGGCTTATTAATAACACTATCTAACATTTAAAGTGTATGTTTAAAACGTTTACTGGCATGTTATTCGTTTTTTGTGAGGTACTTTGGTGATAAATCTTTTGGGGCATGAAAATTTCCACATGGCTGTTGTTTATTTCTATATAGAAGCGTTTAACTGAGGTTTCCCACTGTTGTAATAGGAGTGGGAGGAGCCTATTTTAGCGCTTTGACAGTGTGTTTGACTGTGATAAAAAACATTAATTGTTAATTTGATTATCCGTTTTTGGGTATTAAGGGGTTAATCATCCATTTGCTAGTGGGTGCAATACTCTTCTAACTTAATACATTTACTGTGAAGATTTGGTTGCTATAACTGATTTGGTTCTTTGTTATTTCAACTGTGAAGTCTTTTTTTGTGCTTCTTAAAGGCGCAGTAGCATTTTTTATATTGCTTTTAAATTTACTTGAAACGTTTTTCCAAGCTTGTCTCATTGAGAGTCTGTTTAAACATGTCTGACACAGATGAGACTGCTTGTTCACTATGTTTGAAGGCCAATGTGGAGCCCCAAAGAAATATGTGTACTAATTGTATTGATGTCACTTTGCATAAAAGTCAATCTATATCTGTAAAGAAATTATCACCAGACAACGAGGGGGAGTTATGCTCAGGGGGCGCGTGATATTGTGGCGCCAAGTGCATCAGAGAGGCCCATACAAATCACTTTGCAAGACATGGCGGCTGTTATGACAGAGGTATTATCTAAATTGCCTGAATTAAGAGGCAAGCGCGATAGCTCTGGGTTAAGGACAGAGCGCGCTGATGATGTGAGAGCCATGTCTGATACTGCGTCACAATTTGCAGAACATGAGGACGGAGAGCTTCATTCTGTGGGTGACGGATCTGATCCAGGGAGACCGGATTCAGAGATTTCTAATTTTAAATTTAAGCTTGAGAACCTCCGCGTATTGCTAGGGGAGGTATTAGCGGCTCTGAATGATTGTAACACGGTTGCAATTCCAGAGAAAGTATGTAGGTTGGATAGATACTTTGCGGTACCGGTGTGTACTGACGTTTTTCCTATACCTAAAAGGCTTAAAGAAATTATTAGCAAGGAGTGGGATAGACCCGGTGTGCCTTTTTCCCCACCTCCGATGTTTAGAAAAATTTTCCCGATAGACGCCACCACACGAGACTTATGGCAGACGGTCCCTAAGGTGGAGGGAGCAGTTTCTACTTTAGCTATGCGTACCACTATCCCGGTGGAGGATAGTTGTGCTTTTTCGGATCCAATGGATAAAAAATTAGAAGGTTACCTTAAGAAAATGTTTGTTCAAAAAGGTTTTATCTTACAGCCCCTTGCATGCATTGCGCCTGTCACTGCGGCTGCGGCATTCTGGTTTGAGTCTCTGGAAGAGGCCATTCGCACAGCTCCATTGGATGAGATTATGGCCAAGCTTAAAGCACTTATGCTAGCTAATGCATTTGTTTCTGATGCCGTTGTACATTTAACCAAACTAACGGCTAAGAACTCCGGATTCGCCATCCAGGCGCGCAGAGCGCTATGGCTTAAATCCTGGTCAGCTGACGTGACTTCTAAGTCTAAATTGCTTAATATTCCTTTCAAAGGGCAGACCTTATTCGGGCCCGGCTTGAAAGAAATTATTGCTGACATTACTGGGGGTAAGGGTCATACTCTTCCTCAGGACAGGGCCAAGTCAAAGGCCAAACAGTCTAATTTTCGCGCCTTTCGTAATTTCAAGGCAGGAGCAGCATCAACTTCCTCCGCTCCAAAACAGGAAGGACCTGTTGCTCATTACAGACAGGGCTGGAAAACTAACCAGTCCTGAAACAAGGGCAAGCAGGCCAGAAAGCCTTCTTCTGCCCCTAAGACAGCATGAAGAGAGGGCCCCCTATCCGGAAACGGATATAGTGGGGGGCAGACTATCTCTCTTCGCCCAGGCTTGGGCAAGAGATGTCCAAGATCCCTGGGCATTAGAGATCATATCTCAGGGATATCTTCTGGACTTCAAAGCATCTCCTCCACAAGGGAGATTTCATCTTTCAAGGTTATCAGCAAACCAAATAAAGAAAGAGGCATTTCTACGTTGTGTGCAAGACCTCTTAGTATTGGGGGTGATCCACCCAGTTCCGCGGACGGAACAAGGGCAAGGGTTTTACTCGAATCTGTTTGTGGTTCCCAAGAAAGAGGGAACCTTCAGACCAATCTTGGACCTAAAAATCTTAAACAAATTCCTAAGAGTTCCATCATTCAAAATGGAAACTATTCGAACCATCCTACCCATGATCCAAGAGGGTCAATACATGACCACGGTAGACTTAAAGGATGCCTACCTTCATATACTGATTCACAAAGATCATTATCGGTACCTAAGATTTGCCTTTCTAGACAGGCATTACCAGTTTGTAGCTCTTCCCTTTGGGTTGGCTACGGCCCCGAGAATCTTTACAAAGGTTCTGGGCTCACTTCTGGCGGTTCTAAGACCGCGAGGCATAGCGGTGGCTCCGTATCTAGACGACATCCTGATACAGGCATCAAGCTTTCAAAGGGCCAAGTCTCATACAGAGATAGTTCTGGCATTTCTGAGGTCGCATGGGTGGAAGGTGAACGTGGAAAAGAGTTCTCTATCACCACTCACAAGAGTCTCCTTCCTAGGGACTCTTATAGATTCTGTAGAGATGAAAATTTACCTGACGGAGTCCAGGTTATCAAAACTTCTAAATGCTTGCAGTGTCCTTCATTCCATTCCACGCCCGTCAGTGGCTCAGTGCATGGAAGTAATTGGCTTAATGGTAGCGGCAATGGACATAGTGCCATTTGCGCGCCTGCATCTCAGACTGCTGCAATTATGCATGCTAAGTCAGTGGAATGGGGATTACTCAGATTTGTCCCCCCTACTAAATCTGGATCAAGAGACCAGAGTTTCTCTTCTCTGGTGGCTTTCTCGTGTCCATCTGTTCAAGGGTATGACCTTTCGCAGGCCAGATTGGGCGATTGTAACAACAGATGCCAGCCTTCTAGGTTGGGGCACAGTCTGGAACTCCCTGAAGGCTCAGGGATCGTTGACTCAGGAGGAGAAACTCCTCCCAATAAATATTCTAGAGTTAAGAGCAATATTCAATGCTCTTCTAGCTTGGCCTCAGTTAGCAACACTGAGGTTCATCAGATTCCAGTCGGACAACATCACGACTGTGGCTTACATCAACCATCAAGGGGAACCAGGAGTTCCCTAGCGATGTTAGAAGTCTCAAAGATAATTCGCTGGGCAGAGTCTCACTCTTGCCACCTGTCAGCGATCCACATCCCAGGCGTACAGAACTGGGAGGCGGATTTTCTAAGTCGTCAGACTTTTCATCCGGGGGAGTGGGAACTCCATCTCATGGCGTCTCGCCAGAACGCCAAGCTTCCTTGTTACGTATCCAGGTCCAGGGACCCGGGAGCGGTGCTGATAGATGCTCTGACAGCCCCTTGGGTCTTCAACATGGCTTATGTGTTTCCACCATTCCCGATGCTTCCTCGACTGATTGCCAGGATCAAACAGGAAAGGGCATCAGTGAATCTGATAGCGCCTGCGTGGCCACGCAGGACCTGGTATGCAGACCTAGTGGACATGTCGTCCTGTCCACCATGGTCTCTGCCTCTGAGGCAGGACCTTCTAATTCAGGGTCCTTTCAATCATCCAAATCTAGTTTCTCTGAGACTGACTGCATGGAGATTGAACGATTGATTCTATCAAAGCGTGGCTTCTCGGAGTCGGTTATTGATACCTTAATACACGCTCGGAAACCTGTTACCAGAAAAATTTACCATAAGATATGGCGTAAATATTTATACTGGTGCGAATCCAAGAGTTACTCATGGAGTAAGGTTAGGATTCCTAGGATATTGTCTTTTCTACAAGAGGGTTTAGAAAGGGGCTTCTCTGCTAGTTCGTTAAAGGGACAGATTTCTGCTCTGTCTATTCTTCTACACAAACGTCTGGCAGAAGTTCCAGACGTTCAGGCCTTTTCTCAGGCTTTGGCTAGGATTAGGCCTGTGTTTAAGACTGTTGCTCCGCCGTGGAGTTTAAACTTAGTTCTTAAAGTTCTTCAAGGTGTTCCGTTTGAACCCCTTCATTCCATTGATATTAAGCTGTTATCTTGGAAAGTTCTGTTTTTGATGGCTATTTCCTCGGCTCGAAGAGTCTCTGAGTTATCTGCCTTACATTGTGATTCTCCTTATCTGATTTTCCATTCAGACAAGGTAGTTCTGCGTACTAAACCTGGGTTCTTACCTAAGGTAGTTTCTAACAGGAATATCAATCAAGAGATTGTTGTTCCATCACTGTGTCCTAACCCTTCTTCAAAGAAGGAACGACTCTTACATAATCTGGACGTAGTCCGTGCCCTGAAGTTCTATTTGCAGGCAACTAAAGATTTTCGTCAAACTTCTTCCCTGTTTGTCGTTTACTCTGGACAGAGGAGAGGTCAAAAAGCTTCGGCTACCTCTCTCTCCTTTTGGCTTCGTAGCATAATACGCTTAGCCTATGATTCTGCTGGACAGCAGCCTCCTGGAAGAGTTACAGCTCATTCCACTAGATCTGTGGCTTCCACCTGGGCCTTTAAGAATGAGGCCTCTGTTGAACAGATTTGCAAGGCTGCAACTTGGTCTTCACTTCACACTTTTTCAAAATTTTACAAATTTGACACTTTTGCTTCTTCGGAGGCTGTTTTTGGGAGAAAGGTTCTACAGGCAGTGGTTCCTTCCGTTTAAAGTTCCTGCCTTGTCCCTCCCATCATCCGTGTACTTGAGCTTTGGTATTGGTATCCCATAAGTAATGGATGACCCGTGGACTGAATACACTTAACAAGAGAAAACATAATTTATGCTTACCTGATAAATTTATTTCTCTTGTAGTGTATTCAGTCCACGGCCCGCCCTGTCTTTTAAGGCAGATCTAAATTTTTAATTTAAACTACAGTCACCACTGCACCCTATGGTTTCTCCTTTCTTGTCTTGTTTCGGTCGAATGACTGGATATGACGTGTGAGGGGAGGAGCTATATAGCAGCTCTGCTTGGGTGATCCTCTTGCAACTTCCTGTTGGGAAGGAGATATAATCCAATAAGTAATGGATGACCCGTGGACTGAATACACTACAAGAGAAATAAATTTATCAGGTAAGCATAAATTATGTTTTTTTACTTTTGTTATTTATAATCCAGCTGCTTATTGCGCTTTCAAATTCATAACCTTATTTTTTACTTCCAATGTCTTTACATTTTTCTTTACCTTTAGTTATCTAAATACTGATGTATCCTGGAGTTTCATGTATTTTTGTGGTTGTCACAGAGGCATATCTGTGGTACATGTATATACTTAATGTATAATTAAAGGGACAAAATACTCGGGCAAGCAACTGATAGGAACACATGTTTAAATGGGCTGGTCTCTTTCACAACCCCACTGAGATGTTGATTTCTTCCACTGTCTTTTATTTACAATTTACATAGCTTTTATAAAGACAATGCTGCAGTATTTATTTTCACTATAGCTGGTGCTTTTAACCGACAAAAGCAAGTACAGGTCGCCCTCGTTTTACAACGGTTCAATTTACACCGTTTCAGAATAACAACCTTTTTTTCCAGTCATGTGACTGCTATTGAAAAGCATTGAGAAGCAGTGCATTAATTAAAATAGCCAGTAGGGGGAGCTGTCCGCTTGTGTTGCAGCAAAGCCAAGCAAGCTGAAATTAATCAGTTTAACCAGACCTGAGCTTTGTTTATAACTCAGTCCAGATTGGAATGCATAGAAAAAACAGTTTGCAGAAAAATGCAAGTGAAGTCTGTGTTGTGTGATTATTTTATTAGGTTTATAATGCGGTTTAGCAAATGTTTTTTTTTCATTTAAAGGGACAGTCTAGGCCAAAATAAACTTTCATGATTCAGATAGAGCATGTAATTTTAAACAATTTTCCAATTTACTTTTATCACCAATTTTGCTTTGTTCTCTTGGTATTCTTAGTTGAAAGCTTAACCTAGGAGGTTCATATGCTAATTTATTAGACCTTGAAGGCCACCTCTTTCAGATTGCACTTTTCACCACTAGAGGGTGTTAGTTCATGTATTTCATATAGATAACACTGTGCTCGTGCACGAGAAGTTATGTGGGAGCAGGCACTGATTGGCTAGACTGCAAGTCTGTCAAAAGAACTGAAAAAAGGGGCAGTTTGCAGAGGCTTAGATACAAGATAATCACAGAGGTTAAAAGTATATTATTATAACTGTGTTGCTTATGCAAAACTGGGAAATGGGTAATAAAGGGATTATCTATCTTTTAAAACAATAAAAATTCTGGTGTAGACTGTCCCTTTAACTTAGTTTAATTATATATTTTGTGTTGTGTGATTATTTTATTAGGTTTATAATTCTGTTTAGCATTTAAAGTCTTCATTTCAAAGCTTTAAAAATAATGTATTAAGTGTTACTTATGACAATTTTGAGAGGGGCCTGGATCCTACCTCCCTCACTTCCCATTAACTTACATTATAAACTGGGTTTCAATTTACAACGGTTTTGATTTACAACCATTCCTTCTGGAACCTAACCCCGGCGTAAACTGAGGGCTACCTTTACTTCAAATCACAAAATAAAGGTAAAGGTTCTAGATCATGTTAAAGGAAAGAAAAATTGAAGTACAGTGTCCTTGTAACATTAACCCCTTAATGACCACAGCACTTTTCCATTTTCTGTCCGTTTGGGACCAAGGCTATTTTTACACTTTTGCGGTGTTTGTGTTTAGCTGAAATTTTCCTCTTACTCATTTACTGTACCCACACATATTATATACCGTTTTTCTCGCCATTAAATGAACTTTCAAAATATACCATTATTTTCATCATATCTTATAATTTACTATAAAAAAAATTATAAAATATGAGGAAAAAATGAAAAAAAACACACTTTTTCTAACTTTGACCCCCAAAATCTGTTACACATCTACAACCACCAAAAACCACCCATGCTAAATAGTTTCTAAATTTTGTCCTGAGTTTAGAAATACCCAAATGTTTACATTTTCTTTGCTTTTTTTGCAAGTTATAGGGCAATAAATACAAGTAGCACTTTGCCATTTCCAAACCACTTTTTTTCACAATTAGCGCTAGTTACATTAGAACACTAATATCTTTCAGGAATCTCTGAATATCCATTGACATGTATATATTTTTTTTTAGAAGACATCCCAAAGTATTGATCTAGGCCCATTTTTGTATATTTCATGCCACCATTTCACCGCCGAATGCGATCAAATAAAAAAAATTTTCTCCAACATAGGTGTGTCCGGTCCACGGCGTCATCCTTACTTGTGGGATATTCTCTTCCCCAACAGGAAATGGCAAAGAGCCCAGCAAAGCTGGTCACATGATCCCTCCTAGGCTCCGCCTTCCCCAGTCATTCTCTTTGCCGTTGTACAGGCAACATCTCCACGGAGATGGCTTAGAGTTTTTTGGTGTTTAAATGTAGTTTTTATTCTTCAATCAAGAGTTTGTTATTTTAAAATAGTGCTGGTATGTACTATTTACTCTGAAACAGAAAAGAGATGAAGATTTCTGTTTGTAAGAGGAAAATGATTTTAGCAACCGTTACTAAAATCGATGGCTGTTTCCACACAGGACTGTTGAGAGGAATTAACTTCAGTTGGGGGAAACAGTGAGCAGACTTTTGCTGCTTGAGGTATGACACATTTCTAACAAGACTTGGTAATGCTGGAAGCTGTCATTTTCCCTATGGGATCCGGTAAGCCATTTTTATTAAATAAGAATAAAGGGCTTCACAAGGGCTTTAAAGACTGGTAGACATTTTTCTGGGCTAAAACGATTGATATATAAGCATTTTTAATACTTCATAGTTTTGAGGAGTTATTTTATTCTTGGAAATCATGTAAAATAACCGGCAGGCACTGTATTGGACACCTTTTTCACTGGGGGCCTTCTCTAATCATAGGCAGAGCCTCATTTTCGCGCCTCTATTGCGCAGTTGTTTTTGGGAAGCAAGACATGCAGATGCATGTGTGAGGAGCTCAGATACATAGAAAAAGCTTACTGAAGGCGTCATTTGGTATCGTATTCCCCTTTGGGCTTGGTTGGGTCTCAGCAAAGCAGATACCAGGGACTGTATAGGGGTTAAATATAAAAACGGCTCCGGTTCCGTTATTTTAAGAGTTAAAGCTTTCAAATTTGGTGTGCAATACTTTTAAGGCTTTAAGACACTGTGGTGAAATTTTGGTGAATTTTGAACAATTCCTTCATACTTTTTCACATTTTCAGTAATAAAGTGTGTTCAGTTTAAAATTTAAAGTGACAGTAACGGTTTTATTTTAAAACGTTTTTTGTACTTTGTTATCAAGTTTATGCCTGTTTAACATGTCTGAACTATCAGATAGACTATGTTCTGTATGTGGGGAAGCCAAGGTTCCTTCTCATTTAAATAGATGTGATTTATGTGACACAAAATTTAGAGAAAATGATGCCCAAGATGATTCCTCAAGTGAGGGGAGTAAGCATGGTACTGCATCATCCCGTCCTTCGTCTACGCCAGTCTTGCCCACACAGGAGGCCCCTAGTTCATCTAGTGCGCCAATACTCCTTACTATGCAACAATTAACGGCTGTAATGGATAATTCTATCAAAAACATTTTAGCCAAAATGCCCACTTATCAGCGAAAGCGCGACTGCTCTGTTTTAGAAAATACTGAAGAGCATGAGGACGCTGATGATATTGGTTCTGAAGTGCCCCTACACCAGTCTGAGGGGGCCAGGGAGGTTTTGTCTGAGGGAGAAATTTCAGATTCAGGGAAAATTTCTCAACAAGCTGAACCTGATGTGATTACATTCAAATTTAAATTGGAACATCTCCGCGCTCTGCTTAAGGAGGTGTTATCTACTCTGGATGATTGTGAGAATTTGGTCATTCCAGAGAAATTATGTAAGATGGACAAGTTCCTAGAGGTCCCGGGGCCCCCCGAAGCTTTTCCTATACCCAAGCGGGTGGCGGACATTGTAAACAAAGAATGGGAAAGGCCCGGCATACCTTTTGTCCCTCCCCCTATATTTAAGAAATTGTTTCCTATGGTCGACCCCAGAAAGGACTTATGGCAGACAGTCCCCAAGGTCGAGGGGGCGGTTTCTACTCTAAACAAACGCACTACTATCCCTATAGAAGATAGTTGTGCTTTCAAAGATCCTATGGATAAAAAATTAGAGGGTTTGCTTAAAAAGATGTTTGTTCAGCAAGGTTACCTTCTACAACCAATTTCATGCATGGTTCCTGTCACTACAGCAGCGTGTTTCTGGTTCGATGAACTAGAAAAGTCGCTCAATAAAGATTCTTCTTATGAGGAGATTATGGACAGAATTCATGCTCTCAAATTGGCTAACTCTTTTACTTTAGACGCCACTTTGCAATTGGCTAGATTAGCGGCGAAAAATTCAGGGTTTGCTATTGTGGCGCGCAGAGCACTTTGGCTAAAATCTTGGTCAGCGGATGCGTCTTCCAAGAACAAATTGCTTAACATACCTTTCAAGGGGAAAACGCTGTTTGGCCCTGACTTGAAAGAGATTATTTCTGATATCACTGGGGGTAAGGGCCACGCCCTTCCTCAGGATAGGTCTTTCAAGGCTAAAAATAAACCAAATTTTCGTCCCTTTCGCAGAAACGGACCAGCCCCAAGTGCTACATCCTCTAAGCAAGAGGGTAATACTTCTCAAGCCAAGCCAGCCTGGAGGCCAATGCAAGGCTGGAACAAAGGTAAGCAGGCCAAGAAACCTGCCACTGCTACCAAGACAGCATGAGATGTTGGCCCCCGACCCGGGACCGGATCTGGTGGGGGGCAGACTTTCTCTCTTCGCTCAGGCTTGGGCAAGAGATGTTCTGGATCCTTGGGCGCTAGAAATAGTCTCCCAAGGTTATCTTCTGGAATTCAAGGGGCTTCCCCCAAGGGGGAGGTTCCACAGGTCTCAATTGTCTTCAGACCACATAAAAAGACAGGCATTCTTACATTGTGTAGAAGACCTGTTAAAAATGGGAGTGATTCATCCTGTTCCATTAGGAGAACAAGGGATGGGATTCTACTCCAATCTGTTCATAGTTCCCAAAAAAGAGGGAACATTCAGACCAATCTTAGATCTCAAGATCCTAAACAAGTTTCTCAAGGTTCCATCGTTCAAAATGGAAACCATTCGGACAATTCTTCCTTCCATCCAGGAAGGTCAATTCATGACCACGGTGGATTTAAAGGATGCGTATCTACATATTCCTATCCACAAGGAACATCATCGGTTCCTAAGGTTCGCCTTTCTGGACAAGCATTACCAGTTTGTGGCACTTCCATTCGAATTAGCCACTGCTCCGAGAATTTTCACAAAGGTACTAGGGTCCCTTCTAGCGGTGCTACGACCAAGGGGCATTGCAGTAGTACCTTACTTGGACGACATACTGATTCAAGCGTCGTCCCTACCACAAGCAAAGGCTCATACGGACATTGTCCTGGCCTTTCTCAGATCTCACGGGTGGAAAGTGAACGTAGAAAAAAGTTCTCTATCTCCGTCAACAAGAGTTCCCTTCTTGGGAACAATAATAGACTCCTTAGAAATGAGGATTTTTCTGACAGAAGCCAGAAAATCAAAACTTCTAAGCTCTTGTCAAGTACTTCATTCTGTTCCTCTTCCTTCCATAGCGCAGTGCATGGAAGTGATAGGTTTGATGGTCGCGGCAATGGACATAGTTCCTTTTGCGCGAATTCATCTGAGACCATTACAACTGTGCATGCTCAGTCAGTGGAATGGGGATTATACAGACTTGTCTCCGACGATACAAGTAGATCAGAGGACCAGAGATTCACTCCGTTGGTGGCTGACCCTGGACAACCTGTCACAGGGGATGAGCTTCCGCAGACCAGAGTGGGTCATTGTCACGACCGACGCCAGTCTGGTGGGCTGGGGCGCGGTCTGGGAACTCCTGAAAGCTCAGGGTCTTTGGTCTCGGGAAGAATCTCTTCTCCCGATAAATATTCTGGAACTGAGAGCGATATTCAATGCTCTCAAGGCTTGGCCTCAGCTAGCAAAGGCCAAATTCATACGGTTTCAATCAGACAACATGACGACTGTTGCGTATATCAACCATCAAGGGGGAACAAGGAGTTCCCTGGCGATGGAAGAAGTGACCAAAATCATTCAATGGGCGGAGACTCACTCCTGCCACTTGTCTGCAATCCACATCCCAGGGGTGGAAAATTGGGAAGCGGATTTTCTGAGTCGTCAGACATTTCATCCGGGGGAGTGGGAACTCCATCCGGAAATCTTTGCCCAAATTACTCAATTGTGGGGCATTCCAGACATGGATCTGATGGCCTCTCGTCAGAACTTCAAGGTTCCTTGCTACGGGTCCAGATCCGGGGATCCCAAGGCGACTCTAGTAGATGCACTAGTAGCACCTTGGACCTTCAACCTAGCTTATGTATTCCCACCGTTTCCTCTCATCCCCAGGCTGGTAGCCAGGATCAATCAGGAGAGGGCATTGGTGATCTTGATTGCTCCTGCGTGGCCACGCAGGACTTGGTATGCAGACCTGGTGAATATGTCATCGGCTCCACCATGGAAGCTACCTTTGAGACGGGACCTTCTTGTTCAAGGTCCGTTCGAACATCCGAACCTGGCCTCACTCCAACTGACTGCTTGGAGATTGAACGCTTGATTTTATCAAAGCGAGGGTTCTCAGATTCTGTCATTGATACTCTTGTTCAGGCCAGAAAGCCTGTAACTAGAAAAATCTACCATAAAATATGGAAAAAATATATCTGTTGGTGTGAATCTAAAGGATTCCCATGGAACAAGATAAAAATTCCTAAGATTCTATCCTTTCTTCAAGAAGGTTTGGAGAAAGGATTATCTGCAAGTTCTTTGAAGGGACAGATTTCTGCTTTATCTGTTTTACTTCACAAAAAGTTGGCGGCTGTGCCAGATGTTCAAGCTTTTGTTCAGGCTCTGGTTAGAATCAAGCCTGTTTACAAACCTTTGACTCCTCCTTGGAGTCTCAATTTAGTTCTTTCAGTTCTTCAGGGGGTTCCGTTTGAACCCTTACATTGCGTAGATATTAAGTTATTATCTTGGAAAGTTTTGTTTTTGGTTGCAATTTCTTCTGCTAGAAGAGTTTCAGAGTTATCTGCTCTGCAGTGTTCTCCTCCTTATCTGGTGTTCCATGCAGATAAGGTGGTTTTGCGTACTAAACCTGGTTTTCTTCCGAAATTTTTTCTAACAAAAACATTAACCAGGAGATAGTCGTGCCTTCTTTGTGTCCGAATCCAATTTCAAAGAAGGAACGTTTGTTGCACAATTTGGATGTAGTTCGTGCTCTAAAATTCTATTTAGATGCTACAAAGGATTTCAGACAAACATCTTCCTTGTTTGTTGTTTATTCTGGTAAAAGGAGAGGTCAAAAAGCAACTTCTACCTCTCTCTCTTTTTGGCTTAAAAGCATCATCAGATTGGCTTATGAGACTGCCGGACAGCAGCCTCCTGAAAGAATCACAGCTCATTCCACTAGGGCTGTGGCTTCCACATGGGCCTTCAAGAACGAGGCTTCTGTTGATCAGATATGTAAGGCAGCGACTTGGTCTTCACTGCACACTTTTACTAAATTTTACAAATTTGATACTTTTGCTTCTTCTGAGGCTATTTTTGGGAGAAAGGTTTTGCAAGCCGTGGTGCCTTCCATCTAGGTGACCTGATTTGCTCCCTCCCATCATCCGTGTCCTAAAGCTTTGGTATTGGTTCCCACAAGTAAGGATGACGCCGTGGACCGGACACACCTATGTTGGAGAAAACAGAATTTATGTTTACCTGATAAATTACTTTCTCCAACGGTGTGTCCGGTCCACGGCCCGCCCTGGTTTTTTAATCAGGTCTGATAATTTATTTTCTTTAACTACAGTCACCACGGTATCATATGATTTCTCCTATGCAAATATTCCTCCTTTACGTCGGTCGAATGACTGGGGAAGGCGGAGCCTAGGAGGGATCATGTGACCAGCTTTGCTGGGCTCTTTGCCATTTCCTGTTGGGGAAGAGAATATCCCACAAGTAAGGATGACGCCGTGGACCGGACACACCGTTGGAGAAAGTAATTTATCAGGTAAACATAAATTCTGTTTTTTCACTTTTTCACAAATTTTTTCACAAACTTTAGGTTTCTCACTGAAATTATTTACAAACAACTCATGAAATTATGGCATAAATGGTTGTAAATGGTTCTCTGGGATCCCCTTTGTTCATAAATAGCAGACATATATGGCTTTGGCTTTGCTTTTTGGTAATTAGAAGGCTGCTAAATGCCACTGCGCACCACACGTGTATTATGCCCAGCAGTGAATGGGTTAATTAAGGAGCATGTAGGGAGCTTCTAGGGTTAATTTTAGCTCTAGTGTAGTGTAGTAGACAACCCCAAGTATTGATATAGGCCCATTTTGGTATATTTCATGCCACCATTTCACCGCCAAAAGCAATCAAATAAAAAAAAAATTGTTCAATTTTTCAAACTTTAGGTTTCTCACTAAAATTATTTACAAACAGCTTGTGCAATTATGGCATAAATGGTTGTAAATGCTTCTCTGGGATCCCCTTTGTTCAGAAATAGCAGACATATATGGCTTTGGCGTTGCTTTTTGGTAATTAGAAGGCCGCTAAATGCTGCTGCGCATCACATGTGTATTATGGCCAGCAGTGAAGGGGTTAATTAGGTAGTTTGTAGGGAGCTTGCAGGGTTAATTTTAGCTTTAGTGTAGAGATCAGACTCCCACCTGACACATGCCACCCCCTGATCCCTCCCAAACAGCTCTCTTCCCTCCCCCACCCCACAATTGTCCCCGCCATCTTAAGTACTGGCAGAAAGTCTGCCAGTACTAAAATAAAAGGTATAAAAAAAAAATACATTTTTTGTTTAGCATATTTACATATGCTGCTATGTAGTGTCCCCCCTTAGCCCCCAACCTCCCTGATCCCCCTAAAATAGCTCCCTAACCCTCCCCCTCTGCCTTATTGGGGCCATCTTGGGTACTGGCAGCTGTCTGCCAGTACCCAGTTTGCAAATAAAAATGTTTTTTTTTTTTATTATTTGTTATTTGTTTCTGTAGTGTAGCTTCCCCCCCCACAGTCCAATATCCCACCAGCCAAACCGATCACTAAATAAATATAACTACCCCTTTGATCCCCACTTCTAATTAAAAAGTTTCTGTAGCGTAGTGGTTCCCACCCGCTCCCTCCCCGTGCACGCGCCCGCCTGGCCTCCCCGTGCACGTGCACGCGTCCGTGCGCGCGCCCCCCCGGTCGTCCCCGATCCCGCCCCCCTCCGCATCACAAAGGCCATCGATGGCCGCCACCCGCCTCCCACACCGGCTCCCACCCACCAACGAACTTAGCCGTTAATGTCCGGTGCAGAGAGGGCCACAGAGTGGCTCTCTCTGCACCGGATGGCTAAAAATGGTTATTGCAGGATGCCTCGATATCGAGGCATCACTGCAATAATCGGAAAGCAGCTGGAAGCGAGCAGGATCGCTTCCAGCTGCTTTCCACACCGAGGACGTGCAGGGTACGTCCTCAGGCGTTAACTGCCTTTTTTTTGAGGACGTACCCTGCACGTCCTCGGTCATTAAGGGGTTAAAATAAAACTTCCACGATTCATACAGAGCATTCAATTTTTAAACAACTTTCCTGTTTACTTCTAGTATCGTATTATTATTATTGTTATTATTATTTGCTATGTTCTATGAATATCCTAGTTAAAAAGCATAACTAGGCAAGATGGGGAGTGGCAGTGCACTGCTCGGTGCTGCTAATTGGTGGCTGCATGCCTCTTGTCATTGGCTCACCCAATGTGCTCTGCTAGTTCCCACTAGTGGATTGCTGCTCATTTAACAAAGAATACCAAGAGGATTAAAAAAGTTGATAATTTAAAGGCACACTGAACCCAAATTTTTTCATTTGTCATTCAGATAGAGCATAACATTTTAAGCAACTTTCTAATTTACTCCTATTATCAAAGTTTCTTCATTCTATTGGTATCTTTATTTGAAATGCAAGAATGTAAGTTTAGATGACGGCCCATTTTTGGTGAACAACCTGGGTCGTTCTTGCTGATTGGTGGATAAATTCATCCACCTATAAAAAAAGTGCTGTCCACAGTGCTGAACCAAAAGAAAGCTTAGATGCCTTCTTTTTCAAATAAATATAGCAAGAGAATGAAGAAAAAATTATGATATGAGTAAATTAGAAAGTTGCTTAAAATTGCATGCTCTATCTGAATCAGGAAAGATAAAAATTGGGTTCAGTGTCCCTTTAAGTAAATTGGAAAATTGTTTTAATTGTGTATGCAATCAGGATCATGAAAGAAAATTTGGGACATCATGTCCCTTTAAATAAGTAAATATTATTCTTTTATTGCCTTGTAAATGTATTCTAAATATCCCAGCTTCAATGATTTTCATTGAGTTATTATTATCAGTTATTTCATTTGAGTTAAATGTCATCTTGAGAAAACAGGTGTTTACATTTTATTTAACAGAGCATACAAACAATTTGAACATAAATTAAAGGTTCATATATCACAAGTAAATGCAAGTGTACAATTTAAAAGTGTTTGGATTGTTTAACCATAGAGTTAAATGGCATCTCCCGATATCGCTTGTAACTGTTAGCGCGCTACTCGTAATCTGGCATTTAGTGTATTCCATTATTGTTCATTTTGCTTCTGTCAGAGGGCTCATAATATACTTAATATACAAACCACTAAAACTGGGCCACTATTAAAGAGCATAGCAACAGGACATTTTCCATAGTGGCAAATTTTTAGTAACCTAACCAAACTCCTTACATTGGGTTACTATCGTCAGGGATTTTCTGAGCCCAGAAGCTATAACATTGTTACCACTGTGATAGACAATTAACTATAATTGCAACCTTCCCCCTCAGCTAGCTCCCAGCTCCTGCTCCAGTTCAATTAACATTAAATACCACTGACCTGGCCCCCAAACCTCAAATAACCCTATATTGTGACTATGTCTTACCTTAGTTAAAGGGATATGAAACAAATTCCTTTCATGATTCAGACAGAGCATTCGATTTTAAACAACTTTCTAATTTACTTCTGTTATCTTCGTTTTCTTGGTATCTTTTGTTGAAAAGCAAGGAAGCTTACTTAGGAGCCGTCCCAGTTCTGAAGCCCTATATGCCAGTAGTTTTGCAAGAATGTTATCTATTTGCAAGAGCACTAGAGGGCAGCACTCTTTCCTGCCATGTAGTGCTCAAGATGCCTACCTAGGTATCTCTTCAACAAAGAATATCATAGGAACAAAGCAAATTGGAAGTAAAATGGAAGCTTTTTTTAAAATGCTTTGCTCGGTTTGAATCACAGAAAAACATTTTTGGGTTTCATATCTCTTTAATTCTAACCTCAAGCCTGCCTCTACTGTTTTGATTTTATTTGCAACACTGTTTCTACTGTTATGGACCCTAACAATAGACCTGTCTGCTGCTATTGAGCCAAAGATCTTCCTTTACTGCTATTGACACTAACCAATACCCTTTTTTATTGCTGTTAAGCTCAACCTTCAGGTCCGGACTAGGAAATCAGACCAACCCTGGAAATGTTTGAATCCGGCCCCAGCATTGTGATGGTAAACATTCCCCTTTTTATAAACAGATCCGGAATTTTAGTGATGTTTTAGATGGCGTTTAATTCATCAGCTGTAATGAAGATGCGCTATAACTTACTTTTTAATGTAGCACTGAAATTCTATTACCCCGTGCTCCGGCTAACGATTTGAACTATTCTCCAATCACCGCTATAGCCATACGGCACTCACATAATTTCGTCTTTTTTTTGTAGCAAGAGCGCCAAATAGAGAACGGTTCAAACCATTAGCTCCCCCAAAAAAGAAAAAAACTTTTGAAGTGGTGAAAGGGAAGTGGTTAGAGTAAAAAAAAAATTAACTCCATTTAAATTATTGCTAATATTCCGGATTTGTTTATACAAAGAGGAATGTTTACCGTTACCTTAACCCTGTTCCATGAGAACTGTATCAGATAATTCATTTTTGGGGAAGCTTGTTTTCATTTTCTAGCGAGGGGGCAAGTACATATAAAGCATTTGGAAGGAGATACAGCCATTGGCCTCTAGTTATCAAGCCGTCAACCGCAAATACGCTGGAATTCCGCAGCGTATTTGTGGCTAGGCTGATTCGCCATAGTTATCAAGCCCTACTGCCCGGCAAAAGTAGAATATAGTGACGTAACCTACGATCCGCCGGACTCAGTCCGACACAGATAGATGGTTACGTCACTACAGATGTTACGAATGCAAGTTCGGCACAATCTGACTACTTTTGGTAGTTATCAAACTACTACCAGGTACGCTCACCACTATTCCGGGCCAGCGTACCTGGATTTCAATCCGCCGCCCTGGAGGCGGCGGATCCCATAGGAATCAATTTGAGTCTGACCATAGCGAAAGCTCATGTTCGCTGCTGCCCGATATCCCATTGATTCCTATGGGAGATGTCTACACCTAACACCCTAACATGTACCCCGAGTCTAAACACCCCTAATCTGCCCCCCCTACACTGCCGCAACTAAATAAACTTATTACCCCCTAAATCGCCGCTCCTGGACCCTGCCGCAACTATATTAAACATGTTAACCCCTAAACCGCCGCTCCCGGACCCCGCCGCAACTATAATAAACATGTTAACCCCTAAACCGCCGCTCCCGGACCCCGCCGCAACTATAATAAACATGTTAACCCCTAAACCGCCGCTCCCGGACCCCGCCGCCACCTACATTATACATATTAACCCCTAATCTGCCGCCCCCTATACCGCCGCCACCTACATAAACTTCTTAACCCCTATCCTGCATATCCCGGACCCCGCCGCAACTAAATAAATTGTTTAACCCCTAAACCGCCGCTCCCGGACCCCGCCGCCACTTATATTAAAGTTATTAACCCCTATCCTGCCCCCCCATACCGCTGCCACCTATATTTAAGTTATTAACCCCTATCCTGCCCCCCCTATACCGCCGCCACCTATATTAAAATTATTAACCCCTAAACCTAAGTCTAACCCTAACCCCCCCTAACTTAAATATTATTTTAATAAATCTAAATAATATTACTCGTATTAACTAAATTAATCTACTTACCTGTACAATAAACCCTAAGATAGCTACAATATAACTAATAGTTACATTGTAGCTATTTTAGGATTTATTTTTATTTTACAGGTAACTTTGTATTTATTTTAACTAGGTAGAATAGTTATTAAATAGTTATTAACTATTTAATAACTACCTAGCTAAAATACTTTCAAAATTATCTGTAAAATAAATCCTAACCTAAGTTACAATTAAACCTAACACTACACTATCATTAAATTAATTAAATAAATTAACTACAGTTATCTAAAATTAAATAAACTAAACTATAGTACAAAAACCCCCACTATATTACAGAAAATAAAAAAGAATTACAAGAAGTTTAAACTAATTACACCTAATCTAAGCCCCCTAATAAAATAATAAAGCCCCCCAAAATAAAGTAACCAGCTCTTTTACCAGCCATTAAAAAGGCTTTTTGTGGGGCATTGCCCCAAAGTAATCAGCTCTTTTACCTGTAAAAAAAAAAATACAACCCCCCCAACATTAAAACCCACCACCCACATACCCCTACTCTAACCCACCCAAACCCCCCTTAAAAAAACCTAACACTAACCACCTGAAGATCACCCTACCTTGAGCCGTCTTCACCCAACCGGGTCGAAATCTTCATCCAAGTGGCACAGAAGAGGTCCTCCATCCAGCAGAAGTCTTCATCCAGGCGGCGTCTTCAATCTTCATCCATCCGGAGCGGAGCCATCTTCCAAGGAGCCGACGCAGAGCCATCCTCTTCAACCGACGACTGAACGACGAATTAAGGTTTCTTTAAAGGGACACTGTACCCAAAAATTTTCTTTCGTGATTCAGATTGAGCATGACATTTTAAGCAACTTTCTAATTTACTCCTATTATCACATTTTCTTCATTCTCTTGGTATCTTTATTTGAAATGCAAGAATGTAAGTTTAGATGCCGGCCCATTTTTGGTGAACAATCTGGGTTGTCCTTGCTGATTGGTGGATAAATTAATCCACCAATAAAAAAGTGCTGTCCAGAGTACTGAAACCAAAAAAAAACTTAGATGCTTTCTTTTTCAAATAATGATAGCAAGAGAACGAAGAAAAATTGATAATAGGAGTAAATTAGGACATTGCTTAAAATTGCATGCTCTTTCTGAATTACAAAAGAAAAAAATTGGGTTCAGTGTCCCTTTAAGGGACGTCATCCAAGATGGCGTCCCTCGAATTCCGATTGGCTGATAGGATTCTATCAGCCAATCGGAATTAAGGTAGGAAAAATCTGATTGGCTGATTCAATCAGCCAATCAGATTGAAGTTGAATCCGATTGGCTGATCAGCCAATCGGATTGAGCTCGCATTCTATTGGCTGTTCCGATCAGCCAATAGAATGCGAGCTCAATGTGTTAGTGTTAGACTTAGGTTTAGGGGTTAATAAGTTTTATATAGGTGGCGGCGGTATAAATGGTCAGGATAGGGGCTAATAAGTTTAATATAGGTGGCGGCGGGGTCCGGGAGCGGCGGTTTAGAGGTTAAACATTTAATTTAGTTGCGACCGGGTCCGGGAGCGGTGGTTTAGGGGTTAATGAGTTTAATGTAGGTGACGGCGGTGTAGTGGGGGCCAGGATAGGGGTTAATAGGTAAAATGTAGGTGGCGGCGGGGTCCGGGAGCGACGGTTTAGGGGTTAATACATTTATTTTAGTTGCGGCGGTTTCCAGGAGCGGCGTTTTACGGGGTAATAACTTTATTTAGGTGCGGAGGGCTCCGGGAACGGCGGTTAAGGGGGTAAAACAGTGTAGTTTAGTGTGGGTGCTTAGTGACAGGCTATCAAGAAAGCTGTGAAGAAGCCGATGAGAAGCGAGATCGATGACTGTCAGTTAACAACAGTCCGCTGCTCATCGCTCCGTACTTGGTGCGCGGCTTCTTGACAGCTTTTTTGATAACTTTGGCAAACGTATTCAGGTCCGCGGCGGCGATGGCAGGCGAGCTTAGGCGAGTGTATTGGGCCGGCGAATGCAGGTAAGTAGATGGCTTCATAACTAGAGGCCATTGTTTCAATGATAATCTACAATTTCTTACCAAATTTCCAACAACATTCTATCCATTGAAGGGACTAAAAACAATACTTTTTCTCTTATAAAGGTGTATCCAGTCCACGGGTTCATCCATTACTTGTGGGATATTCTCCTTCCCAACAGGAAGCTGCAAGAGGACACCCACAGCAGAGCTGTCTATATAGCTCCTCCCCTAACTGCCACCCCCAGTCATTCTCTTGCAGCTCTCGACGAGAAAGGAAGTATCAAGAGAGATGTGGTGACTTAGTGTAGTTTTTACCTTCAATCAAAAGTTTGTTATTTTTAAACGGTACCGGCGTTGTACTGTTTTTACTCTCAGGTATAAATTGGAAGAAGAATTCTGCCTGGAGGTTTTGATGATCTTAGCGGTTTGTAACTAAGGTCCATTGCTGTTCTCACACATAACTGAAGAGTATGGAAAGAAAACTTCAGTTGGGGGGAGGGTCTGCAGATTGCCTGCTTTGAGGTATGTTCAGTATATTTTTTTCTAGAGAGATGATAAGGTCTAGAAAATGCTGACAGTGCCTGGTATATTTAAGGTAAGCCTGATACAGTGATTTAACAACAACTGGGATCATGCTTGCAAATAAGGGTAATATTCATGTTAATACTTATATTACTTAGTGTAAAAACGTTTGCATGATTTATAAAAATAAAAACGTTTTTTCTCTGAGGGTGATAAATCTTTATTTGGGGCCTAGTTTTCCACATGGCTTGTTAGATTACTCCTAGGAGTACTTTTTTAAGGCCCTCTGACTTTGAGTGCATGGTAGGGAGGGGCCTATTTTCAAGCTCTAAATGTGCAGTTGATTTTCAGTCTGAGACATCCAGCTTCCCTGAAGGAGTCCTCTGGCTTATAGGACCTCTATAGAGGGTTTTGTTCCTGCAAAAATAGTTTTTCAGGGCAGGTAGGAGCCACAGCACAGCTGTGGCAGTGTGTTTGACTGTTTGTTAGCAGTTTTAATGTTTTTCTAATTCATTTTTGGGCCTGAGGGGTTAATCATCCATTTGCAAGTGGGTGCAATGCTGCTTTAGTCCCTTATACACACTGTAAAAATTTCGTAGAGTTTACTACTTTTTATCACTGTTTTGCAGTTTATGTGGTAGTTTTTTTCTCTTAAAGGCACAGTACCGTTTTTATATTATTGCTTTTTTCACATTTATTAAAGTGTTTTCCAAGCTTGCTGGTCTCATTACTAGTCTGTTAAACATGTCTGACATAGAGGAAACTCCTTGTTCATTATGTTTAGAAGCCATTGTGGAACCCCCTCTTAGAATGTGTACCAAATGCACTGACCTTTCTATAAGTTATAAAGATCATATTATGGCTTTTAAAGATTTATCACCTGAGGTTTCTGAGACTGACAAAAGGGAGGTTATGCCATCTAGCTCTCCCCATGTGTCAGAACCTATAACTCCCGCTCAAGGGACGCCAAGTACATCTAGTGCGTCCAATGCGTTTACCTTATAAGACATGGCGGCAGTTATGAATCATACCCTCACAGAGGTATTGTCCAAACTGCCAGGGTTACAAGGAAAGCGAGACAGCTCTGGGGCTAGAACAAATACAGAGCTCTCTGACGCTTTAGTAGCTATGTCTGATATGCCCTCACAATGTGCAGAAGTTGAAGCAGGAGAGCTTCTATCTGTGGGTGACTTCTCTGATTCAGGGAAGGCATTACTTCAGTCTGTCTCTGAAATGACAGCATTTAAATTTAAGCTTGAACACCTCCTCATGTTGCTCAGGGAGGTTTTAGCGACTCTGGATGACTGTGACACCATTGTAGTCCCAGAGAAATGGTGTAAAATGGACAAATACTTTGCAGTGCCTGTTTACACTGACGTTTTTCCAATCCCTAAGAGGTTTTCAGAAATTATTACTAAGGAATGGGATAGACCAAGTGTACCGTTCTCTCCCCCTCCTGCTTTTAAAAAGATGTTTCCTATAGATGCCGCTACACGGGACTCGTGGCAGACGGTCCCTAAGGTGGAGGGAGCAGTCTCTACCCTAGCTAAGCGTACAACTATTCCTGTCGAGGACAGTTGTGCTTTCCTAGATCCTATGGATAAAAAATTAGAGGGTTTCCTTAAGAAAATCTTTATACAACAAGGTTTTATTCTCCAGCCTCTTGCATGCATTGCCCCAGTCACTGCTGCAGCGGTTTTCTGGTTCGAGTCTCTGGAGGAGGCTCTACAGGTAGAAACCCCGTTGGATGATATCCTTGACAGGCTTAAAGCTCTTAAGTTAGCCAATTCATTTATTTCTGACGCCGTTTTTCATTTAACCAAGCTAACGGCTAAAAATTCAGGTTTTGCCATTCAGGCGCGTAGGGCGCTATGGCTTAAATCCTGGTCAGCTGATGTCACTTCAAAGTCTAAACTTCTCAATATCCCCTTCAAAGGGTAAACCCTATTTGGGCCTGGACTGAAGGAGATCATTTCTGATATTACTGGAGGAAAAGGCCACGCCCTTCCCCAGGATAGGTCCAACAAGTTAAGGACCAAACAGACTAATTTTCGTTCCTTTTGAAACTTCAAGAGTGGCGCAGCTTCATCTTCCTCTTCTACAAAACAAGAGGGAAATTTTGTCCAGTCCAAGCCAGTCTGGAGACCTAACCAGGCTTGGAACAAGGGGAAACAGGCCAAAAAGCCTGCTGCTGCCTCTAAGACAGCATGAAGGAGTAGCCCCCGATCCGGGACCGGATCTAGTGGGGGGCAGACTTTCTTTCTTCACCCAGGCTTGGGCAAGAGATGTCCAGGATCCCTGGGCTCTGGAGATTGTTTCCCAGGGATATCTTCTGGATTTCAAAGCTTCATCTCCAAAGGGGAGATTTCATCTCTCACAATTATCTGCAAATCAGATAAAGAGAGAGGCATTCTTACATTGCGTTCAAAACCTACTAGTTATGGGAGTGATCCACCCAGTTCCAAAGGAGGAACAGGGGCAGGGCTTCTATTCAAATCTGTTTATAGTTCCCAAGAAAGAGGGAACTTTCAGACCAATCTTGGATCTCAAGATCCTAAACAAATTTCTCAGGGTCCCATCCTTCAAGATGGAGACTATTCGAACCATCCTAACTATGATCCAGGAGGGTCAATATATGACTACCGTGGATTTAAAGGATGCTTATCTACACATTCCGATACACAGGGATCATCATCAGTTTCTCAGGTTTGCCTTCCTAGACAGGCATTACCAGTTTGTGGCTCTTCCCTTCGAGTTAGCCACGGCACCAAGAATCTTTACAAAGGTTCTCGGGTCCCTTCTTGCGGTTCTAAGGCCGCGGGGTATAGCAGTGGCCCCTTACCTAGACGACATCCTGATACAGGCGTCGACTTTTCAAATCGCCAGGTCCCATACGGACATTGTTCTGGCATTCCTGAGGTCTCACGGGTGGAAGGTGAACGAAGGAAAGAGTTCTCTCTCCCCTCTCACAAGAGTTTCCTTCCTAGGAACTCTGATAGACTCAGTAGAAATGGAGATTTATCTGACAGAGGTCAGGTTGTCAAAACTTCTAACTTCCTGCTGTGCTCTTTATTCCACTTCCCATCCGTCAGTGGCTCAGTGTATGGAGGTAATCGGATTAATGGTAGCGGCAATGGACATAGTTCCGTTTGCCCGCCTACATCTCAGACCACTGCAACTTTGCATGCTCAATCAGTGGAATGGGGATTACACATATTTGTCCCCTCTACTAAATCTGGATCAAGAGACCAGGGATTCTCTTCTCTGGTGGCTATCTTGGGTCCATCTGTCCAAGGGAATGAGTTTCCGCAGGCCAGAATGGACTATAGTAACGACAGATGCCAGCCTTCTGGGCTGGAGTGCAGTCTGGAACTCCCTAAAGGCTCAGGGTTTGTGGACTCAGGAGGAGGCCCTCCTTCCGATAAACATTCTGGAACTAAGAGCGATATTCAATGCTCTTCAGGCTTGGCCTCAGCTAGCTGCGGTCAGGTTCATCAGATTTCAGTCGGACAACATCACGACTGTAGCCTATATCAACCATCAGGGGGGGAAAAAGGAGCCCCCTGGCAATGTTGGAGGTTTCAAAGATAATTCTATGGGCAGAGGTTCACTCTTGCCATCTCTCAGCTATCCATATCCCAGTAGTAGAGAACTGGGAGGCGGATTTTCTAAGTCGGCAGACTTTTCATCCGGGGGAGTGGGAGCTCCATCTGGAGGTATTTGCCCAGTTGATTCAACTATGGGGCAAACCAGAACTGGATCTCATGGCATCTCGTCAGAACGCCAAGCTTCCTTGTTACGGATCCAGGTCCAGGGATCCCAAGGCAGCGCTAATAGATGCTCTAGCAGCGCCTTGGTCCTTCAGCCTGACTTATGTGTTTCCTCTGCTCCCTCGTCTGATTGCCAAGATCAAGCAGGAGAGAGCTTCGGTAATCTTGATAGCCCCTGCGTGGCCACGCAGGACTTGGTATGCAGATCTGGTGGACATGTCATCTTTTCCATCATGGACTCTGCCGCTAAGGCAGGACCTTCTACTTCAAGGTCCCTTCAAACATCCAAATCTAATTTCTCTACGTCTGACTGCTTGGAGATTGAACGCTTGATTCTATCAAAGCGTGGTTTTTCTGAATCGGTCATTGATACCTTAATTCAGGCTCGAAAGCCTGTCACCAGGAAGATCTATCATAAGATATGGTGTAAATATCTTCACTGGTGTGAATCCAAGGGTTACTCATGGAGTAAGGTCAGGATTCCTAGGATATTATCTTTTCTCCAAGAAGGATTGGAGAAGGGATTGTCAGCTAGTTCCTTAAAGGGACAGATTTCTGCTCTTTCTATTCTTTTGCACAAACGTCTGGCTGAGGTTCCAGACATTCAGGCATTTTGTCAGGCTTTAGTTAGAATCAAGCCTGTGTTTAAACCTGTTGCTCCGCCATGGAGTTTAAATTTAGTTCTTAAAGTTCTTCAAGGGGTTCCATTTGAACCTTTGCATTCCATAGATATTAAGCTTTTATCTTGGAAAGTTCTGTTTTTAGTAGCTATCTCCTTGGCTCGAAGAGTTTCGGAGTTATCTGCTTTACAATGTAATTCCCCTTATCTGATTTTCCATGCAGATAAGGTAGTGTTACGTACCAAACCTGGGTTTCTTCCTAAGGTGGTATCTAATAAGAATATCAATCAGGAGATTGTTGTTCCTTCACTATGTCCTAATCCTTCTTCAAAGAAGGAACGTCTATTACACAATCTTGATGTGGTTCGTGCTTTAAAGTTTTATTTACAAGCTACGAAGGATTTTCGTCAAACATCTGCTTTGTTTGTTGTCTACTCTGGACAGAGGAGAGGCCAAAAGGCTTCTGCAACTTCTCTTTCTTTTTGGCTAAGAAGTATAATATGCTTAGCTTATGAGACTGCTGGCCAGCAGCCTCCTGAAAGAATTACAGCTCATTCTACTAGAGCAGTAGCTTCCTCATAGGCTTTTAAACATGAGGCCTCTGTTGAACAGATTTGTAAGGTGGCGACTTGGTCTTCGCTTCATACCTTTTCGAAATTCTATAAATGTGATACTTTTGCTTCTTCTGAGGCTATTTTTGGGAGAAAGGTCTTACAGGCAGTGGTGCCTTCCGTTTAAGTTCCTGCCTTGTCCCTCCCTTCATCCGTGTCCTAAAGCTTTGGTATTGGTATCCCACAAGCAATGGATGAACCCGTGGACTGGATACACCTTTACAAGAGAAAACAAAATTTATGCTTACCTGATAAATTTATTTCTCTTGTGGTGTATCCAGTCCACGGCCCGCCCTGTCATTTTAAGGCAGGTGTTTTTTATTTTTAAACTACAGTCACCACTGCACCCTATAGTTTCTCCTTTTTTTTTTTGCTTGTCTTCGGTCGAATGACTGGGGGTGGCAGTTAGGGGAGGAAATATATAGACAGCTCTGCTCTGGGTGTCCTCTTGCAGCTTCCTGTTGTGAAGGAGAATATCCCACAAGTAATGGATGAACCCGTTGACTGGATACACCACAAGAGAAATAAATTTATCAGGGAAGCATAAATTTTGTTTTTTCTTCTTGTTGGAAGACCCACAGTGAAGAATTTTTAAAGGAAAATGAAACATAAACTTTCAGACTGAGCAAACAAGTTTTAAAAAGTTTCCAATTTACTTCAATTATCAGATTTGCTTTGTTCCCGTGGTTTTCTTTGTTGTAGCGATACCTAGGTAGGTATATGGAAATCTATATGCCAGGAAATAGTGCTGCTATCTTGTGCTCTTGCAAATGGATAACAGTCTTGTAAAGCTGCTGCGATGTAGTGCTCCAGACACGTGCACGCTCCTGAGCTTACGACTCTGCTTTTCAACAAAAGATACCAAGAGAACAAACAAAAGGGAGTAGGAAAAAGCGTTCCTATATGAAGAGCTGATTATAATAAAGGACAAACAAGAGTAGAACAGTAAAAAGACGCTATTTAATACACAATGTATTGGGGTACAGGAGTGTATATATAAAACACAGTAACAAGAAAACAGTCTAAAGTAGTAGGCTCCTTTAACATACAAATTCCAATGTAAAAAAATGCCGGCATCAGGCTATTAAGCATAAAAGTATGAATAAAAAACATACACTATTATCCGCTAAAACATAAAAGTAATAGACATAGAAGTAATATGTCAAACATATGAATAATATGATTAAAGGCAATATTGGCAAGGCATTAGTATACACAGTATCAAACTAAGGAAGAGCTGGAGAAACAAACAAACTGCATCCCAACGTGAAAAAATCCAGCAAATAAAAGTCCAGCAACTTAGGGGTGACTTGCACAGGTTATTTAATATATATTATGCATCCAAAAGAACGCTGAAAAGCGTGTAGGATAGGTGATAGGTAACGTGAGTGTGAAGAGTAAGAGGTTTCTTCTGCTGTGCACAGCGGAGAACAGAAAAGTATCTTAACCTCTTGTGACGATGGAAAATACTGCTCCGACTGAGCGCTCCGTCTTCTAGTCACTAGAAGACGGAGCGCTCAGTGGGAGCACTATTTTGTGTCCTGTTGTGTGACACAATTTCGGCCAAGCTTTAGCTGTCGGACAGATGGCCTCACATTTGACTCTAAAATATTTTGGTTTACAGAGGAGTTCATGGCTGCCTCAATGACTGCAAGGTGCCCATGTCCTGTGGCTGTAAAACAAGCCCAAATCATCACCCCTCCACCACCGTGCTTGAAGGTTGGTATGAGGTGATTGTGCTTATATGCTGTGTTTGGTTTTCGCCAAACGAGTCACTGTACATTATGGCCAAACATCTCCACTTTGGTCTCAAAGAAGTCTTGTGGTTTGTTCAGATGCATCTTTACAAACCTAAGCTGTGCTGTCATGTTCTTTTTAGAGAGAAGAGGCTTTCTCCTGGCAACCCTTCCATACAAACCATACTTGTTCACTCTTTTTGTAATTGTACTGTGATTAACCTTAACATTTAACATTCTAACTGAGGCCTCTAGAGTCTGAGATGTAACTAGTTTTTTTTGCAATTTGTCTGAGCACTGCACTGTCTGACCTTGGGGTGAATTTGCTGGGATGTCCACTCCTGAGAAGATTGGCAACTGTCTTGAATGTTTTCTACTTCTAAATAATCTTTCTCACTGTAGAATGATGGACTTTTTAATTGTTTGGAAATGGCCTTATAACCCTTCACAGATTGATGGGCAGCAACAATTGTTTCTCTAAGATCATTGCTGATGTCTCTCCTCCTTGGCATTGTGTTAAAACACACCTCAATGCTCCAGACCTACAAACTGCTAAAACTTCAGCTTTTATAGAGGCGGTCACACTTGCTGACGATCAATTAACCAAGGGCATTTGATTAGCAGCACCTGGTTGCTATTTAGCCTTTTAATTCCTATGAAAGCAGTAAGAGTGTACTTAGTTTTCCACACATGGCTTCACCATTTTGGCTTTATATTAGGCAGCAAGTGAAGAGTCAGTTCTTTAATTTCATGTGTTGGAAGCAGGAAAAATGGACAAGTGAAAAGATCTAAGTGACTTTGACATGGGCGAAATAGTGATGGCTAGATGACTGGGTCAGAGCATCTCCAAGATTGCAAGTCTTGTGGGGTGTTCCCCATATGCAGTGGTTAGTACCTACCAAAGGTGGTGCAAGGTAGGACAACCGGGGTCATGCGCGCCCAAGACTCATTGATGCACATGGGAAGCGTAGGCTAGCCCGTCTGGTCCAATCAGACAGAAAAGCTACTGTAGCTGAAATTGCTAAAAACAAATGAATGCTGGCCATGAAAGAAAGGTGTCAGAACCCACAGTGCATAGCAGTTTGCTGCAAATGGGGCTGCATAGCCACAGACCGGTGAGAATGCCCATGATTACCCATGTCCACCACCAAAAGTGCCTTTAATAAGGATGTGGAGCAATAGAAGGAGGTTGCCTGATCTGATGAATCACATTTTCTTTTAGATCAGGGGATTGCTGGGTTTATGTACATTGTTTACCTGAAGAAGAGATGGCAGCATAATGCATTATGGGAAGAAGAAATGGCCGGGTTAGGCAGTGTTATGCTCTGGGCAATGTTCTGCTGGGAAACCTTGGGTTCTGGCATTCATGTGGATGTTACTTTAACATGTACAACCTACCTAGAGATTGTTGCAGAACATGTACACCCCTTCATGGCAATGGTGTTCCCTGTTGGCAGTGGCCTCTTTCAGCAGGATAATGCACCCTGCCACACTGCAAAAATTGTTCAGGTTTGAGGAACATGATAGTTCAAGGTGTTGCCTTGGCCTACAAATTCCCCATAACTCAATCCGATTGAGCATCTGTGGGATGTGCTGGAACAGCAAATTCGATCCATGAAGGCCCCACCTCGCAACTTTCAGGACTTTAAGGATTTTCTGCTAATGTCTTGGTGCCACATACCAAAGGACATGCTCAGAGGTCTTGTGGAGTCCATTCCTTGACGCATCAGATCTGTTTTGTTAGCACGAGGGGGACCTACATGATATTAGGCAGGTTGTTTTAATGTTGTGGCTGATCAGTATATGTGTCTATATGCGGATGTAAATAGGTGCATGTGCGTGTCTGTACATTTGGATGTCTATTGGTGTGTAATGTATGTGCATGTGGATGTCTATGGGTGTCTGTGTGTGTATGTATGTGAATGTCTGTGGGTGCCTGCGTGTTTGTGGATATCTATGGGTGCTTGTGTGTGCATGTGAGTGTCTATAGGTGACTGTGTCTGTGCATGTGTTGTGTCTGTTGGTGCCTATATAGGTGCTCTATATAAAACTAAATGACAGTGAGACATGAAAGGTTACACTTTAGAATTATTATTTTTTTGGGGGGGGTTGTCTTGCTATGCACCAATTGAGAGTAATTAAAGGGATACTTAACCCAAATTTTTTATTTTATGATTCAGATAGAGCATGGAATTTTAAGCAACTTTCTTATTTTCTCCTACTATCAATTTTTCTTCGTTCTTTTGCTATCTTTATTTAAAAAGCAGGAATTTAAATCTTAGGAGCCAGCCAATTTTAGGTTCAGCACCCTGAATAGTGCTTGCTTATTGGTGGCTACATTTCGCAAACCAATAAGCAAGCATAACCCAGGTTCTGAACCAAAAATGGTCCGACTCTTAAGCTTTACATTTATGCTTTTTAGATAAAGATAGCAAGAAAAATTGATAATAGGAGTAAATTAGAAAGTTGCCTAAAATTGCATGCTCTATCTGAATAATAAAAAAATTGGGTTTAGTGTCCCTTTAAGTGGACCAATGGCTTCTAAAAATGTGTTTTTTTTTATAAAAGAAAATGCTCCTTGTTAAACAGGCGCATGCACTGTAAATTACACTGTTGTAAACGTGTTTGAACTTTGCATTCACATAAGCAAGATCCTGTTTGAAAGCCTGCTCACTAAATCACGTATACTTCTAAAAATGTTTTCATGAGAACTTCATTGAGTATTGCAATTGAGTGGTTTATAGTTTCAGTACTGTTAAAGGGACATTAAACTGGGGACACAACTACCCTATAATGGTTACTACTCAATATGTTACTGCATTTCATCCTGTTCCTGCAGTAATATTACCTATTTTTTGACAGCTGTATAATGTGCAAGATACAAAGCAGAACTTTACATTTTTGTATTTTTTACACAGTTTACAGTTACACCAAATATATTTAAAAAAGTAAAAACAAACAGCATTATCGTAGAGCAATGCAGCCACCGCAAAATGTTCAGCTCCTGCTTTGTATCATGCACCCTAACCTGAAGCACATAATATAGCTGTAAAAAATATGCTATATTTCTGATCTGGGAGTGTGCACAGCTTCTATCACAGGCTGTGAGAATACTTGAGCTCCAAGGTGGCAGCTCCCATTACAAGGAGCTGCAGAAATGGGATGAAATGCAATAACATGGTGAGTAGTTACTATTATTTTGTAGCTGTGCGCAGCAGTTTAATGTACTTTTAAAAAATGTAGTTTTAGAAGATGACAAGCGTCATCAAAGAAACACACAGTTATCTTCTTGTTTTTAGGTGTAGATTACACCAAGCCAGAAAACTGTGCTTTCAAATCAATAAAAGGAAATATTAAATAAAAAAAATACTTTTAAAATATTAATATCAATATAGTCTTTGAGCAAACATGCCCAGTATGCCCATCATGCCTTGGTGCAAATAGCACTCAGGTGGTTTAGCTTTGATCAGAATGGATTTGGATTACAATAGGTTAATATCACACATGTAAATGAATATTTCCAAGTTAAAACTCTGACAAAGCAGTTCATTCAAAAAACTTTACTGTAACCATAAGAACTGTGAAAGGGCCATTATATATGTCAGTTGTGGGTGGCATCCAAGTTTCTATCCTGATAACAAGTACTTAACACATGAAAACACCCTGTCAGAAACTTTTCTAGTGTAAAACAAATTGTGGCTGTGGCCTTTTAATGCTCTGAACCATTTTGTATTGTGTGCATTCAAAAACTAAGATGACCAATTTCGGAAGCAAATAGCCAATATATTTAAATTTTTCATTTGAGCGATATTTCTTTTGGGCCTAAGACGAACAAAACATATATCGCTTGTGGGCAAAAGTCATCCCGCTACTTGTAATGTAGCCCAAAATAGGAATTCACACATCAATGTTGCACTTAGAGATCCAGTTGATAATGTACATTTCCTTCTTAATATGAGGAGAGTCCACGGCATCATTCCTTACTGTTGGGAAATATTGAACCTGGTCACAAGGAGGAGGCAAAGACACCCAAGCCAAAGGCTTCAATACTCCCCCTACTTCCCTCAAATCCAAATCATTCTTTGCCATTTTTTTACACATATGATAATGCAAGAAGACAGGGTCACAGTGTGGCTCCTTTTATCTGTATGGAATCAAGGGTTAATATCTCCGGAGGGGGATTATTGAACAGGGGGAATTAATCACATAAGTTTATTTGATTATGATGTTGGAACGTAAAGGGGTTTTTACTTTTGTTTTTGGGAGCTGCGCAGCCTGAAAGGCTTGACCCGCTTTTTAACTATTATAGCAGGGGCGGTCCTGCATTGCACACCATGTGACCGGGTGTGGTCACACTTATTTCCTCTTTCCTGACCATGCGGTTTACCGGAGAAAAACGGTTTCTCTGCTTGGCCTGGGTCATAGGAGATGGTGAGTACCCCAGCCTTTGGGGTATAAAGGTGCCGTTTTTTCTTATTAATCAATAGTCTGGGTTGCAAAGGATTCTGATGCGATAGAGGGTACTCCCTCTTTACCTAAGTCTAATACCTGTTTATATTGTGAGGAGGCCGCGGTATACCTGCCTGCTCAATTATGTTCCACATGCCTTGATAAAGTAATCATGTCAAAGAAGGTTAATATGTTTGATACCACTGAGCCATGCACCTCTGAGGAGTCTCTGTCCCGTGAGGTGCGCACCCTGCAGTCATCTCTTAATACACATGCAGCTTCCCGTAGCACTCCTAATCCTCCATCTGGAGGGGCCCTTTTACTGCTAGACTTTACCGAGCAGTTATAAATGGCAGTTTCTGCGGCCTTTGGTGCTTTACCTCGCCCTGCTAAGCACAAGCGAAAGGTCAAATATTGCTATCCTTCCCAGGGGTCATCTACTAGCTTATTGGATTTATCTGAAACAAGATTATCCGATGATGAAGGCACCTCTGATACTTCAGAGGGTGCTCTTTCTGGGTCGGAATCTGCTGCCTCTAAGCCTCCAGCTGTGGAGGAACCAGACTTTAGATTTAGGATTGAGCATTTACGCTTTCTGCTGAAGGAAGTTTTGACTACGTTAGAGGTTCCAGAGCCCAAATTGCCTGAGGAACCTTTGATTCCTAAATTAGATACGAGGACAGGGTTGTACCACAAACTTTCCTGGTTCCTGTAAAGATTTTGAACATTATTAAGAATGAATGGGAAAGAATTGGTTCTTCATTTCCCCTTCTTCTTTTAAAAAATATTTCCCGGTCCCGGACTCTCAATTGGAGTTTTGGAGTTCCATCCCCAAGGTGGATGGCGCTATCTCCACGCTTGCTAAATACACTACTATCCCGCTTGAGGATAGTTCGTCGTTTAAAGAGCCCATGGATAAGAAGATAGAAATTCTGTTAAGAAAGATGTTTCAACATACTGGATATTTGTTTCAACTACCAGCTGCTGTTGCTGCGGTTGCTGAAGCTGCTACCTTCTGGTGCTCTATCCTGGAATAAATCCAAGCAGAGCAAGAAGCCTGCCAAGACAAAGTCGTCATGAAGGGGCGGCCCCCGATCCGGCTCTGGATCTTGTAGGGGGCAGGCTGTCACTACTATTCAAACCTCTTTGTGGTCCCAAAGAAGGAGGGAACTTTCCGCCCGATTCTGGACCTAAAGTGCTTAAACAAATTCCTATCTGTCCCCTCGTTCAAGATGGAGACGATAAGGTCCATCCTTCCCTTAGTTCAGGAAGGACAGTTCATGACCACTATAGATCTGAAGGATGCTTACCTTTATGTTCCAATACACAAGTAACACTTCAAGTTTCTAAGGTTTGCGTTCCTGGACCAGCACTTTTTTGCACTTTTGTTTGGTCTAGCTACGGCTCCAAGAGTTTCTGTGAAGATTCTAGGGGCTCTGTTTGCAGTGGTCAGAACCAGAGGTATAGCAATAGCCCCAAACTTGGACGATATTCTGGTTCAAGCAGCATCCTGTCGTCTGGCAGAAGACCATTCGGAATCTCTTCTGTTTCATCTTCGATCTCATGGGTGGAAGATATACTTAGAAAAGAGTTCTATTATTCCAAGTACCAGGGTGGAATTCCTGGGTGCTATAATAGATTCCATATCCATGAAGATATTCCTTACAGACCAGAGACATTACAAGCTAACTTCCGCTTGTCTTGCTCTCCAGACCTCCTTAAGGCCCTTTGTAGCTCTGTGTATGGAGGTGATTGGTCTCATGGTGTCCAGCATGGACATTATTCTTTTTGCCAGATTCCATCTCAGACCTCTTCAGCTGTGCATGCTGAGACAGTGGAACAGCGATCATTCGAATCTGTCTCAACAGATCTCTCTGGACAACCGGTCGAGAGAATCGCTCTCCTGGTGGCTCTGTCCAGATCACCTGTCCCAAGGGACATCCTTCTTGAGACCATCCTGGGAGATTGTGACTAAGGACGCAAGTCTATCAGGATGGGGAGCTGTTTGGGGTGCCAGGAAGGGTATGTGGAATCAAGAGGAATCCCTCCTCCGGATCAACATTTTGGATCTTCGAGCGATCTTCAATGCTCTGAAGGCTTGGCCTCTTCTGGGTTCGTCCCAGTTTATCAGATTCCAATCAGACAACATAACCTCGGTGGCTTACATCAACCATCAGGGGGGAACGAGGAGCTCCCTAGCAATGAGGGAAGTATCTCGGATTCTGGAGTGGGCGGAGGCCCACAACTGCTCGCTGTAAGTGACCCACATTCTGGGTGTGGACAACTGGGAAGCAGATTTCCTCAGCAGACAATCCTTTCATCCGGGTAAATGGTCTCTCCATCCTGAGGTGTTTGCAGAGATTTGCAACAAATGGGGGATGCCGGAGATAGATCTCATGGCGTCCCCGGCTTAATTCCAAGATACCCAGATATGGGTCACGATCCAGGGATCCTCAGGGAGAGCTAATAGATGCATTATCAGTGCCTTGGAGGTTCAATCTAATTTACGTGTTTCCGCCGTTACCACTTCTCCCTCGTGTAGTGGCCCGCATCAAGCAGAAGCAGGCATCAGTGATACTGATTGCTCCGTCGTTGCTGCAAAGGATGTGGTTTGCGGACCTAGTGGGCATGTCCTCATCTCCGTGGAAATTTTCTTGTCCAGGGATCTGCTGGAACAGAGTCCTGTTGTTCATCAAAAGCTAGATTCTCTGAGACTGACTGCGTGGAGATTGAACGCTTAGTCTTAGCCAAGAGAGGTTTCTCTGAGAGGGTTATTGACACTCTCATTCAGGTTCGTAAGCCTGTTACTCGTCACATCTATCATAAGGTGTGGAGATCTTACTTATTCTGGTGTGAAGAGCGTGGTTTAGCCTGGCATAAGGTTAAGGCTGCCAGCATTCTTTCCTTTCTCCATGAGGGTCTGGAGAAGGGCCTTTCTGTCATTTCCCTGAGGGGACAGATTTCAGCCCTTTCTGTTTTGCTGCACAAGTGGCTCACAGAGCTCCGTGATGTGCAATCTTTCATTAAGGCTCTGTTCAGGATCAGACCTATGTTTAGCCTATGCATTCTGTTGACATTAAATTGTTGTCCTGGAAGGTTCTTTTTCTATTGGCTTTTGCGTCGGCATGCAGAGTTTCTGAAATGGCTGCCTTGCAATGTGAGTCTCCTTATCTGGTGTTCCACACTGATAAGGCTGTCATACGTACCCGCTTGTGTTTTCTACCTAAGGTGGTATCTGATTGTAACATCAATCAGGAGATTTTGGTTCCTTCGTTATGTCCTAATCCTTCTTCTTCAAATGAACGTTTACTTCATAATCTGGATGTTGTTCGAGCTTTGAAGTTTTATCTTCAAGCTACTAAGGATGTAAGACAAACTTGTTCCTTGTTTGTTATCTACTCTGGAAAGCATACGCGTCTGAAGGCCTCTTCGGCTTCCTAATCTTTTTGGTTGAGGAGTGTTATACGCTTAGTTTACGAGTCAGTGGGACTTAGACCTCTTCAGAGGATTACGGCTCATTCCACTAGCACGGTGGATTCCTCTTGGGCCTTTAAGAACGAGGCCTCTATGGATCAGATTTGTAAGGCAGCTACCTGGTCCTCCTTACATACTTTTTCAAAATTCTACAAATTTGACGTTTTTGCTTCTACTGAAGTACCTTTTGGGAGAAAGGTTTTACAGGCTGTGGTGCCCTCAGATTAGGGTCCGCCTTTCCTTTACCCCTCGTTATCATTCAGTGTCCTCTAGAGCTTGGGTATAGTTTTCCCAACAGTAAGGAATGATGCTGTGGACTCTCCTCATATTAAGAAGGAAAACATAAATTATGCTTACCTGATAATTTAATTTCCTTCTGTATGAGGAGAGCCCACGGCCCACGCCCGTATACTCCGATGGGCGGACCAAAATTAGTTTTTCTCTTCCGGCACTATTTATACCTTGATATTTCTCCTACTGTTCCTTGTTCCCTAGGCAGAATGACTGGGATATGAGGGAAGTAGGGGGAGTATTTAAGCCTTTGGCTGGGGTGTCTTTGCCTCCTCCTGGTGGCCAGGTTTAGTATTTCCCAACAGTCGTGGACTCCTCATACAGAAGGAAGTGAAATTATCAGGTAAGCATAATTTATGTTTTTGGTTATAATTGGTTTGTAATTTGTTGTTGCCGGTTTAATTCAATGATGCAAATTTCACAACAGAATCATTTTTCTATGTAAGCTATTGGGCTATATTAACCTACTTTGTAAAATAGGATGTGTTTTCTCTCCTTAGACTTCCTCTATTTTGTCTAGTTTCATTTTGCAAGCTTAACAAAATACATTTTAACATCCACATAAGATGAATGGCACCGTCCCATACAGTGGAACACCATATTATTCTCTCATTTCAGCGTTTGTACCAACCTTCTCTGATCATGACATTGGCCTGAAAATGCACATGCTGTTCTGCAAAGCTTTATTTAAGACATTTCCTAATGCTACCTGCATACAGGCTTACCTTATTACTTTTAGCTTTCAGCTATAAACCAAGATAAAGAGAAATAAAACCAGTAAAAGGTAGCTAGAAGCAGAAAATAATTACAGTAGATTTTTCCTTGAATCACAACCAGAATTATCTCAGTTTAAATGTTCTAAGATTGTGAGTCAGCTGAGAACATCTGAAGAATTTTCACTGTGTACATTCTGTAGCCAAAGTGCCTGCTATGTAATCAGCTGCTGACTCACCGTCTGTGAATGTCTATTCCATTAACAATCTATAAGCTCAGAAAGTCAATTTTTGAAAAACATAAAAGAAACATAACAAAATGACTACAATATAATGTTCAGCTACACCTGTCATACAAAGAAAAGTGCAGTTTGGCAGACGGTCTTGTTTTAATTTTTAATCTTTTGTTGTGCAGTAGTTAAATAACGCACAATGAGATTAAACACACGAGGGATGTTGTCAATGTCCCATTTTATTGCGCATAGTACAGTGAGAATCATGTTCGTAAAAGTAATATTCTATTCAAATTCATGGATATTGGTACCTGCCCTTCATGACATCCGCAACTTGCGCATGACTTTCCATTATAATAAATACATAATAATGAATAGAATAAAGAAATAAAAATAAAACTCCCTTAATAAAATAGTCCAGTCTAACATATGCAAGAAAAGAAAAACATGAAAAAAAGTAAAATAAAAATAATGAATAAAACTTTGCAGTATTAAGACAAGACAGTCAGATAAGATAATTCACAAGCACAAGCGGTGGCAGCATTATGAAGTAGCTGGGTGGTATTATGAAGTAGCTGGGTGGCATTATGAAGTAGCTGGGTGGGGGTAGTGAAATGTTTCTTAATATTATATCATTGTCTGCTATACAAAGCACAAATGAATTGCTTGATTTAACTTAAATGTATTTAATGATAATTTGTGCAATAAAAATGTTAACGTTTTTAATATAAGCTAATTTTAGCTTAATATTGGCTAAAATTTTCCCGGGTGGTCAGTAAAATCAGCCGGGTGGTGAACCCGCTAAAAAAGGTCCTGTGGAAAACACTGGTGTTTATGGATTTTGCATGCTTGACAATAATGTAGTGAAGCACATTAAGTTCTATCATGCAAGACTACTTTTGCATAGCACATCAGAGATGCAAATATTTTACACGTGCAAGCAGCTACATTCATTGTTTTCTGGCGCATTTCAGCAGTTGTTGTTCTTGGACACCACACGAAACTGTAGATGTTAATGGAAGGAACACCCAATAATGAATATGTGAAAAAGGTGAAGAGATGATTTTAGAGCATGATCTCACCTTCACAACAATCTAGGCCAATATGTTATGAAGCTCTCATGTGGGTCAAGGAGATGAAAGTCCCATTGCCATGGAGAAGGAAGACGGCTACATACATTTATTTTATACTTTGACAGTTCTTTGTCATAATTGCTCTGATTAAAGGGACAGAATTAGCACAAACAAAAGCTTTGATCATTTCTCAACACTTCAAGATACATCTGAGTTTTCTTTATTCCTTTATTTATGACCCCCAAGGCAGAACATACTCGGCTAGATTTAGAGTTTTGTCGGTAAGGACCCGTGTAGCTAACGCCGGCTTTTTTCTGGCCGCACCATAAAAATAACTCTGGTATTGAGAGTCCACATAAAGGCTGCGTTAGGCTCCAAAAAAGGAGCGTAGAGCATATTTAACGCAGCTTCAACTCTCGATACCAGAGTTGCTTACGGACGCGGCCAGCCTCAAAAACGTGCTCGTGCACGATTCCCCCATAGGAAACAATGGGGCTGTTTGAGCTGAAAAAAAACCTAACACCTGCAAAAAAGCCGCGTTCAGCTCCTAACGCAGCCCCATTGTTTGCTATGCGTAAACACTTCCTACGTCTGCACCTAACACTCTAACATGTACCCCGAGTCTAAACACCCCTAACCTTACACTTATTAACCCCTAATCTGCCGCCCCCGCTATCGCTGACCCCTGCATATTATTTTTAACCCCTAATCTGCCGCTCCGTAAACCGCCGCCACCTACGTTATCCTTATGTACCCCTAATCTGCTGCCCCTAACACCGCCGACCCCTATATTATATTTATTAACCCCTAATCTGCCTCCCACAACGTCGCCTCCACCTGCCTACACTTATTAACCCCTAATCTGCCGAGCGGACCGCACCGCTACTATAATAAAGTTATTAACCCCTAATCCGCCTAACTAACCCTATAATAAATAGTATTAACCCCTAATCTGCCCTCCCTAACATCGCTGACACCTAACTTCAAACATTAACCCCTAATCTGCCGACCGGAGCTCACCGCTATTCTAATAAATGTATTAACCCCTAAAGCTAAGTCTAACCCTAACACTAACACCCCCCTAAGTTAAATATAATTTTAATCTAACAAAATAAATTAACTCTTATTAAATAAATTATTCCTATTTAAAGCTAAATACTTACCTGTAAAATAAACCCTAATATAGCTACAATATAAATTATAATTACATTGTAGCTATTTTAGGGTTAATATTTATTTTACAGGCAACTTTGTAATTATTTTAACCAGGTACAATAGCTATTAAATAGTTAAGAACTATTTAATAGTTACCTAGTTAAAATAATAACAAAATTACCTATAAAATAAATCCTAACCTAAGTTACAATTAAACCTAACACTATACTATCATTAAATTAATTAAATAAAATACCTACAATTACCTACAATTAAACCTAACACTACACTATCAATACATTAATTAAATACAATATCTACAAATAACTACAATGAAATAAACTAACTAAAGTACAAAAAATAAAAAAGAACTAAGTTACAAAAAATAAAAAAATATTTACAAACATAAGAAAAATCTTACAATTTTAAACTAATTACACCTACTCTAAGCCCCCTAATAAAATAAAGCCCCCCAAAATAAAAAATGCCCTACCCTATTCTAAATTACTAAAGTTAAAAGCTCTTTTACCTTACCAGCCCTGAACAGGGCCCTTTGCGGGGCATGCCCCAAGAAGTTCAGCTCTTTTGCCTGTAAAAAAAAACATACAATACCCCCCCCCAACATTACAACCCACCACCCACATACCCCTAATCTAACCCAAACCCCCCTTAAATAAACCTAACACTAAGCCCCTGAAGATCTTCCTACCTTGTCTTCACCATACCAGGTTCACCGATCGGTCCAGAAGAGCTCCTCCGTTGTCCTGATCCAAGCCCAAGCGGGGGGCTGAAGATGTCCATGATCCGGTAGAAGTCTTCATCCAAGCGGGGCAGAAGAGGTCTTCCATCCGATTGAAGTCTTCATCCAGGCGGCATCTTCTATCGACATCCATCTGGAGCGGAGCGGCAGCATCCTGAAGACCTCCGACGCGGAACATCCATCCTGGCCGACGACTGAACGACGAATGACGGTTCCTTTAAATGACGTCATCCAAGATGGCGTCCCTCGAATTCCGATTGGCTGATAGGATTCTATCAGCCAATCGGAATTAAGGTAGGAATATTCTGATTGGCTGATGGAATCAGCCAATCAGAATCAAGTTCAATCCGATTGGCTGATCCGATCAGCCAATCAGATTGAGCTTGGATTCTATTTGCTGATCGGAACAGCCAATAGAATGCGAGCTCAATCTGATTGGCTGATTGGATCAGCCAATCGGATTGAACTTGATTCTGATTGGCTGATTCCATCAGCCAATCAGAATATTCCTACCTTAATTCCGATTGGCTGATAGAATCCTATCAGCCAATCGGAATTCGAGGGACGCCATCTTGGATGACGTCATTTAAAGGAACCGTCATTCGTCATTCAGTCGTCGGCCAGGATGGATGTTCCGCGTCGGAGGTCTTCAGGATGCTGCCGCTCCGCTCCAGATGGATGTCGATAGAAGATGCCGCCTGGATAAAGACTTCAATCGGATGGAAGACCTCTTCTGCCCCGCTTGGATGAAGACTTCAATCGGATGGAATACCTCTTCTGCCCCGCTTGGATGAAGACTTCTACCGGATCATGGACATCTTCAGCCCCCCCGCTTGGGCTTGGATCAGGACATCGGAGGTGAACCTGGTATGGTGAAGACAAGGTAGGAAGATCTTCAGGGGCTTAGTATTAGGTTTATTTAAGGGGGGTTTAGGTTAGATTAGGGGTATGTGGGTGGTGGGTTGTAATGTTTGGGGGGGGGGTATTGTATGTTTTTTTTACAGGCAAAAGAGCTGAACTTCTTGGGGCATGCCCCGCAAAGGGCCCTGTTCAGGGCTGGTAAGGTAAAAGAGCTTTTAACTTTAGTAATTTAGAATAGGGTAGGGCATTTTTTATTTTGGGGGGCTTTGTTATTTTATTAGGGGGCTTAGAGTAGGTGTAATTAGTTTAAAATTGTTGTAATATTTTTCTTATGTTTGTAAATATTTTTTTATTTTTTGTAACTTAGTTCTTTTTTATTTTTTGTACTTTAGTTAGTTTATTTCATTGTAGTTATTTGTAGATATTGTATTTAATTAATGTATTGATAGTGTAGTGTTAGGTTTAATTGTAAGTAATTGTAGGTATTTTATTTAATTAATTTAATGATAGTATAGTGTTAGGTTTAATTGTAACTTAGGTTAGGATTTATTTTACAGGTAATTTTGTTATTATTTTAACTAGGTAACTATTAAATAGTTCTTAACTATTTAATAGCTATTGTACCTGGTTAAAATAATTACAAAGTTGCCTGTAAAATAAATATTAATCCTAAAATAGCTACAATGTAATTATAATTTATATTGTAGCTATATTAGGGTTTATTTTACAGGTAAGTATTTAGCTTTAAATAGGAATAATTTATTTAATAAGAGTTAATTAATTTCGTTAGATTAAAATTATATTTAATTTAGGGGGGTGTTAGTGTTAGGGTTAGACTTAGCTTTAGGGGTTAATACATTTATTAGAATAGCGGTGAGCTCTGGTCGGCAGATTAGGGGTTAATAATTGAAGTTAGGTGTCGGCGAGGATTAGGGAGGGCAGATTAGGGGTTAATACTATTTATTATAGGGTTAGTGAGGCGGATTAGGGGTTAATAACTTTATTATAGTAGCGGTGCGGTCCGCTCGGCAGATTAGGGGTTAATAAGTGTAGGCAGGTGGAGGCGACGTTGAGGGGGGCAGATTTGGGGTTAATAAATATAATATAGGGGTCGGCGGTGTTAGGGGCAGCAGATTAGGGGTACATATCTATAATGTAGGTGGCGGCGCTTTGCGGTCGGCAGATTAGGGGTTAATTATTGTAGGTAGCTGGCGGCGACGTTGTGGGCGGCAGATTAGGGGTTAATAAATATAATACAGGGGTCGGCGGTGTTAGGGGCAGCAGATTAGGGGTACATAAGAATAACGTAGGTGGCGGTCGGCAGATTAGGGGTTAAAAAAATTTAATCGAGTGGCGGCGATGTGGGGGGACCTCGGTTTAGGGGTACATAGGTAGTTTATGGGTGTTAGTGTACTTTAGAGTACAGTAGTTAGGAGCTTTATAAACCGGTGTTAGCCCAGAAAGCTCTTAACTACTGACTTTTTTCTGCGGCTGGAGTTTTGTCGTTAGATTTCTAACGCTCACTTCAGACACGACTCTAAATACCGGAGTTAGAAAAATCCAATTGAAAATATAGGATACGCAATTTACGTAAGGGGATCTGCAGTATGGAAAAGTCGCGGCTGAAAAGTGAGCGTTAGACCCTTTTTTGAGTGACTCCAAATACCGGAGTTAGCCTAAAACCAGCGTTAGGAGCCTCTAACGCTGGTTTTCACGGCTAACGCCAAACTCCAAATCTAGGCCACTGTGATCTGAGATGTCATCACAGAGAATGCAGCATGTCTACAGAATGAATAGGATACATGCAGGAACTGTTAGCTCTTTCACTTTGCAGCACTGCTCCACATTAGACTGCTCTTATCAAACAGAGCTGTGCTTTGGCTGCAATGTGTAAGTTTTCCTTAACGTAAATTTGGAGCAGCGCTGCAAAGTAGCAATGCTTTTATTGTTGACTGGCTCTAAGGGATTTTTTCAACCCCACCCTTAGCCTTTCACTGTCTGCAAAGCTGTGACTTCTGAATGTAAGATGTTCTTGTTAGCAATGCACCTTTCTTTTAAAACATGTTTACCTTAAGTATGTAATGTTAGACCAAGAGAAAAGGATTTTTTTTTATCTTCAGCTAATTTACAATGCAATTTTCAGCTTCTGCACTATATTATAAAACTTTAAAAATTGCTTTACTCTCCAGTTAATCAACACATAACAATTGAATTGTTGCTTTAATGTATCTGCCTAATATAAAAGAAAAATTGTCACTAAAAAAATCTTATTGCAGAAAGTGAAGAAAAGTTCTGCCTCTGGGTTTATGACCTGGTTTCTTTGCAATAAACCTGGGATCATCTAAAACCCACCCAGGTATCATAAACCCAACCCCAATCGGCTAAACTTGGGCACTGTGTCAGGATGGTAAATTTATATCAGATGTATAACCCACAATGTTAAATGGACTATCTGGTTATTGGTGGTTACGCACATATGCCTCTTGTCATTGGCTCACTAGAAATGTGCAGTAGTGGTTTAACCCCTAACCAGGGGTGTATTATGGCCTAGGCCAACACGGCCTGTGGTTGACCTCACTAACCACATCACACTGTAGTTAGAAATACTGTCAATATACGGAGCAATTTTTTTCCCATTTCTGCTTGATCTCCTGGGATTCCCGATAGTGGAAGTTTGCAGGGACCTACTAATGCACAACAAAACGGGTAATATATATACTTTATATATAAAAACTCACGTTGATGAACACCTCTCAATTGCATTGATGAACTGCTACCGCCACACATTTAAATGTGCAATTGATTGCAGATAGCGGGCGGCCAACCTCTTAATGGAAAATACATTTTACAGATGTGACAGGCATAACTCTGTTCCATGTAACAACTTGTTTCCATGCTGTTTACACACATCTCACTTAGACCTCTCAACACGCAGCCGCTGCCTGTAAGTGTGAACATAGTGACCTGCTGAGCTGTCATAACATTTTGTTGGCGGGGCGGCATTTTCACATCACTGGACACCTCTCCTGATGTACTGTGAGCTGAGGCCGGGTACAGGAGCTGCACCACATTTGAGGGGGCTCACACCATTTACAGGCAGCATCAGTGTGAGGAGAGATTTCAGTGACATGTTATGAGTGGGAGCAGGGCATGGAAATTAGCTGTTACATTGGTCTGAGGAAATGTCTGTCACACAGAAGCTTATAGTATCAAATGTTGGAGATGCACCTAGTTTCAAGAAATCACTGCAGATACCAATTCATTTTTAAATGGATTTGTGCATTAAAAAGAGTAAAGGCTTGGATCATAATATACATTTGTATTGCAGCATAGAATATATATATATATATATATATATATATATATATATATATATATATATATATGTGTGTGTGTGTGTGTATATATATATATATATATATATATATATATATATGTGTGTGTGTATGTATTACAGTATTAATACTGCCTCTAACATATTACATCTTTTTTCTTTTTTTTTTACACTAAAGTCCTTTTAAATGATCTTTCCATCTTAATGGGAGGAGACTCTACTGCTTCATTCATTACTTGTGGGAAATAAGAACTTGGCCACCAGGAGGAGGCAAAGACACCCCAGCCAAAGGCTTAAATACCTCCTCCACTTCCCTCATCCCTCAGTCATTCTTTTCCTTTCGTCACAGGAGGTTGGCAGGGAAGTGTCAGAAGATTCGGAGTAGTCTCTTATGGAGGGTAGTACTCTTCGAAATGGGACTGGATTTTTAAGTAATCCTGTCAGCCTCTCAGTGAGAGCATGGATGAAAGTTAGAGTCCGGAGATGCAGTGAGTGTCGTCTCTGCGAAACCATCCCGACTCATGTTAACAGCTCCTGGGCAATCAGTGTTGACGAGTTTTGCTGCCTGTCTTTGTTCACTCAAGTCCATGTCAGGAGCGATTCTACTAACCTGTCACACTTGAAGGGCCGTGTTCCTGTTCCATGGCATAGATACTGGTAAGATCGTTTCATTTATACACATATGATAACGCAAGAAGACAGGGTCCCAGTGTGTCTCCTTTTATCTGTATAGAATCAAGGGTTAATATCCCTGGAAAGGGGATTTTTAAACAGGGCGGGATTTATGCATAATATCTTTATTGTGTTAATGCTACGTCATCTGTGAGATGAGGCCCTAGCAATGTGTGAACAGTTAGCTGAAGATTGGCGCAGCCTTTTTTGGCGCGTTTTCTCTATAGTTCAGGGGCGTTCCTGCATGGCAGTCCATGTGACCGGGTGTGGCCTCTTCAACTTCCTCTTTCCTGATCAGCATTTGCAGGAGACCTAACGGTTTCTCCGTGGTCCGGGTTATAGGAGGTGGTGAGTGCCCCAGCCATTGGTGTGTAAAGGTGCCATTTAGTCTATCACAGTCCGCATTAAAGGCACAAGCTATGGAGGACTCTGATATGTTAGAGGAAACTCCCTCTTTAATTAAATCTAATACCTGTGTTTATTGTGAGGAGGTTCAGGTTGATCCGTCTGCTCAACTGTGTTCCACATGCTTTGATAAGATTGCAATATCTAAAAAGAAGATAATTAGTTCTCCTTCCCGCGAGGTAAGTTTCCAACATTCATCTCCGATTACACATGTAGCTCCCTAAGACCCTACTAATCCTCCCATGGGAGGGTCCTCGTGGCCACCAGATTTCACTGCCCAGTTGCAAGAGGTGGTTTCTGCGGCCTTCCATGCCCTACCAAGCCCTGCGAAGGGAAAGACATAGCCTCTCATCCCAGGGGTCATCTACTCTGTTGATGTATTTGAGAGATTATCCGATGAGGAGGACGGAATTGGCGTCTTCTAGACCTCCAGCTACAGAGGAGCTAGACTTTACGTTTAAGATGGAGCATTTGCGCTTTTTACTGAAAGAAGTGCTTGCTAGGTTGGAGGATCCAGAACTGAAACTTCCAGAGGAACCTTCGATCCCTAAGCTAGATAGGGTTTACGAGGACAGGGTGGTGCCTCAGACCTTCCCAGTTCCTGTGAAGATGGCTACAATTATTAAGAATGAGTGGGAGAAACTGGGCTCATCTTTTTCTCCCTCTACCTCTTTTAAAAAGCTTTTCCCCATTCCGGACTCTCAGCTTGAGCTATGGGGGGCCATTCCTAAGGTGGATGGAGCTATCTCCACGCTCGCTAAGCGTACAACTATTCCCCTCGAGGATAGTTCATCGTTCAAAGAGCCCATGGATAAAAAGTTAGAATCCATGTTGAAAAAGATGTTCCAACTCACAGAGTTTGTTTTCCAAACGGCAGCGGCGATAGCTGCGGTGGCTGGAGCGGCTACCTATTGGTGTGATGCACTGTCACCTATGGTCGAGGTGGAGACGCCCCTCAAGGAGATACAGGAAAAGATTAAGACATTAAGGGTTGCAAATTCTTTTATCTGTGATGCAAATATGCAGGTTATTCGCCTGAATGCTAAGACATCAGGTTTCTCCATTCTAGCCCGTAAGGCTCTGTGGTTAAAGTCATGGTCTGCTGACATGACTTCCAAGTCTAGATTACTATCCCTTCCGTTTCAGGGGAAAGTTCATTTTGGTCCAGGCCTGGACTCTATCATATCCACGGTCACGGGAGGCAAGGGTGCTTTCCTTCCGCAGGTTAAGAAGAATAAGCCTAAGGGCTCTATTTTTCGTCCCTTTCATTCGGATAAGTCTCAACGCCAGCATTTCTGGACCAAAACTTCCAGTTTTGGCCCTACCCTTTGGTCTGTCGACTGCCCCATGAGTCTTTACGAAGGTTCTGGGGGGCGCTGCTCGCTGTAGCGATAGCCAGAGGTATTGTGGTGGCTCCTTATCTGGACGATATTCTGGTCCAGGCTCCGTCCTGCAGTCTTGCGGAGGACCATTTGAGGGCTCTTCTTCTCCTTCAATCCCATTGATGGATGATAAACGAAGGAAAGAGTTCTCTGGTTCCCAGCAACAGGGTGGACTTCCTGGGTACGATAATAGATTCCATATCTATGAGTATATTCTTGACAGATCAGAGACGTTCCAAGATTACATCCAGCGGTCTTGCCCTTCAGACCTCCTCAACGACATCTGTGGCCAGGTGTATGGAGGTGATTGGGCTCATGGTATCCAGCATAGATGTCATTCCATTCGCCAGGTTCCATCTTAGACCTCTTCAGTTATACATGTTGAGACAATGGAATGGCGATCACTCAGATCTATCCCAACAGATCTCTCTGGACAACCGAGTGAGGAAATCCCTCTCTTGGTGGATCTATCTGGGACAGCTGGCAAAGGGGACATCCTGATAGCTTGGGACCACGGACGCAAATCTATCAGGATGGGGAGCTGTTTGGGGTGCCAGAAGGGCACAGGGCAGGTGGACTTGAGAGGAGTTGACTCTACCAACATATATTCTGGAACTTCGAGCGATATTCAGCGCTCTGAGGGCTTTTCTTGGGTTTGTTCCAATTCATCAGATTCCAGTCGGACAACATTACCTCGTTGGCTTACATAAACCATCAGGGGGGGATGAGAAGCTCCCTAGCCATGAGAGAAGTATCTCGGATTCTGGAGTGGGCAGAGACTCACAATTGTTCACTCTCAACAATCCACATTCCAGGTGTGGACAACTGGGAAGTGGACTTCCTCAGCAGATAATCGTTTCATCAGGGGAATGGTCTCTCCATCCCGAGGTGTTTGTGGACATCTGCAACAGATGGGGGATGCCAGAGATAGACCTCATGGCGTCCAGACTCAACTTCAAGCTACCCAGTTACGGGTTGCGGTCCAGGGACCCACAGGCAGAGCTGATAGATGCCTTAGCGGTGTCTTGGGAGTTCAATCTAATTTACATTTTTCCACCATTACCACTTCTTCCTCGAGTGGTGGCCCGCATCAAACATGAGCAAGCTTTGACCATTTTGATTGCTCCGTTGTGGCCGCGGACAACGTGGTTTGCGGATCTGGTGGGGATGTCATAGTCTCCTCCATGGAGGTTAACCTGTCGCAGAGATCTGCTGGTTCAGGGTCCTTTTCTGCACCAAAATCTCGATTCTCTGAGGCTGACTCCATGGAGAGCTTCTTGATATTCAGTCCTTTGTTCAGGCTTTGTCTAGGATCAGACCTGTCTTTAGAAATTCTGCTCCTCTTTGGAGCTTAAACTTGGTTCCTAAGGTCTTAAGGTCTTGCAGAGAGCTCCGTTTGAGCCTATGCATGCGCTTGTCATTAAGATTCTTTCCTGGTTTTGCACGCTGATAAGGCTGTACTTCTCACTGGGTTGGGATTTCTTCCTAAGGTGGTGTCAGATCGTAACATCAATCAAGAGATAGTAGTTCCTTCCTTGTGTGCTAACCCTTCTTCATCTAAGGAAAGGTTACTGCATAACTTGGATGTGGTTCGAGTCTTGAAGTTCTATCTTCAGGCCACAAAGGATTTCAGACAGACTTTGTCCATATTTGTGGTGTATTCAGAGAAGCATAGGGGGCAGAAGGCCTCTTCCACTTCTCTGTCTTTTTGGTTGAGGAGCATTATCCGTTAGGCCTATGAGACAGTGGGACATAAGCCTCCTCAGAGGATTGCTGCTCACTCAACTAGAGCTGTGGCCTCTTCTTGGGCCTTTAAGAACGAGGCCCATGTGGAGCAGATTTGTAAGGTGGCTACTTGGTCCTCCTTACATACTTTTACAAAGTTTTACAAATGTAATGTTTTTGCTTCAGTGGCAGCTGTTTTGGGGAAAAAGGTTCTGCAGGCTGTGGTGCCCTCAGTATAGGGTCCGCCTCCTTTTACCCTCCCGTTTTTGTTCATTCAGTGTCCTCTAGAGCTTAGGTATTTGTTCCCATAAGTAAAGAATGAAGCAGTGGACTCTCCTCCCATTAAGGTGGAAAACATAAATTATGCTTACCTGATAATTTAATTTCCATCTGTGGGAGGAGAGTCCACTGCTCCCGCCCGTTTGCTCCGGTAAGCGGACCTACATTTAATATTATTCTGATATTTCTCCTACTGTTCCTTGTTCCCTTGGCAGAATGACTGGGGAATGAGGGGAGTGGGGGAGGTATTTAAGCCTTTGGCTAGGGTGTCTTTGCCTCCTCCTGGTGGCTAGGTTTTTATTTCCCACAAGTAATGAATGAAGCAGTGGACTCTCCTCCCACAGATGGAAATGAAATTATAAGGTAAGCATAATTTATGTTTTTCATGTTGCTGAGCAACGCTATGTAGCACATTTTGTAATGTATTTGTCTCCTTCACGTTACTGCCTAAGATAATATTGTTGTTTTTTTACGGTCATAGTATATAATTGCTATAACATGACAAATCTTTTCAAATCTCACATCACTTAAATTTGTATCTGGTTAGGCTCTTAGTTGTTCTTGGACAGAGTCTGGGTGGTACCTGATGGGATTTAGTAAACATAGACTTATTTAGAGTCTTTCCAAACTAGAACATTAAAGAAAGAAAGGAAGGGCAGAGATTTGGGAGGATTAGATCTATGTTTATAAAATGTTGAAAAATTGTTTCTAGATGGCATTTGTTGATGCATTGTATTTACTAAAATATGTAGGTTTTTATAGGGCTAATGTCGTTTAAAATTGAGAAATATGTCAACAAAATGATGAGGTTTTATGACCTGTAACAAAACTCAGCTTGTATTGATAATTGATGTTCATCATAATCTAGGTATAAAAGGCAGTTTATTTGTTAACTTATGTGTTTAGCTGATTTTATATTTATCACCAGATGACATAAATATTGTTTAATGTTTACGTAAAAGAGGGAGTTTTTGTTCTGAAGAAGTCTCATGATTTGATCACGATCGCTGCCAAAGTAAGAGCAGGAATGTAAAGCACCATATTTATGTACTGGCAGGATTGTATCTCTTCTGCCAGACTTTTCTCCTGATAGCCATCAAGCATGTGCTCAGCTAACTCTAGAAAATGTTGTACATATTTCTCTTTCTTTTTCTCCCCTTGCAGTGGCAGGCCATTTCATTAACTGTGATTGAGAAGGTCCAGATTGCAGCGATCATTTTGGGCTCCCTTTTCCTCATAGCCAGTATTTCCTGGTTAATTTGGTCGTCACTTAGCCCGTCAGCAAAATGGCAGAGGCAGGACTTGCTCTTTCAAATCTGCTATGGCATGTATGGCTTCATGGACATTGTCTGTATAGGTGAGTGTGTCTTCTATACTACACTGTGGAGTGTGAGTGTATATGGCAAAAATGTAATATGTTACCAAGAAAACATTTTCTCTTTGTTGTGTGTTCTGGAGTCAAGTGATAAAGACTTAGGGGTAGATTTATTAACTTTCAGGTGGATCATGTCCGCCTGATATCGCTAAATGCTGACAGCATACGCTGTTGCTATTCAACATTGCTCAAGCATTTCTAGTGAAATGCTTGTGCAATGCCTCCCCCTGCACATTCGCGGCCAATCAGCCGCTAGCAGGGGTTTTCAATCATCCCGATCGTATCTGATCGGGATGATTGCTGTCCGCCACCTCAGAGGTGGCAGATGAGTTAAGGAGCAGAGGTCTTAAGACCGCTGCTTCTTAACTTACATTTCCGGCAAGCCAGAAGGCTCGCGCGCAATAAGCAGCATCCGCTGCTTCATAAATATACCCCTTGGAGATCAACTGAACAGAATATGATGTGTAACTACTGATTGTTCCCATATAAAAGAAATGATAAATGTGTTCGCTTACAAAACTGATAAATAGAATACATGAACGGAGAAGGTATCAAAACTTCATTTAAGGGAAAATATATTAAGCTGCATTCATAGTTTTTGAGGCTTTGTGGTGCAGGCTGGAATGAGCAGGCCGGCAACCACAAATGTAAGAAGCAGAAGCTGCTTGTTTAGGGTCTTTGCCACCTCAGAAGTGGCAAAATAAATCACCCTTACATTCACTTGTTAGGAGTGATTGACATTTCCTGCTCTTGTGCAGTAAGTTGCACAACAGTAGGGGGCAGCATTGCACAAGAACACTCTGGTGCAATGGTATATTTTGCTAAGTGATGCTGCATCACAAATTGTGATTGCAGACAAACAAGTTCTCTACTTAAAGAGACATGAAACCCAATGTTTTTCTTTTGTGATTCAGACAGAGCATGTGATTTTAAGCAACTTTCCAATTTACTTCTATTATCTTATTTGTTTTTTTCTCTTGGTATCATTTGTTGAAAGGTAGGCTCAGGAGCTGCTGATTGGTGGCTGCACATATATGCCTTATGTTATTGGCTAAAGTAAATTGGAAAGTTGTTCAAAATTGTAATCTCAATCTGGATAATGAAAAAAAATGTGGTTTTCATGTCCCTTTAAGAATGTGTTCTGGCTGCAATCTTGATAATTTATTTCCAATGATCTGCACTAAGCTGTAATACATTGGATTGTTTTATTTCCCAGTTGATTCCAAAATTGCCTGTAAATTTTATAATCATACAAAAATAAACAAATATGACATTATGTAAACAGTGAAGATGACCAAGTACTGGGTTATAAAACACAAAGGGTCAGATTACAAGTGGCGTGTTAAGAGTTCCGCGCAAGTGAAATGGGGTTTATCTCGGGCTTTTGTGCGCGTTGGGTTTACGACTCGTATTACAAGTTGAAAGTAAACGTGAACACGTAAGTGTATTCGCGTTTTATGCTACAATGATTACCGCGTCCTCAGAGCTCTGGTTAACTGTTCCAAGAACAAATAAGTGTCACTAAACACATTACAAAGATCAGTTACGCTCATAATAACAATAACATTATTTTTAAAAAATTGGACAAAAAAGATATAAGGGCTCAAAATATAATATATATTTCCTAAAAATGCCCAATGGTAGCGGCCCAGATTTAGGTGAGGTTAGAGGCTACACTCTATCTGCATTTCTTCCCTCCACAAGTTGTGGCCTCCTTGCTTACCCACACAGTTTTAGTTTTCCCTGGGATAATAAAACTGTAGCACTAATTCTTAATTCTGATATGTCCTGGGGAGCAAAGACTAGTGCAGAGTGCCGCCAGTTGGACATTACTGATAGAAATTCTTATAAAATAGTTTGATGAACTTACCTAATACTGCACTATAGTTACATTTTTGAAACTAATTTGTTAATGTGAATTTATATGCATCCACCAGCATGTTTAAAGGGACATTATACCTCAAATGATTCTTTCATGTTTCAGATAGAGCAGGGCATTGTAAAAAATGTTCCAATTTACTTTTATTCTCAATTTTTCTTCATTCTCATGGCATCCTTTGTTGAAAAACAGGAAGGTAAGCGCACGTGTCTGCAGCACTACTATATGGCAGCAGTTTTATAAGAATGTTATACATTTGGAAGACCACTCGTTGGCTACACTTTTTCCTGCCACGTAGTGCTTCAGATATCCACGCTACACTAAAAAATAGAGTGCTAAAAAGCTGTATCCAGCCTCTCAAAATCTACCTCCTTCTAGAATAGATACAAACTATTACTAGAGGGCGCTAAAAAGCTTCCTACCTATGCTTCTTTTAAAAGAATACCATGAGAAAGAAGCAAAATTGATAATAGAAGGTTATTGCAAATGTTCTAAATAATGCATGCCCTACCTGAATCAAAAAAAAGAAAAAAAATGATTTAATTTCCCTATAAGTGGGTAATTGTGCACCTTAGTTCATTTAATTGTATGTTTTTTCCAAGAGTGGCTATCGATTTAATTCCTGCCACTAGAAGGAGGCAAAGAACCCCACACAACAAGAACTTTTAAACCCTACCACCTCCATGCACTACTCAGTTTTGTTATTTGCCTCCCAGGAGTAGGTGAGGATTTGAGTTGCTCCAGTTTCTACTTTGACAGGGGTGCTCAGACGTATGTGAGACCTGTTATCCTTCTGGCTTGTTAATCCCTTGATCCAGGGAAATAGCAGTGGTGACACAGTATTTCCTTATGGGATTTCTGTCATAACCCTCCACAGATGTTGAGTGGACATTTTCATAGCCTCCTACTGTTGGGTTGTTGTGGTACCCCTCTCCTATATCCTCTGCTGTTAACATCACAGCACTGAATTGGCTACCTACTGGATGCAACTCTTTTCATTTGCTGGCAAGCTCAGTGGAGTGGGTGCTTCTATCAGGTAAGTGCCCTGCACTCACATAGCCCACAGGCTATTTGTAGATAAACCTTCATGTATAGCATAGCCATGGGACCAAAGGTAACTTACACAGACACAGCAGTACTTATAGGCCTCTATTTAACAAAGTCTGGAGGACCTGATCCGACAGTGCGGATCAGGTCCGCCAGACCTCGCTGAATACGGAGAGCAATACGCTCTCCGTATTCAGCATTGCAACGCCGCCCCCTGCAGAATCGCGGCCGGGTGGTGTCAATCAACCCGATCATACTCGATCGGATTGAATTGCGGCGATGTCTGTCCGCCTGCTCAGAGCAGGCGGACAGGGTTATGGAGCAGCGGTCTTTAGAACGCTGCTTCATAACTGGTGTTCTGCAGGCTCGCCAGAAACACAGGGCCTCAAGCTCTATACGGAGCTTGATAGATAGGCCCCATAGTGTTAATGCAACATTATGTTTTATGCTACACACAGTTGTGGGGGTTCTGAACTCTCAGCTATGCCTTTTTATGCCCCAAGGGCTCCTTAAATGTTTTTTTTTTTATAAGGGACATAGTCACTTTAATTCTTTTTGGCCACACTATGGCCTAGATTTGGAGTTCGGCGGTAAAAGGGCTGTTAACGCTCCGCGGGCTTTTTTCTGGCCGCACCATAAATTTAACTCTGGTATCGAGAGTTAAAACAAATGCTGCGTTAGGCTCCAAAAAAGGAGCGTAGGGCATTTTTACCGCAAATGCAACTCTCGATACCAGAGTTGCTTACGGACGCGGCCAGCCTCAAAAACGTGCTCGTGCACGATTCTCCCATAGGAAACAATGGGACTGTTTGAGCTGAAAAAAAACCTAACACCTGCAAAAAAGCAGCGTTCAGCTCCTAACGCAGCCCCATTGTTTCCTATGGGGAAACACTTCCTACGTCTGCACCTAACACCCTAACATGAACCCCAAGTCTAAACACCCCTAACCTTACACTTATTAACCCCTAATCTGCCGCCCCCGCTATCGCTGACCCCTGCATTACAGTTTTAACCCCTAATCTTCCGCTCCGTAAACCGCCGCAACCTACGTTATCCCTATGTACCCCTAATCTGCTGCCCTAACATCGCCGACCCCTATGTTATATTTATTAACCCCTAATCTGCCCCCCACAACGTCGCCGACACCTGCCTACACTTATTAACCCCTAATCTGCCGAGCGGACCTGAGCGCTACTATAATAAAGTTATTAACCCCTAATCCGTCTCACTAACCCTATCATAAATAGTATTAACCCCTAATCTGCCCTCCCTAACATCGCCGACACCTAACTTCAATTATTAACCCCTAATCTTCCGATCGGAGCTCACCGCTATTCTAATAAATGGATTAACCCCTAAAGCTAAGTCTAACCCTAACACTAACACCCCCCTAACTTAAATATAATTTACATATAACAAAATAAATTAACTCTTATTAAATAAATTAATCCTATTTAAAGCTAAATACTTACCTGTAAAATAAACCCTAATATAGCTACAATATAAATTATAATTATATTTTAGCTATTTTAGGATTAATATTTATTTTACAGGCAACTTGGTATTTATTTTAACCAGGTACAATAGCTATTAAATAGTTAAGAACTATTTAATAGTTACCTAGTTAAAATAAATACAAAATTACCTGTAAAATAAATCCTAACCTAAGATATAATTAAACCTAACACTACCCTATCAATAAAATAATTAAATAAACTACCTACAATTACCTACAATTAACCTAACACTACACTATCAATAAATAAATTAAATACAATTGCTACAAATAAATACAATTAAATAAACTAGCTAAAGTACAAAAAATAAAAAAGAACTAAGTTACAGAAAATAAAAAAATATTTACAAACATAAGAAAAATATTACAACAATTTTAAACTAATTACACCTACTCTAAGCCCCCTAATAAAATAACAAAGCCCCCCAAAATAAATAATTCCCTACCCTATTCTAAATTTAAAAAGTTACAAGCTCTTTTACCTTACCAGCCCTGAACAGGGCCCTTTGCAGGGCATGCCCCAAGAAGTTCAGCTCTTTTGCCTGTAAAAGAAAACATACAATACCCCCCCCCCAACATTACAACCCACCACCCACATACCCCTAATCTAACCCAAACCACCCTTAAATAAACCTAACACTAAGCCCCTGAAGATCTTCCTACCTTGTCTTCACCATACCAGGTTCACCGATCCGTCCTGGCTCCGATATCTTCATCCAACCCAAGCGGGGGCTAGACATCCACTGAAGAAGTCCAGAAGAGGGTCCAAAGTCTTCCTCCTATCCGGCAAGAAGAGGACATCCGGACCGGCAAACATCTTCTCCAAGCGGCATCTTCTATCTTCTTCCATCCGGTGCGGAGCGGGTCCATCTTGAAGCAGGCGACGCGGATCCATCCTCTTCTTCCGATGTCTCCCGACGAATGACGGTTCCTTTAAGGGACGTCATCCAAGATGGCGTCCCTCGAATTCCGATTGGCTGATAGGATTCTATCAGCCAATCGGAATTAAGGTAGGAATTTTCTGATTGGCTGATGGAATCAGCCAATCAGAATCAAGTTCAATCCGATTGGCTGATCCAATCAGCCAATCAGATTGAGCTCGCATTCTATTGGCTGTTCCGATCAGCCAATAGAATGCGAGCTCAATCTGATTGGCTGATTGGATCGGCCAATCGGATTGAACTAGATTCTGATTGGCTGATTCCATCAGCCAATCAGAAAATTCCTACCTTAATTCCGATTGGCTGATAGAATCCTATCAGCCAATCGGAATTCGAGGGACGCCATCTTGGATGACGTCCCTTAAAGGAACCGTCATTAGTCGGGAGACATCGGAAGAAGAGGATGGATCCGCGTCGCCTGCTTCAAGATGGACCCGCTCCGCACCGGATGGAAGAAGATAGAAGATGCGGCTTGGAGAAGATGTTTGCCGGTCCGGATGTCCTCTTCTTGCCGGATAGGATGAAGACTTTGGAGCCTCTTCTGGACCTCTTCAGCACCGGATTATGGATCGCCAACCCCCGCTTGGGTTGGATGAAGATCTTGGAGCCAGGACGGATCGGTGATACCTGGATGGTGAAGACAAGGTAGGAAGATCTTCAGGGGATTAGTGTTAGGTTTATTTAAGGGGGGTTTGGGTTAGATTAGGGGTATGTGGGTGGTGGGTTGTAATGTTGGGGGGGGGGGGGGGTATTGTATGTTTTTTTTAACAGGCAAAAGAGCTGAACTTCTTGGGGCATGCCCCGCAAAGGGCCCTGTTCAGGGCTGGTAAGGTAAAAGAGCTTGTAACTTTTTTAATTTAGAATAGGGTAGGGAATTTATTATTTTGGGGGGCTTTGTTATTTTATTAGGGGGCTTAGAGTAGGTGTAATTAGTTTAAAATTGTTGTAATATTTTTCTTATGTTTGTAAATATTTTTTTATTTTCTGTAACTTAGTTCTTTTTTATTTTTTGTACTTTAGCTAGTTTATTTAATTGTATTTATTTGTAGCAATTGTGTTTATTTAATTTATTGATAGTGTAGTGTTAGGTTAATTGTAGGTAATTGTAGGTAGTTTATTTAATTAATTTATTGATAGGGTAGTGTTAGGTTTAATTATATCTTAGGTTAGGATTTATTTTACAGGTAAATTTGTTATTATTTTAACTAGGTAACTATTAAATAGTTCTTAACTATTTAATAGCTATTGTACCTAGTTAAAATAAATACCAAGTTGCCTGTAAAATAAATATTAATCCTAAAATAGCTATAATATAATTATAATTTATATTGTAGCTATATTAGGATTTATTTTACAGGTAAGTATTTAGCTTTAAATAGGATTAATTTATTTAATAAGAGTTAATTTATTTCGTTAGATTAAAATTATATTTAAGTTAGGGGGGTGTTAGGGTTAGGGTTAGAATTAGCTTTAGGGGTTAATACATTTATTAGAATAGCGGTGAGCTCCGATCGGAAGATTAGGGGTTAATAATTGAAGTTAGGTGTCGGCGATGTTAGGGAGGGCAGATTAGGGGTTAATACTATTTATGATAGGGTTAGTGAGGCGGGTTAGGGGTTAATAACTTTATTATAGTAGCGGTGCGGTCCGCTCGGCAGATTAGGGGTTAATAAGTGTAGGCAGGTGTCGGCGACGTTGAGGGGGGCAGATTAGGGGATAATAAATATAATATAGGGGTCGGCGGTGTTAGGGGTAGCAGATTAGGGGTACATAGGGATAACGTAGGTGGCGGCGCTTTGCGGTCGGAAGATTAGGGGTTAATTATTTTAAGTAGCTGGCGGCGATGTTGTGGGGGGCAGATTAGGGGTTAATAAATGTAATATAGGGGTCGGCGGGGTTAGGGGCAGCAGATTAGGGGTACATAAGTATAACGTAGGTGGCGGTCGGAAGATTAGGGGTTAAAATTTTTAATCGAGTGGCGGCGATGTGGGGGGACCTCGGTTTAGGGGTACATAGGTAGTTTATGGGTGTTAGTGTACTTTAGGGTACAGTAGTTAAGAGCTTTATAAACCGGCGTTAGCCAGAAAGCTCTTAACTCCTGCTATTTTCAGGCGGCTGGAATCTTGTCGTTAGAGCTCTAACGCTCACTGCAGAAACGACTCTAAATACCAGCGTTAGAAAGATCCCATTGAAAAGATAGGCTACGCAAATGGCGTAGGGGGATCTGCGGTATGGAAAAGTCGCGGCTGTAAAGTGAGCGTTAGACCCTTTAATCACTGACTCCAAATACCAGCGGGCGGCCAAAACCAGCGTTAGGAGCCTCTAACCCTGGTTTTGACGGCTACCGCCGAACTCTAAATCTAGGCCTATGATAGGAGGGCTATATTGCAGATGTGCTCTTCTCATTTTATTCCTGGACTTGGTACCTGGGGAGCATGAGATTTACTTCAGTTAAGCGGGATGAGAATGCGATGAGGCAGTTCGATTTTAATTTTCCTGCCTGACGCTATTGCTGCGTTCTGGAGTGTGTGCCCTCCTGTTTTTGTCAGACCCGCAGATTGTTTCAGAGAGGGTGAGTGCCCTAATCTGCAATAGCTTTTAAGGGGTTAAATTTGTTGAGGTATGTTGAAGATAGCTGAAGGGCTGTAACTATTATGATTTTCAGAACTTTATTTCACCACTGTGGCTGTCTTTATATATTTCTCAGTGTTTCTGTGTAATTTTCACTTGCACTGTTATGACGTTTTGCAATATTGAATCCCAGGTACTCTGCTATGGAGTCTAACAAACCAGTCCCCACAGTATCCCTGTCAGACCCCCTAGAGGGGAGGTCAATTGATAATACTTTTTCTCAAACAGTGTCTTTAGCTTGTAAAATTGTCTCAGTTTGCCCTTCAGCACAATTATGTAATGCATGTGTGTCATACTTCATGCATTCTAGTTAACCTTTTATCATAATTTTTACTACAAAACATTTTTGTCCTGCTCCTGTGTATATTTCACAGGGAGCTTCTATGGGGCATATTTATCTAAAGACCGCTGCTCCATAACCTGTCTACCTTTTTTGAGGTGGCGGACAGACATCGCCTGAAATCAACCCGATCGAATACAATCGGGTTGATTGACACCCCCTGCTAGCGGTCGATTGGCCGTGAATCTGCTGCAGGGCTATGATAAATGCAGAGAGCGTATGCTGTCAGCATTTATCGATGTGCAGTGGACATGATCCGCAATATCGGATCATGTCCGCTCGCACATTAATAAATAGGCCCCTATGGATTATTCACCTGAGTTTAAAGGGACAGTCAACACCAGAATTTTTGTTGTTTAAAAAGAAAGATAATCCCTTTATTACCCATTCCCCAGTTTTGCATATCCAACACAGTTATAATAATACACATTTTACCTCTGTAATTATCTTGTATCTAAGCCTCTGCTGACTGCCCCCTTGTTTCAGTTCTTTTGACAGACATGCAGTTTAGCCAATCAGTGCTCAGTCCTAGGTCACTTTACGTGCATGAGCTCAATGTTATCTATATGAAACATGTGAACTAATGCCCTCTAGTGGTCAAAATGTATTCAGATAAGAGGCAGTCTTCAAGGTCTAAGAAATTAGCATATGAACCTCCTGGGTTTAGCTTTCAACTAAGAATACCAAGAGAACAAAGCAAAATTGGTGATAAAAGTAAATTGAGAAGTTGTTTAAAATTGCATGCCCTATTTAAATCATGAAAGGTTTTTTTGGACTTGACTGTCCCTTTAAGAATAATCTGCATTCTACTGTAATTGAAGTTTTGGTGACTATACCATCATCAAGTAAGCACAATAATAAATCCTCTACGTCTGACAATTTTGATTTTTTTTTCTCAGATGGCGAGATATCTGCAGATGATCAGAGCTTTACGCCTGATTAGGATTTAGATAACTCCTTTATGTTCAATGTTGAGTATTTACATTTCTTACTTCATGAGGTCCTTAAAACATTGGGCTTTTTGGATGAGAAACCAGAGGAAAAATCAATAAATTAACTGAATATGAATTTTAAGCCCTCTCCAAAGCCTCTGGAAGTTTTTCATGTTCCTGAGTTAGTCACTGAAATAATTTCATGGGGATGGAAAAAAATGGGTATTCCCTTTGCTCCGTCCTCTAAGTTTAAAAATATGTATCCGTTGCTAAAAACATTTTTGGATCCAGGGATCTGAGAGCAGAACCAGTATCTGATCTGGTCAACCCGTGGACCTTTCACTTGGCCTTTATATATTCCTCAATTTGTTCTCCTACCAAGGATTGTGGCTCAAATCAAATAAGAGAATGCCTTCGGTCATTCTGATTTACAATCTCTCAATTTTACAGCGTGGAGATTGAACGCTTAATTTTAAAGCACAGGGGTTTTTCAGATGAAGTAGTTGATACTCTTCTATAGGATAGGAAACCTGTAACTAGGAAGATTTATCATAAAATCTGCAAAGTCTTTTTTTCTTGTGAGACTCGCAGGTTAAGTTGATATTCATTTAGAATTCCCAGATTCTCTTCAAGACGGGTTTTAGACAAGGGTTTGTTAGAGAGTTCCTTAAAAGGTCAAATAATGGCTGTTTCAGTAAAATAGCCAAGTTGCCTGATGTTCAGACCTTTTTACACCATTTCTCCAACATAGAATCTCAGTTTAGTCCTTTCTGTTTTGCAGGCTCCTATCTTTAAACCTTTTCACAATATTGACATTAAGCTTCTATCTTGGAAAGTTCTCTTAGCGATTTCTTTGGCACAGAGAGTTTCAGAGTTGTTAGCCTTATCATGTGAATCTATATTTCTCATTTTTCATAGAAATAAGGCAGTTTTGTGTACTGAAGGTTGTTCTTCAGAAAACATTTACCAAAAGATTGTGGTTCCTTCTTTGTGTCCTAATCCTGCGAATTCTAAGGAGAGACTTCTTCACAACCTAGATGTGGTTAGGGCCATAAAGTTTTATTTACCAGCTACTAAAGATTTCAGGCAAATTTTTAGTTTATTTATCCATTTTTCTAGGCCTCATAGAAGAGAAATGGCTACAGCAGTTACTCTGGAGTCTTGGTTAAAGCTGGTGATTCACAAAGCTTACATTGTGGCATGGAAATCGCCCCCTAAATGTATTACCGCTCATTCCACTAGATTAATTTATATTCCTTGGGCCTTTAAAAATGCGGCTTCAATGGGGCAAATTTGCAAAGCTGCAACCTTGTCTTCATTACATACGTTTGCCATATTTTGATGTTTTTGCCTCTTGGGGAGTGTTTTCTTGCAGGAAAGTCCTTCAAGCTGCAGTGTCTGGCAAATAGGAACGCTTTTCTTTTTTGTCCCGCCCTTTGTTTCTCATGGGCTCCACAGCTTGGATATAAGATCCCACACATCATGGCTCATGGATTCTCAGCACCTTATGAAAGAAAACATAATTTATGCTTACCTGATAATTTATTTTCTTTCATGGTGGTGAGAGTCCAAAAGAGCCCGCTCATATTCCATTTTTTTATATTACTGACAGTTTTTATTTGCACCTCTACATACTCTGCTTTGCCTTTTCTACCTTTCTGTTAACCTTTCCTCTGATTGGCTATATATTAAACTGAGTAGTGCAGGGAGGTGGGTGGATTTAAAAGATCTTGTTGTTTGGTGTTCTTTACATCCTCCTAGTGACAGGAATTCAATCCCACATGTTAAAGATTTTGGACTCTCACCACAATGGGAAAAAATAATTTATCAGGTAAACATAAACTTTCGGCTAGATTACGAGTTTTGCGGTATGAGGGGTGCGGTGCTAACTTGCACGTTATTGTCACCGCTCACTTCCCTACAGTGCTAGTATTTACAAAAACCCGGCGTTATCAGGCAAAAAGTGAGCGCAGAGCAAAATTGTGCTCCATACCACACTCCAATACCAGTGCTGCTGAAAGCCGCGGTGAGCTGATTTTACATGCTCGTGCACGATTTCCCCATAGACATCAATGGGGAGAGCCGGCTGAAAAAAAGCCTAACACCTGCGAAAAAGCAGCGTAAAGCTCTGTAACGCCGCCCCATTGATTCCTATGGGAAAACAAAATTTATGTTTATACCTAACACCCTAACATGAACCCCGAGTCTAAACACCCCTAATCTTACACTTATTAACCCCTAATCTGCCACCCCTGACATCGCCGACACCTACATTATATTTATTAATCCCTAATCTTCCGCCACCGACATCGCCGACACCTACATTATACTTATTAACCCCTAATCTGCTGCCCCAACTTCGCAGACACCTACATTATATTTATTAACCCCTAATCTCCCGCCCCCAATGTCGCCGCAACCTACCTACACTTATTGACCTGTAATCTGTCGCCCCCACTATAATAAACATATTAACCCCTAAACTGCCACAATCCTGCATCACAAACACTAGTTAAATATTATTAAATTATTTTAAAAAAATTACAGGTAAAAGAGCTAATTTTTTGGGGCAATGCCCCGCAAAAGGCCCTTTTAAGGGCTACTGGTAGTTTAGTTTAGGCTAGGGTTTTTTTTTATTTTGGGGGGACTTTTTTATTTTGATAGGGCTCTTAGATTAGGTGTAATTAGTTTAAATATCTGATAATTTCTTTTTTATTTTGTGTAATTTAGTGTTTGTTTGTTTTTTGTAATTTAGATAATTGGATTTAATAAATGTAATTTATTTAATTGTAGTGTAAGGTTAGGTGTTAGTGTAACTCAGGTTAGGTTTTATTTTACAGGTAAATTTGTATTTATTTTAACTAGGTAGTAAGTAAATAGTTAATAACGATTTACTAACTATTCTACCTAGTTAAAATAAATACAAACTTGCCTGTAAAATAAAAATAAAACCTAAGCTAGCTACAATGTAACTATTAGTTTAGCTAGCTTAGGGTTTATTTTACAGGTAAGTATTTAGTTTTAAATAGGAATTATTTAGTTATTAATAGTATGTTTTATTTAGATTTATTTTAATTATATTAAAGTTAGGGGTGTTAGGGTTAGATTTAGGGTTAGGTTTAGGGGTTAATATGTTTATTATAGTGGTGGCGATGTTGGGAGCGGCAGATTAGCGGTTAGTAATTTTATTTTAGTGTTTGCGTAATCTAGCCATATGTTTTTTATTTTGAAATACCTTCTATGAAGCTTATTCTGTCCTCTGAATAAAACAATTTTGTTATTGAATGTACGAACAGTTCAGCCTATTAAAGACTGCATTGTCTAAGCAAGTAAGTTCAGTGTAATGCTCAAAATTCCCAGCTGCTTATTGTCAAGGAATGCTGATGCAGTAGTGTATTATCCCAGCCTCCTAACTAAAAAAATACAAAAATCAAACCTGCAGAACAAGGTGTTCAAACTTGGCTAGAAAGAGCTGTCAAAATAAAAATATGCAAAGGGATTTACAAATTTACACAAAACGTAGCCAGCCACATACATTTAGACAAAACAGTGTGGATTATGTATAAAATATATGTAGCAAAATCTAAAAATGTAGGTGCCAAAAAAAATCAGCCATGGCTCTTAGTATATATATAATATATATATATATATATATATAATATATAAAACAAATCGGCCATGGCTCTTAGTATATATATAATATATATATATATATATATAATATATAAAACAAATCGGCCATGGCTCTTAGTATATATATAATATATATATATATATATAATATATAAAACAAATCAGCCATGGCTCTTAGTCAGCTAGGGTATGTATAAAGATACATTATTCCTTTACATCCGGGGGTGGTAGAGATGCATCAGTTTAAAATCATTTTACACCAAAACCCTAAAAGACAGCAGTGCCAGCACTGCCTCCTCTTTTTGTTTTCTGTAATGGATAGTAAACCTTGGCACAGGAGACAGGATCCTGTCTTGTTGAGAAGCGAAAAACAGGGCTACATTACAAGTTGTGCACTATTAAGTCCTCCAACTCTAGCATAATATTCGCTAGAAGTAATCTTTTTTGCACACATGGGTTACTGCGCGTATTACAAGTTGACTTCTATTCATCAATGGAGTGCATAGAAGAAAAAAACCTAACACTTATCGCCCGCACTGGAGTTATTAATATATCACATTAGAATGTTCACATACAGGAATATGTTATTTTTATTGTAAATATTATATATATATATAGGTATACGTTGCTTGGAGTAGACGTGTTAGTCCAGAGATTTAGATATCAAAATAACAAGAGTATTGCATTGAGCAATGATGCTTTTTTATTGGTCTAACTATACATTTATAAGTTGACAAGCTTTCGGATTAATGCCTTCCTTTCTCAAGTCTGAAGCAAGTCTGAAGCTTGTCAACTTATAAGTGTATAGTTAGTCCAATAAAAAAGTATCATTGTTCAATGCAGTACTCTTGTTATTTTGATATATAGGTATAGAGATATATTTTACATTAATATTATCAGATATATATGTTACGGGTAAAGTCAGAAATTGGGTAATCCTAGGATTACCCAGTGGCTGTGGGTAAAGCCCAAAATAAAATCATACTTTGGGCTTTACCTGGGTAATCCTAGGATAACCCAAACACTTCTGGATAAAGCTAATAAAATCATACATTTGACTTCACCGGGTAATGCTAGGAAAACACAACAATGGTTGTACAATGTTTTTGTTACAACATCATGAAATTAAACATTTTTAAATTTCATATGTGGATTTTTCATATGTTTTGTACCATGTTTTGTTATTTTAGATGTGGATTTTTCATATGTTTTGTACCATGTTTTGTTACGATAGGATATTAAACATTTTTACAAGAACATGAAACATTTTTATTTTTTAAAATTACACATTTTTATATTTCAAAATTAAACATTTTTATTTTTCAAAATTAAAATTTTTTTTTTTTCAAAATATGGATTTTTCATGTTTTCTACCTTTTTTTTTTACAACAAAGGGAAATTAAACATGTTTGTGTTATTGTGTTTATGGACAGATCGGACTGTCTGTTGCACATGCATTCTGTCCTAGAACTTTAAAAGCACGTCGTGGGGGGTTGAACCCATGGTTAGGTTCCCAGAGGCGGTTGCGGCACCCAAGGCTCTGGTTAGAACAGAACTCTATGGAGCGTATCTGCCCTCGGCCGTTAATGCATGATCTGATTAGTCCGTTTCTCCGTGAGGTCACTGGATGCACAACCAAACAGATAAGATTATGCATTAACGGCCGAGGGCAGATACGCTTCAGAGAGTTCTGTTCTAATCAGAGCCTCAAGCACTGCAACCGCCTCTGGGAACCTAACCATGTGTCCCACCCCCCACATCATGCTTTTAAAGGATCTCGGACAGACCAGACTGTTATCAGACGGACTCTTGTCTGTCATATTATTATCTGCTGCACACGCATTCTGTCCGAGAACCTTTAAAAGCACATTGTGGGGGGTGGGGGACATATTTAGGATCTCAGAGGTGGTTGCGGCGCCTGAGGCTCTGATTAGGACAGAACTCTCTGGAGCGTATGTTAATGCATGATCTTATCTGATTTGTGCATCCAGTGACCTCACAGAGACACGGACGAATCAGATCATGCATTAAAGGCCAAGGGCAGATACGCTCCATAGAGTTCTGTTCTAATCAGAGCCTCAGGCGCCGCAACCACCTCTGGGAACCTAACTATGAGTCCCACCCCCCAAGATGTGCTTTTAAAGTTTCTCGAACTGAATGCGTGTGTGACAGAAAGTCAAGTCTGTCCAAGAACACAATAACATAAAAATTTAAGTTTAATTTCCTGTTGTTGTAAAACAATATGGTAGAAAACATATGAAAAATCCACATATGAAAAATAAAAATGTTTAATTTTGAAAAATAAAAATGTTTAATTTTGAAAAATAAAAATGTTTAATTTTGAAAAATAAAAATGTTTAATTTTGAAAAATAAAAATGTTTATTTTTGAAAAGTAAAAATGTTTCATGTTGGGGGTGCGTCTCCTAACAGCGGCTCTGCATGGTCACATGCTTCTGGAGCTACAGGAGAGGGGAAAATAGTCCGCCCAATATTACTCAACAATCACAGCATCCATCACAAATACAGATGACTTTGTGCCTCTGAGTGACATACGATACAACTTTAACTCATATCGCTGTATAAATGACCCTGGGGACAGAAAATGACATTTGAGGCATGGCAGGGATCACACACAGGCAATGTGTCCCCCCTGGATCTCCGGGGTATTCTGCCAGAACTGATTCCACATCAAAACCACCTTGACACCTTAAACTATCTAAATGGTATATCATTCTCCTAATAGGATTAAATTGCCAAACAGCATTACCACGCAGCAAAGAAAGATGGGAAGCTTTATAGCAGACATGTGGGAAGAGGATTTACCCATCATACAAGATCCACTGCTCCTCAGGCTGGAGGCAATATTCCAACCACTACTAAATAAGGCGCTTACGGAGCAAGAACTTCATCTCCTTATGAATAAAGTTGTGCCAGAGAAACCAAAAGTGCTGGCAACACAGCAACCTACATTCTCGGCGTTCGACCTATCCTCAGGAGCAGGAACAAGGACACACTGGTCACCACATATTGGAGCCTGAATTGAACCTACACAAAGAACAGCTACAAGATTTGGACGCCAGCATTAAACACATGGAAAGCAAGTGGGGAACATTCTCCAATATACCTCCAACCCTAGTGCTGTCCCGGAACAATAGGACTACCTATACAAATAAAAACAAGATCAGAGACACAATCGCTGCCTCTGGGTCTTGAGGGGGGTACATGGTACAAAACATATGAAATATCCACATATAAAATATAAAAATGTTTAATTTCCTGTTATTGTAACAAAAACATTGTACAAAACATGTGTTTGTATAATACAAAATAAAAATGTTTAATTTACTGTTGGTGTGTTTTCTTAGCATTACCCAGGTAAAGCCACATGTATGATTGTATTAGCTTTATCCAGAAGTGTTTGCGTTATCCTAGGATTACCTGGGTAAAGCCCAAAGTATGATCTCATTTTGGGCTTTACCCACAGCCACTGGGTAATCTTTATGATATAAATATCTATTTAATAATTATTAAAAAAAAATTATGTGAAGAACATAGGAATGTCAAATATGAGTAATGGGCTTCATGTTTCACTGTAGGTCTTAAGCGGTGTCAGCTTAATGCACGTGAAAACTTACGGTTAGATTTAGAGTTGGGCGGTAGCCGTCAAAATCAGCGTTAGAGGCTCCTAACGCTGGTTTTTACCGCCCTCTGGTATTTGGAGTCAGTCAGGAAAGGGTCTAACACTCACTTTACAGCCGCGACTTTTCCATACAGCAGATCCCCCTACGCCATTTGCGTATCCTATCTTTTCAATGGGATCTTTCTAACGCCGGTATTTAGAGTCGTGGCTGAAGTGAGCGTTAGAAATCTAACGACAAAACTCCAGCCGCAGAAAAAAGTCAGTAGTTAAGAGCTTTCTGGGCTAACGCCGGTTCATAAAGCTCTTAACTACTGTGCTCTAAAGTACACTAACACCCATAAACTACCTATGTACCCCTAAACTGAGGCCCCTCCACATCGCCGCCACTCAATTCAATTTTTTAACCCCTAATCTTCCGCTCCGTACACCGCCACCAGCTAAATTATCCCTATGTACCCCTAATCTGCTGCCCCTAATACCGCCGACACCTATATTATATTTATTAACCCCTAATCTGCCCCCCCCCCAACGTCGCCGCCACCTACCTACACTTATTAACCCCTAATCTGCCGAGCGGACCGCACCGCTACTATAATAAAGTTATTAACCCCTAATCCGCCTCACTCCCGCCTCAATAACCCTATAATAAATAGTATTAACCCCTAATCTGCCCTCCCTAACATCGCCGACACCTAACTTCAAACATTAACCCCTAATCTGCCGACCGGAGCTCACCGCTATTCTAATAAATGTTTTAACCCCTAAAGCTAAGTCTAACCCTAACACCCCCCTAAGTTAAATATAATTTTTATCTAATGAAATAAATGAACTCTTATTAAATAAATTAATCCTATTTAAAAATAAATACTTACCTTTAAAATAAACCCTAATATAGCTACAATATAAATTATAATCATATTGTTGCTATTTTAGGATTAATATTTATTTTACAGGCAACTTTGTATTTATTTTAACCAGGTACAATAGCTATTAAATAGTTAATAACTATATAATAGTTACCTAGTTAAAATAATTACAAAATTACCTGTAAAATAAATCCTAACCTAAGTTAAAATTAAACCTAACACTACACTATCAATAAATTAATTAAATAAAATACCTACAATTATCTACAATTAAACCTAACACTACACTATCAATAAATTAATTAAATAAAATACCTACAATTATCTACAATTAAACCTAACACTACACTATCAATAAATTAATTAAATACAATACCTACAAATAACTACAATTAAATAAACTAACTAAAGTACAAAAAATAAAAAAGAACTAAGTTACAAAAAATAAAAAAATATTTACAAACATTAGAAAAAATATTACAACAATTTTAAACTAATTACACCTACTCTAAGCCCCCTAATAAAATAACAAAGTCCCCCAAAATAAAAAAATGCCCTACCCTTTTCTAAATTAAAAAAGTTCAAAGCTCTTTTACCTTACCAGCCCTGAAAAGGGCCATTTGCGGGGCATGCCCCAAATAATTCAGCTCTTTTGCCTGTAAATAAAAACATACAATACCCCCCCCCCCAAGCCCAAGCGGGGGCTGGCTATCCATAATCCGGCTGAAATCTTCTATCAAGCAGCGGCTGAAGAGGTCCAGAAGAGGCTCCAAAGTCTTCATCCTATCCGTGAAGAAGAGGAGATCCGGACCGGCAACCATCTTGATCCAAGCGGCATCTTCTATCTTCATCCGATGAGGAACGGCTCCATCTTGAAGACCTTCAGCACGGATCCATCTTCTTCTTCCGACGAGCCTCTTCTGGACCTCTTCAGCCGCCGCTTGATAGAAGATTTTAGCCGGATTATGTATCGACAGCCCCTGCTTGGGCTTGGATGAAGATTTCGGAGCCTGGAGCGATCTGTGAACCTGGCATGGTGAAGATAAGGTAGGAAGATCTTCAGGCGCTTAGTGTTAGGTTTATTTAAGGGGGGTTTGGGTTAGATTAGGGGTATGTGGGTGGTGGGTTGTAATGTGGGGGGGGGGTATTGTATGTTTTTATTTACAGGCAAAAGAGCTGAATTATTTGGGGCATGCCCCGCAAATGGCCCTTTTCAGGGCTGGTAAGGTAAAAGCTTTGAACTTTTTAAATTTAGAATAGGGTAGGGCATTTTTTTCATTTTGGGGGTCTTTGTTATTTTATTAGGGGGCTTAGAGTAGGTGTAATTAGTTGTTATTGTTGTAATATTTTTCTAATGTTTGTAAATATTTTTTTATTTTTTGTAACTTAGTTCTTTTTTATTTTTTGTACTTTAGTTAGTTTATTTAATTGTAGTTATTTGTAGGTATTGTATTTAATTAATTTATTGATTGTGTAGTGTTAGGTTTAATTGTAGATAATTGTAGGTATTTTATTTAATTTATTTATTGATAGTGTAGTGTTAGGTTTAATTGTAACTTAGGTTAGGATTTATTTTACAGATAATTTTTTAATTATTTTAACTAGGTAACTATTAAATAGTTCTTAACTATTTAATAGCTATTGTACATGGTTAAAATAATTACAAAGTTGCCTGTAACATAAATATTAATCCTAAAATAGCTACAATGTAATTATAATTTATATTGTAGCTATATTAGGATTTATTTTACAGGTAAGTATTTAGCTTTAAATAGGAATAATTTATTTAATAAGAGATAATTAATTTCGTTAGATGTAAATTATATTTAACTTAGGGGGGTGTTAGTGTTAGGGTTAGACTTAGCTTTAGGGGTTAATACATTTATTAGAATAGCGGTGAGCTCCGGTCGGCAGATTAGGGGTTAATGTTTGAAGTTAGGTGTTGGTGATGTTAGGGAGGGCAGATTAGGGGTTAATACATTTATTATAGGGTTATTGAGGCGGGAGTGAGGCGGATTAGGGGTTAATACATTTATTATAGTAGCGGTGCGGTTCGGTTGGCAGATTAGGGGTTAATAAATATAATATAGGTGTAGGCTGTGTTAGGGGCAGCAGATTAGGGGTACATAGGTATAATGTAGGTAGCGGCGGTGTTCGGAGCGGCAGATTAGGGGTTAAAAAAAATATGCAGGTTGGCTGCATTAGGAGCTGAACGCTGCTTTTTTGCAGGTGTTAGGTTTTTTTTCAGCTCAAACAGCCCCATTGTTTTCTATGGGGGAATCGTGCACAAGCACGTTTTTTAAGCTGGCCGCGTCCGTAAGCACCGCTGGTATTGAGAGTTGCAGTGGCGTTAAATATGCTCTACGCTCCCTTTTTTTGGAGCCTAACGCAGCCATTCTGTGAACTCTAAATACCAGCGGTATTTAAAAGGTGCGGGGGGGAAAAAAGCATGCGTAGCTAACGCACCCCTTTGGCCGCAAAACTCTAAATCTAGCCGTTAGTTATCTTAAAGGGACAGTGAACACCAGAATGTTATTGTTTAAAAAGATACGGCTAGATTTAGAATTCTGTGGCCAAAGGGGTGCGTTAGCTACCCGTGCTTTTTTTCCCCCGCACCTTTTAAATACCGCTGGTATTTAGAGTTCACAGAATGGCTGCATTAGGCTCCAAAAAAGGGAGCGTAGAGCATATTTAACGCCACTGCAACTCTCGATACCAGCGGTGCTTACGGACGCGGCCAGCTTCAAAACCGTGCTCGTGCACGATTCCCCCATAGAAAACAATGGGGCTGTTTGAGCAGGAAAAAAAACCTAACACCTGCAAAAAAGCAGCGTTCAGCTCCTAACGCAGCTACATTGTTTTCTATGGGGAAACACTTCCTAAGTCTGCACCTAACACTCTAACATGTACCCCGAGTCTAAACACCCCTAACCTTACACTTATTAACTCCTAATCTGCCGACCCCGCTATCGCTGACACCTGCATATTTTTTTTAACCCCTAATCTGCCGCTCCGTACACCGCCGCTACCTACATTATACCTATGTACCCCTAATCTGCTGCCCCTAACACCGCCGACCCCTATATTATATTTATTAACCCCTAATCTGCCCCCCACAATGTCGCCTCCACCTACCTACAATTATTAACCCCTAATCTGCAGACCGAACCGCACCGCTACTATAATAAATGTATTAACCCCTAATCCGCCTCACTCCCGCCTCAATAACTCTATAATAAATAGTATTAACCCCTAATTTGCCCTCCCTAACATCGCCGACACCTAACTTCAAACATTAACCCCTAATCTGCCGACCGGATCGCACCGCTACTATAATAAATGTATTAACCACTAAAGCTAATTCTAACCCTAACACTAACACCCCCCTAAATTAAATATAATTTAAATCTAACGAAATAAATTATTTCTTATTAAATAAATTATTCCTATTTAAAGCTAAATACTTACCTGTAAAATAAACCCTAATATAGCTACAATATAAATTATAATTATATTGTAGCTATTTTAGGATTTATATTTATTTTACAGTTAACTTTGTAATTATTTTAACCAGGTACAATAGCTATTAAATAGTTAATAACTATTTAATAGTTACCTAGTTAAAATAATTACAAAATTACCTGTAAAATGAATCCTAACCTAAGTTACAATTAAACCTAACACTACACTATCAATAAATAAATTAAATAAAGTACCTACAATTACCTACAATTAAACCTAACACTACACTATCAATAAATTAATTAAATACAATACCTACAAATAAATACATTTAAATAAACTAACTAACGTACAAAAAATAAAAAAGAACTAAGTTACAAAAAATAAAAAAATATTTTCAAACATTAGAAAAATATTACAACAATTTTAAACTAATTACACCTACTCTAAGCCCCCTAATAAAATAACAAAGACCTGGGGGGGCGGAGCCTACACTCAAAGCGGCAAGACGCGTCTTGGTGAAGCTCCGGGAGTTTGAAAAGATATTTATAAGTTACCAACAGCTAACTAATAATAACTTGGACATTTAAGCAGGTTTATAACTCTGAGACTCAGCAGCCTCTACGAGCGGATGATGCGACTGTGTTCTGCCTATTTTCTTTGAGTCAGCTACACTGCGGTTCTGCATACAAGCCTAGAAGCCATCTTGAAACTTCTTGTAACCACGCGGGGACAACCAGAAGAATTGGACTTTGTACAGGCATTGCAGTGCAGGTCTGGGGCTGCCGCAAAATAACCCCCCCCGAACACCGGGGTTACGAAATCCTAGAATAGGATCATTTTAGACTTTCTTCTCTATTATAATGAGGGAATCATCTATATTTGTGAAGCAGCAGTAATCAGAGCCAGAGTTTTACAGAGCGACTTTACCTGAATCTGCTATAAAAAAAAAAATAAATAAAAAAAAAAAAATGGAAGCTTTAGACAGATGGGAGCAAAGAATGACCCAGCTCATATACGTCCATTTCCAGAGCCTGGAGGAAGAGCTGAGTAACCTTCTCTTTGCAGCGCGATCTAATAAAGACTCCCCACAGACAATGTTACTTAGATCAAGAAGGGAAACCGATCGTAGGATTGCGTCCTCTAGACCAGGTCTGCCTTTGATAAAATCCTCCCCCCCTGATTACCCGGTGTGTGACACCAGGTTAGCCGGCCAAGAAAGTCTGCTCACCCTGAAATTACAGCCGGAAAGCCGCACAACCTCAGAAGTACAAATCTGTGACGCGACATTGCCTTTATTTGGGGCTCTGATAAGGGATGTTCATGAGGAGAGAGTTGCGACGTGTCCGGTTCCAACAAGGGAGATGGCTTCTCCATATGATGCTTTAGCGACAGCTGGAACTGCAACGGAGAAGGGGTGGAGGTCCCGCATGAGATCCATGGTACTTAAGTCCCCATATATGTCTTGCGGAGGCAAGATCACACATCCTCATTTGCCTGCAACCGGGGGTGAGAGAAAACTGGCTGTGGAGCTACTTACAGCTCTGGAAATCAAAGGCCCTAAGAGAACAAGGCGATCGCAAGTAACCAAATCTCAGACCAGGGGATTTCCTTATGCAGGGCTCTGCATTTTGAGGAGCGTCATGCAAGATGAAAGGGATAAGTGGAACATGTGCTCCTTGTGCTCAGGACTCTGCAATAAACTGAGCCCTTTACAGGTACCCCGACATGGAGTGGGCTAAGGGGGTCTGAAATTATGAAGCCCTGCATGTGAGATTCATTCTCGAGACTGTTGAGGGGCACGTATCCTGAGGAGTCCCTTTAACGCTATTACAGGACACCATTGGGCCACCTATAGGTCCAAAACATAGTGAGTCGCTTATATTTCACAGTGACACTTTCGGTATTATAAGTTCTGTACTAGATACATACGTTATAGTATTTATGAAGTCTTTTTGTCTGAACCCTCACTTTTTGTTATCGTGAATTTTGCCTGACTCCCTGCATAGTGTTATATCTGGTCCCTGGGCGACTCCTATACCAGTTGTTCTAGCGGTGGGCAGGATCTAATGTTAATTCAATAGATAGTTATATAGGAATAGCTCTGTTTGCTGTCTAATTGTATGTTAAAACTTGTTATGGGCAGTAGATATTATATCCTACAATAATCCACTTTACTATAATTTTAAACAGTAACTCAAATAGCTGGCTGGAAAACTCAGAGTACCTGTCTACATTGCTAGCAGATAAATGTGAAATGACTCTTTGGTTGGAGGGAGTTTACAGGCAGTCTGAGGTAGTACTGATAACCTGCAATAGGCACAGTCCAGTTAATGCTTTAGCCTCATTTAGTCTAAGTTACTTTAGATGTGGGAGGTAGACATTTTGTGCTATAATAATCCACCCTGTTATATGTGTATATAGTGATTTCAATGACTGCTTGTGTAGCTCAATATTTCTACCTATATTGTTAGCAGTTTAGTGCGCTACCCTACATTGCAGGTCACTTACTACTTCCCCTTAACTGAAATGCCTCTTTAGTTAGAGTGAGCTCTTACACAGTCAGGAGTTTTATAATGTGCACATAATAGTCATAGTTTAGCTAACCTTTTGACTTAAGTTAGCCTAAGTTTATTGGCGATAGACATCTTACACTACTACAACCCTCTTTACTAAGTTTCCAGTATTTTATATGGCTGCTTGAAAAATTCAGAATACATAGCTATATGTTTTGTAGTTAAATGGATTACCCTATGATTGCAACACAGACTGCTACACTTATTCTTTAACCGAAATACCCTTCCGTGTGATTTAGCTCAGACACAGTCAGATGTTGTACTTACAATCTACAATAGTTATAGCTTAGTTAATGTTAACCCCAATTAGTTGCAAATTCCTGTAGCCCTGAATGAACAATACAATACAGCGTTGGAGTTTTATTCTCCTTCTGGCTAGAGGTGCCATCTGCGGCCGGGGTGGCGCCTTTGGGTCTAGAGGATTAGTAATTCTAATGTTTTATAATACCCTCACGGTAATAGCCTTAATACCAGTAGGCAACTACACGCAGGCAAGAATACTTACTGTGCTTAACTACCTCACCACCTAGTTCTCTTTCCTGGTTAAGGGTCTCCAAAAATACTTTAATACTTTTATATATGCATTTAGAAATACTCGCTCAGTGGAGCTAGAGGCCTATCTGTGCCCTTTTAGCTTGTTCCCCCTTATGTGCCTTTTCGGGGTATTACAGCTAAATTTCTGTCTCAATTGGTTACTTTTAAGTTCCTCTAACGATGGTTCCCCTCCCTTTTATGTCTACTAATTTTAGAAAATGGGTCCACAAGCGGCCCCTGTATTCTCGTTTCTTTGCATTTCCCCTTTTATTCTTACTTAGCAATCAGAGGCCCATGAGTGGCTGGTTCATTCTCACAGAGGGAATTTACTAATCCAGTTATGATATTATATGTTATTTGTTTATCAAAAAAGAAAATAGAGGTTAGTATCTTGGGACTCAAGAGTAGTCTCATTGTGTGCATGATAACTCTCTCCAGATCCATATTTAATTAAAAGGTCCAAAAGCGGCCTCATGTGCCATATAGAGAGTTCCCAGTACAACAAGCAAACTGTATGTTACAACTTATTCAATTGCAAAGGGAAATTACTCTGTGTATCAGGTTTAATGTGTATTCATAACATGTTTGGAAAATAGTTCACTGTACATTTTTATTGATATGCTTGGATTGTATGTCTTGCTTTATACCTCAATAAAAAGTTTAAAAAAAAAAAAAAAAAAAAAATAACAAAGACCTCCAAAATAAAAAAATGCCCTACCCTATTCTAAATTAAAAAAGTTCAAAGCTCTTTTACCTTACCAGCCCTTAAAAGGGCCCTTTGTGGGGCATGCCCCAAAGAATTCAGCTCTTTTGCCTGTAAAAGAAAAAAACAACCCCCCCCCAACATTAAAACCCACCACCCACATACCCCTAATCTAACCCAAACCCCCCTTAAATAAACCTAACACTACCCCCCTGAAGATCATCCTACCTTGTCTTCACCACATCGGGTATCACCCCGATCCGTCCTGGCTCCGAAGTCTTCATCCAAGCCCAAGCAGGGGCTGGCGATCCATAATCCGGCTGAAGTCTTCTATCAAGCGTCGGCTGAAGAGGTCCAGAAGAGGCTCCAAAGTCTTCATCCTATCCGGGAAGAAGAGGCGATCCGGACCGGCAACCATCTTGATCCAAGCGGCATCTTCTGTCTTCATCCGATGACGAACGGCTCCATCCTGAAGACCTCCAGCGCGGATCTATCCTCTTCTTCCGACGTCCAACTGAAGAATAAAGGTTCCTTTAAGGGACGTCATCCAAGATGGCGTCCCTCGAATTTCTGATTGGCTGATAGGATTCTATCAGCCAATCGGAATTAAGGTAGGAAAATTCTGATTGGCTGATGGAATCAGCCAATCAGATTCAAGTTCAATCCGATTGGCTGATTGGATCAGCCAATCAGAATGAGCTCGCATTCTATTGGCTAATCCTAAAATAGCTACAATATGATTATAATTTATATTGTAGCTATATTAGGGTTTATTTTACAGGTAAGTATTTATTTTTAAATAGGATTAATTTATTTAATAAGAGTTCATTTATTTTGTTAGATAAAAATTATATTTAACTTAGGGGGGTGTTAGGGTTAGGGTTAGACTTAGCTTTAGGGGTTAAAAAATGTATTAGAATAGCGGTGAGCTCCGGTCGGCAGATTAGGGGTTAATGCTTGAAGTTAGGTGTCAGCGATGTTAGGGAGGGCAGATTAGGGGTTAATACTATTTATTATAGGGTTATTGAGGCGGGAGTGAGGCGGATTAGGGGTTAATAACTTTATTATAGTAGCGGTGCGGTCCGCTCTGCAGATTAGGGGTTAATAAGTGTAGGTAGGTGGCGGCGATGTTGGGGGGGGCAGATTAGGGGTTAATAAATATAATATAGGTGTCGGCGGTATTAGGGGCAGCAGATTAGGGGTACATAGGGATAACTTAGCTGGCGGCGGTGTACGGAGCGGCAGATTAGGGGTTAAAAAATTTAATAGAGTGGCGGCGATGTGGGGGGACCTCGGTTTAGGGGTACATAGGTAGTTTATTGGTGTTAGTGTACTTTAAAGCACAGTAGTTAAGAGCTTTATAAACCGGCGTTAGCCCAGAAAGCTCTTAACTACTGACTTTTTTCTGCGGCTGGAGTTTTGTCGTTAGATTTCTAACGCTCACCTCAGCCACGACTCTAAATACCGGCGTTAGAAAGATCCCATTGAAAAGATAGGATACGCAAATGGCGTAGGGGGATCTGCGGTATGGAAAAGTCGCGGCTGTAAAGTGAGCGTTAGACCCTTTCCTGACTGACTCCAAATACCAGAGGGTGGTAAAAACCAGCGTTAGGAGCCTCTAACGCTGGTTTTGACGGCTACCGCCCAACTCTAAATCTAGCCGATATATAATCCCTTTCTTACCTATTCTCCAGTTTTGCATAACCAACACAGTTATATTAATATACCCATATTTTTCGCTCCATAAGACGCATCTGACTATAAGACGCACCTAGTTTTTAGAGGAAAAAAAACAAGAAAAAAAATATATTCTGAATCAAATGGCGTAGAACAGCAGTCAACAGTGGAATAAAGAACCTGGGTGCTGGCTGCTTGCTGCCAGGTCAACCATCAATTGATGCCAATATAATTATTATCAGGACAGGAAGGAAACTACCGGTACTGTAACTAGTGAAGTCATTTTTAATTGAATGACTGACACTCATACTGTGTGTGCCCGGCCGCTTCGGTCCCCTCAGAGTCAGAGAGACCCCCCAGGCCCCATCCTAGTAGAAATTCAAATGCCCCTCCTCATAGAGCCCCCCCCATTCCAAGAAATGCCGGCTCCTCAGAGACCCTCACCAGTGCTGCAACCATTCCTACCTACTCACATGCTCCTCACACGTTGACTATCATTATTCTGATATCCTCATACTCCCTAAAACACCTTGGGGTTCAACACCTTCCTTCTGACAAACTACCGGAGTCTGTGAGCTATCTATCCGGGATTTCTACTTTCTAACCTGCTTTGCGGTTCACCACCTCTGCTACCTCAACCGCTCCTGGTTGCCATTTGCTGCTCTGAGGACGGCTGCATAAGAAACTTTGTCATCCTCCCCGAGATAAGAGCTAATTCTATCAAACTTACAGTTCCGGTGATCTCTAACTCCAAGACCGCGGATCAGGCATTTTCACACAGAGTCTAGCCTGTCAGCAATTCCAGGGAGCGGATTGGAGGATCCGTACACAACCACATTCGCTATGTCACTGTAGCACTCGCTGCTGCCTCTCACAGCCAAAGTAAGCCGCTTCTCCAGCATACAAGCACATTTATATAATGTAACCGGTACTAGTTCCGGTCAGCTTAAAGCAACCTTCTCAACTGAGAGACATTAAAGGGACATAGTAAACTAGTTGCAGAACAACATCAAGCAAGATCTCCTTAATTATTTCTGTCCTGACTACCATTAAGCAGGGGCCTCTCCGGTCAATCTCCTGTAACCAAATATCATGGGGCAACCAATCCTAATCTCCAATTTTCTCCCAAAACGTTTTGCTACACACTGCAGTTGAGATCCACATTTCCTAGTTTTTCACTCTGAAATCCTGACACTGTGCGGTGTCATTCACTTCATTTTTTTTTTTATCAAAGGCAGTCACATTCGCTCCATAAGACGCACAGACATTTCCCCTTACTTTTGAAGGGGAAAAAAGTGCGTCTTATGGAGCGAAAAATACAGTACTTTTTACCTCTGTGATTATCTTGTATCTAAGCCTCTGCAGACTGCCCCCTTATTTCAGTTCTTTTGACAGACTTGCATTTTAGCTAACCAGTGCACTCTCATAAGTAACCCCATGGCCATGAGCACAATGTTATCAATATGGCACGCATGAACTAACGTCCTCTAGCTGTAAAATAATTGTCAAATGCATTCAGATAAGAGGTGGCCTTCAGTGGCTTAGAAATTAGCTTATGAGCCTACCTAGGTTTAGCATTAAACTAAGAATACCAAGAGAACAAAGCAAATTTGATGATAAGATAAATTGGAAAGTTGTTTAAAATGACATAACCTATCTAAATCATGAAAGTTTAATTTTGGCTAGAATGTTCCTTTAAGGCACGCTATTGAAATATTAAATATTAATACATATTATTAATAATTTTATATATATATATATATATATATTCTTAAAAACATTAAATATTATTATAGAATTATATTTTTATATATATATATATATATATATATATATATATATATATATATTTATAGCCTTTTGCAGTCAAATACATGGCCATATACCTTTGAACCCTTTTAAATATTTTTTATGGATATTTATATGTCTAATTTTTTATCAGATAGTGTTTATAAGATTGTAACTGTTTATTTTAATGTATTTATGTTGTTTGGTGCAACTTTTTTTGCTGGTCATTTGCACCCTGTGCTTATTAACATGATTGAGTTCTGCTCCAGAATATGTATTGGGAATCAGGTTGTATGATCATTTTAACCGTGGGAATAATAAGTCTGTATATTTGCCTCAATTTTCTCTGTTTTCTTCTTGTTATTTTTTCATTTGTGCTAGATATTTAAATAATTTTACCTTTTATCTTTTGGTAATTTAAATTCAGTTTAATTATTTTTGTTTTGTTTTTTTGTATACAAAAATCTGTCTGTGCAGTGTTTTTCCTGGTCTTTGATGTTCCCGATACAATCAGGATATTTGACACCCCCTGCTAGCAGCAAATTGGCCGTACGTGTGCAGGGGGCGGCATTGCACAAGCATTTCACTAGAAATGCTTGTGCATTGTTAAATGCTGTCGGAATTTAGCGATGTCGGGCGCAAATCATGTCCGTTCGGCAATTGGTAAATCTACCCCTATGTCTTGTGATATCATAAACATGGTAATATTATTTTTGGGACATTGATTGTTTTTTTCTCACCATTATGTGCCTGTGGGTAAATTTCTCTTTACTTTTCTAAGTGGCATTTTCTTCATTTCTGTATGTGAAGTAGACAAGCACACTGCAATAAAGCACTGCATGACATGAGAGTTTTATTAAATTTACACTTGGTGCTTTCTATGTTATATTACAGGTACTTTAGACTTTAGATTATGTCCTTGACATTTCATTACATATAAACTTTGCACTTGCTATTTTGTTTTTTAATGCGTTTAGTTTCTGTATAGAGCAGTGATTTTATAAATTTTAATTATGCTTTGAAAGTTTATGTGTAACTTTAGCAAATTACGATCATACTTTGTATATTTCTTTATATCTTCTTTACAGTGCATTTTCTATTTAATAAATTGTGTAAAATAATACTGACAGTTTCAGAATGTGGAAGGGACAAGTAACTTCCCTGTGCTGAACAGGGGAGTTTCCAATGTATGTCTGAATCTCTCTCACAATACTCATGATATGCTCTAGGAATTTTAGACCAGTAGGTCTCACTGATTTATTTTGCCAACTGAACGCTAGTGAAGTTTGCTCGAAACTCCCAATACACTTATTTAACTCACAGAAAACTAAAGTTTACTGAACTAGATGCAAATGCAAGTTAAATTGTAGTGAAAACATTTCTGTTTCATCACTACAGTTTTATGAATTTCCTTTCCTACTTCTCTAAAGATGTTATTTACCTTCAGAACATTATGTCTTGCAATGGGATGTCCCCTACTTTTAAGTATGCGAAGAAGATGCATACATTAAAATAGGGGGAAAAAATTGTATTTTATGAAAAAAATTTAATTCATATTGAAATTGTACAGGAACTAAATAATTTAAGGTGCGCAGCAGAAATATAATAAAACTACACAGCACATGCAAGAAAACACATTCGCCAGATTACAAGTTTTGCGTTATAAGTGGCTCGCTAATAACTTGCAAGTTATTTCCACTGCTCACCTTTAATAGCGCTGCTATTACAGGTTTTTCCAAAAACCTGTGTTTGCGGGCAATATGGCAGCATTGAGCTCCATACCGCACACAAATACCAGTGCTGCTTTGAGCTGGTTTTACGTGCTCGTGCACGATTTCCCCATAGACATCAATGGGGAGAGCCGGCTAAAAAAAAGCCTAACACCTGCAGTAAAGGAGCGTAAAGCTTGGTAACGCAGCCCCATTGATTCCTATGGGGAAAGAAAATTTATGTTTAAACCTAACACCCTAACATAAACCCCGAGTCTAAACACCCCTAATCTGCTGCCCCCGACATCACCGACACCTACATTACACTTATTATCCCCTAATCTGCCGCCCCTGACATCGCCGACACCTACATTACACTTATAAACCCCTAATCTGCCGCCCCCGACATCGCCGACACCTACATTACACTTATTAATCCCTAATCTGCCGCCCCCAACATCGCTGCCGCCACAATACTAAAGTTATTAACCCCTAAACCTCTGGCCTCCCACATCACTAACACTAAATAAATATATTAACCCCTAAGCCTAAGTCTAACCCTAACACCCCTAACTTTAATATAATTAAAATAAATCTAAATAAAAATTACTATTATTACCTAAATAATACCTATTTAAGACTAAATACTTACTTACCTGTAAAATAAACCCTAAGATAGCTACAATATAACTAATAATTACATTGTAGCTATCTTAGGTTTTATTTTTATTTTACAGGTAAGTTTGTATTTATTTTAACTAGGTAGAATAGTTAGTAAATAGTTATTAACTATTTACTAACTACCTAGTTAAAATAAATACAAACTTACCTGTAAAATGAAACCTAACCTGTCTTACACTAAAACCTAACATTACACTAAAATTAAATAAATTAAATTAACAAAATACATTTATCTAAATTACAAAAAATAATAAACACTAAATTACACAAAATAAAAAAGAAATGATCAAATATTTAAACTAATTACACCTAATCTAATAGCCCTATCAAAATAAAAGCCCCCCCAAAATAAAATAAAAAAAACCCTAGCCTACACTAAACTGCCAATGGTCCTTAAAAGGGCCTTTTGTGGGGCATTGCCCCAAAGAAATCAGCTCTTTTACCTGTAAAAAAAATACAAACAACTCCCCAACAGTAAAACCCACCCCCCAAAAAAAAATCTACCTAAAAAACCTAAGCTCCCCATTGCCCTGAAAAGGGTATTTGGATGGGCATTGCCCTTAAAAGTACATTTAGCTCTTTTTCGGTGCCCAAAACCCTAATCTAAAAATAAAACCCACCCAATAAACCCTTAAGAAAACCTAACACTAACCCCCGAAGATCCACTTACAGTTTTTGAAGACCGGACATCCATCCTCATCCAGCCAGGAGAAGTCTTCATCCAAGCGGCAAGAAGTTGTCCTCAAGGCAGGCAGAAGTCTTCATCCAGACGGCATCTTCTATCTTCATCCTTCCGACGTGGAGCGGGTCCATCTTCAAGAAATCCGGCGCAGAGCATCCTCTTTCGCTGGCTCTTGAAGAATGAAGTTTCCTTTAAATGACGATTAAGATTTAGATTAAGGTTTTGGGCACCGAAAAAGAGCTACATTCCCTTTTAAGTGCAATGCCCATCCGAATGCCCTTTTCAGGGCAATGGGGAGCTTAGGTTTTTTAGGTAGGTTTTTTTTTGGGGGGGTTGGTTGTGTGGGTGGTGGGTTTTACTGTTGGGGGGTTGTTTGTATTTTTTTTTTACAGGTAAAAGAACTGATTTCTTTGGGACAATGCCCCGCAAAAGGCCCTTTTATGGGCCATTGGTAGTTTAGTGTAGGCTAGGGTTTTTTTTTTATTTTGGGGGGCTTTTTTATTTTGATAGGGCTATTAGGTGTAATTAGTTTAAATATTTGATAATTACTTTTTTATTTTGTGTAATTTAGTGTTTATTATTTTTTGTAATTTAGATAAGTGTATTTTGTTAATTTAATTTATTTAATTTTAGTGTAATGTTAGTTTTAGTGTAAGACAGGTTAGGTTTTATTTTACAGGTAAATTTGTATTTATTTTAACTAGGTAGCTAGTAAATAGTTAATAACTATTTACTAACTAGTCTACCTAGTTAAAATAAATACAAACTTACCTGTAAAATAAAAATAAAACCTAAGATAGCTACAATGTAATTATTAGTTATATTGTAGCTAGCTTAGGTATTATTTAGGTAATAATAGTAATTTTTATTTAGATTTATTTTAATTATATTAAAGTTAGGGGTGTTAGGGCTAGACTTAGGGTTAGGTTTAGGGGTTAATATATTTATTTAGTGTTAGTGATGTGGGAGGCCAGAGGTTTAGGGGTTAATAACTTTAGTATAGTGGCGGCGGCGACGTTGGAGGCAGCAGATTAGGGTTAATACATTTATGTAGGTGGAGACCACATTGGAGGCAGCAGATTAGGGGTTAATAATATTTAACTAGTGTTTGTGATGCGGGAGTGCAGCGGTTTAGGGGTTAATATGTTTATTAAAGTGGCGGCGATGTCCGGAGTGGCAGATTAGTGGTTAATAATTTTATTTTAGTGTTTGCAATGCGGGAGGGCCTCGGTTTAGGGGATAATTGGTAGTTTATGGGTGTTAGTGTACTTTGTAACACTTTAGTTATGAGTTTTACGCTACAGCTTTGTAGCGTAAAACCCATAACTACTGACTTTAGATGGCGGTACGAATCTTGTCGGTATAGGCTGTACTGCTCACTTTTTGGCCTCCCAGGCAAAACTCGTAATATGGAAGTCCCATTGAAAAAGGACTTTTTGAAAGGTGCTGTAGTTACGTTGCATTACGGCCAAAAAGGTGTGCGGTACAGCTATACCTACAAGACTCGTAATAGCAGCGGTAGTGAAAAAGCCACGTTATGAGCCATAATGCAAAACTCGTAATCTGGCTTTATGAAATTTGTATTTATAATAGGAAATTCAAAGCGTATTATTTTCCTTGTTGTAAAATTAATTACTCACCTCTGCTCGTGGGCGTACCTGAAATTTCTCCTCCAGGTCTAGCATATTGTGTAAACGTTTTACCCCTGGAGATATCAGGGTTTTTTTGCAAACTAAAATCTGGCTAGATTGTGTCAAAATATACAAAACACTTATTACTCTAATACAAAAACACATGTATATTAAAATAGAAGTGATTGTAAGATGTGATTTGTGTGAACTGCAGTATTTAATTTTTAGAGTGGGCCCCCTTCTCTCTGCTAACTTTACTCTCCCCAGTGAAGATTCCCTTACCAGCGAGATCCTTTACTTTGTATGGGAGACATTGTGCAACTCTCAGGGATAGTCCTTTTTTTTTATAGAATTCCCACGTTTGAGCCACCAGAGTTTTTATAATTGTGCACTAAGGGCCTGATGATTTAAAGACAGCGCTCCACTCAGATGAGATAATCTAAAATTATCCTTCAGCACTGTGAGACCCCTCACAAGATTCTGGAAAGGCAAATTTTGCTAAACGTTTATAAGGGGCATCCCCTGCATTTCTGTATGTGAAGGAGAGACAAGATCAGTGTTATGTAGCACTGCATGACATAAGACTTTTATTACAGTTAAGTTTTGTGTTTTTTATGATATATTACTTAAGATTTGTATTACATGTAAGCTTTGCACTTTTTGTTTTGTATTTTAATGTATTTAGATAAATTTGAACTTCACCTGAATGCAGCCGGCGAGATAAATCAGTGAAACCTGCTGGTGTAAAATGCTTAGAGCATGTCATGAAAATTTTGAGAGAGCTTCAGATATACCCAAGGAACTATCCTGTTCAGCCCAAGGAACTCCCCTGTCTTTCCCACTTTCTGAAACCATCATTTTTATTTACATAGAACACATATAGTGCAATGTAATTTGTAGAAGATAATTTGTTAAAGCAACACAGAAACTTTCTAAGAATAATTGGAAAGAATTTGTAAAATCACTGATGTATAAAGAATCTAAATTAAATACCAAATAGAAGGTGCAAAGCTAAAATGTAATAAAACTTTAAAATATAAAGGGCCAGATTACGAGTGGAGTGCAAACGTTTGCACGTGAGCGATTAGGGGTTTATCGCGGCTCTTTGAGCTTGACAGGCTTATCAATCATATTAAAAGTTGAAAGTAAATGTAATCGCTTAAACGCAATAGTGATTTATGCTAGAATGATTACTGCGACTTCAGAGCTCTAGCTAACTGTCCTGTGAAACTAAAAAGTTACACAAAACACTTTAAAATATGTTATAAAGTATAGTTACACTCATGATAACGCTATCTAATAAAAAATAAAAACATTTTTTTTTTTTAAATGGACAAAAAAGGGCTCAATGATATGAGATCTCGAGTGTTAGAGAAAAAAAGGCAGGCAAAGAGCTTTAACATTGAGATACATACATCTACATGTCTAAAGATGTATATGTATGTTCTTTCATTAAAATGGAGGCGGAGTCCTCCAGGATTATTTCTCTCTATAGATGACAGCTATGTAAGAAGGATTGTTCTATAAAAGCATGGTCATCATTACTTTGGTTTTTTAACTCGCCTTTCGCAGGAATGACATCAGTGTTATTGGTGAGTCTTGGAAATAATTTGCCTTTTTAGCAATCATAATTTTGATCCATATCCCATGTGCATATCTTTAAAACCCGGCTAAGGTACAGATTACCATTTGCAGAGTTTAGTGTAGCGTTGTATGCCATAGTTTAATAAGCCCCAGGTAGAGGGTAATAAGCCGGTATTTGGAGCCGATAACGATGCAATACGAGGTCCGTCAGTCTTTTCTAGCTGGAGGGGTATAGCAGAATAAATGTTGGCTGCTTATACATTCTTTTGCTAACCGATGTGGCATTTTGCTAGGGGAAGGTATAAATCTATACTGTGACACTTTTCAGGTTGTGAACAATCGAGGGTTAATGGGGAGGGGGTGTCCTTTCTTCCCCTCCCAACAAGTCTGCTGAAAACGCCATCACCTCTGTGTAAAATGTAGGAGTTATTCTAGACAGCATGTCCATGACTTACTGGGAAACAAGTGTGTGAGCATCATGTAGCGCAAAGTTTTATGTATAACAGACATATTCGCTATCCCCATAAAAACCAAAGGCACTTGAAAAAAAGTAACATTTCTTGTGCACATGGTTGTCCGATTAGCTGTCATTTTAATTGGTATTGGCTACTATTAATTGTTTTGTTTACAATGTATTGTTATGTATAATTTCTTCAATATCCTAAAGAAAGAAGAACCTCGCTCCACCCAAAATGCAGCGCAATTCCATATAAAAACAAGTTGTCTCACTTTCTAGTAGGGGCACATTGTGCTTGTTGGGTAAGACTCATATGAGGAATGGGGCCTTGAAGCATAACTGGAGTGGTCACATAGCGCCTCCTATAGGTTTTGTGTTGCTGGCATAGCCTGTGACTGCATCTTATCACTTGGGTTAAATAATAATTATAATAATAATTTGCGATTTATATAGCGCTTTTCTCCCTTTGAGACTCAAAATACTTTACAAATTTTTAAAAGTCTGTAAGGACGGTGCCTCTCTGATTGCGCATGGTAAAGCATTCTAGAAAGTAGGGGCAGCATGGCCGAATCCTCTGGAGCCTGAGTTTGTCCTTATTCTTAGCACTGAGAGGAGGGATGTGTTGGCTGACCTATGTGAGCGGGATGGGATGTAGGGTGTCAGAAGCTCTTTCAGGTACTGTGGGCCTTGGTTGTTTAAGGCTTTAAAGGTCAGCAGGCCAATTTTAAAATATGTTCACCATTTAATTGTAAGCCAATGCAGGGAGTGGAGAACATGTGTTATGTGGCAGGAGCGAGTTTGATTGGTCAGTAGTCTGGCTGCTGCGTTTTGTATTGTCTGAAGGTGATGGAGTTCTTTTTCTTGGGAGGCCCAAGTAGAGTGCATTGCAGTAATCTAGCCTAGAGGATACAAATGCATAGATTAATGTTGGCATATCATCCGGTGGAATTCAGTGTTGTATCCTGGCTTTGTTTTTCAGATGAAAGTAGGCAGATTTTATTATAGAAAAAATCTGCTGTTTAAAAGATAGTCCAGCGTCAATCAGCACTCCGTGGTTTCGTACCTTTGCTGAACTAACGAGTTCAGAGCCTCCAAGCTCCAGGCCAGATGGGTGATTGTGGGATATTTTTGATGCCCGGGGTCCCCTCACCAAGAGTAACTCTGTTTTGTCCAGGTTCACTTTGAGACAGCTAGCATTCATCCATTCTATGAGGTCTGTTAAGCAACTGTTTATGTTGCATGCTGGGTCTGTAGTATCTGGAGCAAAGGAGAAGTAGAGTTGTGTGTCATCAGCGTAACAATGATACCTTAGGCCATGTCGGTAATGATGTTCCTCAGTGGTAGTAAATAAATTGCGAATAGCATGTGAGACAGGATGGATTCTTGTGGAACTCCGCAGGCCAGTTCTGTTGGTGCTGATGAGCTTGATCCTGATATTACTCTCTATGATCTACCGGCGAGGCAAGATTTAAACCAGTTAAGGACTGTGCCTCCTAGACTACAGATGTGCTGCAAGCGCTCTATTAGAATCCTATGGTCAATGGTGTCAAATGCAGCTGAGAGATAAAGGAGGATTAGAATGGAGTAATCAACTTTGTCTCTTGCTATGAGGAGATCATTTAGCACTCGAACTAGCGCTGTTTCAGTGCTGTGGCAGAATCTGATGGGGGCAGGGATGCTGTGATTTAAATTTAGCCCCATTTAAGGCACTTATAGTATAAATGAAGATATATAAATATAAGTATAGATATATATTGTACAAAAATAAACATCAGATATATGTAGAAATATGTATTTTTGAATAAATAGAACATATTATCCTATGTGAAGAACATTGGAATGGGAAACATTAATTTCCTTATTAATACAGGGAGAGTCCACAGCTGCATTCATTAATTTTGGGAAATACAGGACACCTCAGCCCCCAGTCATTTTTTGCCTTTCATCACAGGAGTTTGACAGAGAAGTGTCAAAAGATTTCAGAGTAGTTCCTTAGGAAGGGTATCTAACCTTCGAGATGGGACTGGAATTTTAAGTAGTCATGTCAGTTTCTCAATGAGAGCATTAATGAAAGTTAGAGTCTGGAGATGCAGGGAGAGTCTTTCTGCAAAACCATCCAGACTCATATTAACAGCTCCTAAGCAATCAGCGTTGACGAGTTTTGCTGCCTGCTTTTCTTTACTCAAGTTCATGTCAGAAGCAAGGCTACAGTCTGTCAAACTTGAAAGACTGTGATTTCTGTTCCACGGCATAGATTCCGGTAAGATAATTTCATTTTGTATACATATGTTAACGATAGAAGATAGGGTCACAGTGGGACTCCTTTTATCTTTATGGAATCAAGGGTTAATATCTCCTGAGGGGGGTTATTGAACAGTGGGGTTTTTAATCATATTTGTTATGTGATTTTGGCTGCTTTATGTGTAGTAGATGTTTTCTTATCGCTTTTTCTTAGCAGGGGCAGTCCTGCATGACGCACTGTGCGACCGGGAATGTTCACGTTTCTTTCCATTTCCTGTTACTGACTGAGGAGGTGGTGAGTGCCCCAGCCATTGGGGGTATAAGGTGCCAATTGTTTTTTCTATAATTTCAATTAGAAGTTATGGAGGATTGTGATAACTTAGAGGGGGTCCCTCTAATGCAGAATTTGATACCTGTGTATATTGTGAGGAGGCCCGGGTAGACCAGCCCTCTCAATTATGTTCCGTATGCCGCATCAGGGTGTTCTCATCAAACAATGTTAAGATGTTAGAAACCATTGAGCCGTCCGCCTCTGAGGATTCCTTGTCCCATGAGGTGCGTTCCCTAGAATATTCTGTTCCTACACATGCAGTTTCCCTGAGTACCGCTGCTCCTTCACCTGAAGGGGCCTTTTTTCAACCAGATGTTATTGCGCAGTTCGTCATGGCCATCTCTACGGCCTTAGTGATTCTGCCTCTTCCTGCTACGTGTAAGCGAAGGGTTAATCCATGCACTCCTGCCCAGAGGCCGTCGTGTAAATTGACGACTGTATCCGATCAGTCATCTGGGGATGCGGTTCCCTCTGAGGCTTCAGAGTTAGTACCTCCAGGGTCAGAGTCTGCTGATTTGATTCCTCTGATGGATGAGGATTTATCGTTTAGATTTAGAATGGCACGCCTGCGCTTGTTTCTGAGAGAAGTTTTGGCGATGTTAGAGAATCTGAGTACTGATTTGTCAGTCAGATCTCAGTCCTCTAAATCAGATAGCGATCTTGATTAGACGAGAGAAGAGGGATAGAGATCCATTCCTTCTCGTCTATATATATTTTTATTTTATTTTAGAATCCCTGTCCCGAGCTCTGTAGAGAGGTTTGTGTCATAGGACAGACAGGACCTGTTTTTGCACACTCCTTCTTGGCAATCACTTTAACCCTTTAAGGACACAGCTTTCAGTTTGCTCAATTGTTTTATGACGGAAAAATTCCGTCATATGTCCTTAAGAGGTTAATATGCTTGCCTTATTTCTTTTCTATTCCGTTTTTAGGGTAGTTTTTTGTTTAGAGCTCTTGATTGTTGTAGAAACGCTTTTTAGAAGGACATTTTGTCATAGGGAATTCTACATACTGATGACTTTGGTTGTCGAGTTTGCTGGAGTCTTCCTCTGGAAGCATTTAGGTCCAGTTCAAGGTGATGGTTACCTCAAGATTTTCGAGACGGATTTAAGCCATGGAGCTTATACTTCTTGATTTGGATTATTCTCAGGTTTCTAGCATAATCCGGAACATCAGAATTTTCTGTTTGGTCCTTGAGTTGCTCTGACAGATATGTCGGTTAAGTCTACTCTGTTCTCCTTCTTGAGGGAAGGAGTTTTTCTAGCTATTCCGGTCCAAGTCCATCTATTTTAATCCTGTTTTAGGTAAAATCATGGATGGATGCTTGATTCTGGATCATCTTGGATCCAGGGGTCCTAGAGGCCGGGAATATACTTCTCCTCAATTTCTGGGCAGCGTTCCTTATCTTGAATCTGTCTTTTGGCAGAGAGGAAGATTTTTTAGGGACTTTTGGAGTCATTGTCCCAGTAACCTTCGCAGTGTGAGAATATTTTCGTTCCACGGTTGCATCATGGTCCAAATAAGGGAGTGGTTTCCCGTCCTATTTGGGTTTTATGGTACTGAAGCAGAACTTATAATATCTGCTTTTTGGGGAATAGAGGTTCCCTCTTTCCTTTGTTCAGGAACTCTGTAGGATCACTGTCGAGAAGGATATCTTTCCTTTTCATTCCTTTTGGGTAAAATCCGTTTCTTACGGACCGTCTTTTTCCGTAAACCTAGTTACTGATCCTGAGGTTTGGGGATTGACGTATCCTGATCCCAGATTTATCTGTGGCTACCTTTGCGATTCTGGTTTACTACCATCATCTGTAAAGGGACCTTTCTCCAACATTGGTGTGTCCGGTCCACGGCGTCATCCATAACTTGTGGGAATATTCTCTTCCCCAACAGGAAATGGCAAAGAGCACAGCAAAAGCTGTCCATATAGTCCCTCCTAGGCTCCGCCCACCCCAGTCATTCTCTTTGCCTGCTGAACAAGCAGCATCTCCACGGAGATGGTGAAGAGTATGTGGTGTTTAGTTGTAGTTTTTTATTCTACTATCAAGAGTTTGTTATTTTAAAATAGTGCTGGTATGTACTATTTACTCTGAAACAGAAAAAGATGAAGAGTTCTGTTTGTGAGAGGAATATGATTTTAGCAGCAGTAACTAAAATCGTTTGCTGTTTCCACATAGGACTGTTGAGATGAGATAACTTCAGTTGGGGGAAACAGTTGGCAGACTTTTCTGCTTAAGGTATGACTAGCCATATTTCTAACAAGACTGTGTAATGCTGGAAGGCTGTCATTTTCCCCATCTTGGGGACCAGTAAGCCATTTTCTTAGTCTCAAACAGAATAAAGGGCTTAATATGGGCTATAAAACTGGTAGACACTTTTATGGGCTAGATCGATTGCTTTATTTAGGCTTTTTATACAGTTTGATGTTGAAATTCACACTTTATAACTTTGGGGAACGTTTTTTTACGTCAGGCACTGGTTTAGACACCTTCCCAGTCAGGAAGGGCCTTCTATGTAGTAGGCAGAGCCTCATTTTCGCGCCATTACTGCACAGTTACTTTTGAGAGCAGGACATGCAGCTGCATGTGTGTGGGTCTGGAAGTGGTTGAAAAGGTTTCCTAGAAGGCTTCATTTGGTATCGTATACCCCCCTGGGTTTGGTAAAGTCGCAGTAAAGGCTGTAGCTGGGACTGTAGAGGGGTTAAAACTGTAAACGGCTCCGGTTTCGTCATTTTAAGGGTTAAAGGTCTGAAATTTGGGGTGCAATGCTTTGAATGCTTTAAGACACTGTGGTGAAAATTTGGTTAAAATTGAACAATTCCTTCATAGTTTTTCACATATTCAGTAAAAAAGTGTGCCCTGTTTAAAATTTAAAGAGACAGTAATGGTTTTGTTTTAAAATGGTTTTTGTATTTTATTGACAAGTTTAAGCCTGTTTAACATGTCTGTGCCTTCAGATAAACTATGTTCTGTATGTATGGAAGCCAATGTGTCTCCCCCTTCAAAATTGTGTGATAATTGTGCCATAGCGTCCAAACAAAGTAAGGACAGTACTGCCACAGATAGTAAAGTTGCCCAAGATGATTCATCAGATGAAGGGAGTAGACATAGTTCTACATCATCTCCTTCTGTGTCTACACCAGTTTTGCCCACGCAGGAGGCCCCTAGTACTTCTAGCGCGCCAATGCTTGTTACTATGCAACAATTGACGGCAGTAATGGATAACTCCATAGCAAATATTTTATCCAAAATGCCTGCATTTCAGAGAAAGTGCAATTGCTCTGTTTTAAACACTGTAGAGCAGGAGGGCGCTGATGATAATTGCTCTGTCATACCCTCACACCAATCTGAAGTGGCCATGAGGGAGGTTTTGTCAGATGGGGAAATTTCTGATTCAGGTAGAATTTCTCAACAGGCAGAACCTGATGTTGTGACATTTAAATTTAAATTAGAGCATCTCCGCGCACTGCTTAAGGAGGTGCTATCTATTCTGAATGATTGTGACAACCTGGTTATTCCAGAAAAATTGTGCAAGATGGACAAGTTCCTAGAGGTTCCTGTGCACCCCGACGCTTTTCCTATACCCAAGCGGGTGGCGGACATAGTGAATAAGGAGTGGGAGAAGTCCGGCATACCTTTTGTCCCCCCTCCTATATTTAAGAAATTATTTCCTATGGTCGACCCCAGAAAGGACTTATGGCAGACAGTCCCTAAGGTCGAGGGGGCAGTTTCTACACTAGCTAAGCGCACTACTATTCCTATCGAGGATAATTGTGCCTTCAAAGATCCTATGGATAAAAAATTGGAGGGTTTGCTTAAAAAGATTTTTGTACAGCAAGGGTACCTCCTACAACCTATTTCGTGCATTATTCCTGTCACTACAGCAGCGTGGTTCTGGTTCGAGGAACTAGAAAAGTCGCTCAGTAGAGAAAGGGATATTAAGCAACTTTGTCTTGGTCAGCGGATGTATCTTCCAAGACAAAGTTGCTTAATATCCCTTTCAAGGGTAAAACCCTTTTTGGGCCAGAATTGAAAGAGATTATCTCAGACATCACTGGGGGTAAGGGCCACGCCCTCCCACAAGATAGGCCTTTCAAGGCCAAGAATAAGTCTAATTTTCGTTCCTTTCGCAATTTCAGGAACGGACCGGCCTCCAACTCTGCAGCCTCTAGACAAGAGGGTAATGCTTCGCAAACCAAACCAGCTTGGAAACCGATGCAAGGCTGGAACAAGGGTAAGCAGGCCAAGAAGCCTGCTGCTGCTACCAAAACAGCATGAAGGAGTAGCCCCCGATCCGGGACCGGATCTAGTAGGGGGCAGACTCTCTCTCTTCGCTCAGGCTTGGGCAAGAGATGTTCAGGATCCCTGGGCACTAGAAATAATTTCTCAGGGTTATCTTCTGGAATTCAAGGAACTACCCCCAAGGGGAAGGTTCCACATGTCTCACTTATCTTCAAACCAAATAAAGAGACAGGCATTCTTACATTGTGTAGAAGACCTGTTAAAAATGGGAGTGATACACCCAGTTCCATCTGTGGAACTAGGAATGGGGTTTTACTCAAATCTGTTTGTAGTTCCCAAAAAAGAGGGAACTTTCAGACCAATTCTGGATTTAAAGATTCTAAACAAATTTCTCAGAGTGCCATCGTTCAAAATGGAAACTATTCGAACGTTTTTACCTTCAATCCAGGAGGGTCAATTTATGACTACCGTGGATCTAAAGGATGCGTATCTACATATTCCTATCCACAAAGATCATCATCAGTTCCTAAGGTTCGCCTTTCTGGACAAACATTACCAGTTTGTGGCTCTCCCATTCGGACTAGCCACTGCTCCAAGGATTTTCACAAAGGTACTCGGGTCCCTTCTAGCGGTTCTAAGACCAAGGGGCATTGCAGTGGCACCTTACTTGGACGACATTCTGATACAAGCGTCGTCTCTTTCAAAGGCAAAGGCTCACACAGACATCGTTCTGGCCTTTCTCAGATCTCACGGGTGGAAGGTGAACATAGAAAAGAGTTCCCTGTCTCCGTCGACAAGAGTTCCTTTCTTGGGGACAATAATAGATTCTTTAGAAATGAAGGTTTTCCTGACAGATGTCAGAAAGTCAAAACTTCTAAACGCTTGTCAAGTTCTTCACTCTGTTCCACGACCTTCCATAGCTCAGTGCATGGAAGTAGTAGGGTTGATGGTTGCAGCAATGGACATAGTTCCTTTTGCGCGAATTAATCTAAGACCATTACAACTGTGCATGCTGAAACAGTGGAATGGGGACTATACAGACTTGTCTCCAGTGATTCAAGTAGATCAGAAGACCAGAGACTCACTCCGTTGGTGGCTAACCCAGGATCACCTGTCCCAGGGAATGAGCTTCCGCAGACCAGAGTGGGTCATCGTCACGACCGACGCCAGTCTAGTGGGCTGGGGCGCGGTCTGGGACTCCCTGAAAGCTCAGGGTCTATGGTCTCGGGAAGAGTCTCTTCTCCCGATAAACATTCTGGAACTGAGAGCGATATTCAATACTCTCAGGGCTTGGCCTCAACTAGCAAAGGCCAGATTCATAAGATTCCAATCAGACAACATGACGACTGTTGCTTACATCAACCATCAGGGGGGAACAAGGAGTTCCCTGGCGATGAGAGAAGTGACCAAAATCATAAAATGGGCGGAGGATCACTCCTGCCACCTATTTGCGATCCACATCCCAGGAGTGGAAAACTGGGAGGTGGATTATCTGAGTCGTCAGACATTCCATCCGAAGGAGTGGGAACTCCACCCGGAGATATTTGCCCAGTTGACTCAATTATGGGGCATTCCAGACATGGATCTGATGGCGTCTCGTCAGAACTTCAAGGTTCCTTGCTACGGGTCCAGATCCAGGGATCCCAAGGCGACTCTAGTGGATGCATTAGTAGCGCCTTGGGCCTTCAACCTAGCTTATGTGTTTCCACCGTTTCCTCTCATTCCCAGGCTGGTAGCCAGGATCAAACAGGAGAGGGCCTCGGTGATCTTGATAGCTCCTGCGTGGCCACGCAGGACTTGGTATGCAGACCTGGTGAATATGTCATCGGCTCCACCATGGAAGCTACCTTTGAGACAGGATCTTCTAGTACAGGGTCCATTCGAACATCCAAATCTAGTTTCCCTCCAGCTGACGGCTTGGAAATTGAACGCTTGATTTTATCTAAGCGTGGGTTTTCGGATTCTGTGATAGATACTCTGGTACAAGCCAGAAAACCTGTAACTAGAAAAATTTACCATAAAATATGGAAAAGATATATCTGTTGGTGTGAATCCAAGGGATTCTCATGGAGTAAGATCAAAATTCCTAGAATCCTTTCTTTTCTTCAAGAAGGTTTGGATAAGGGATTATCAGCGAGTTCTCTAAAGGGACAGATTTCTGCTTTATCTGTCTTGTTACACAAACGACTGGCAGCTGTGCCAGATGTTCAAGTTTTTGTTCAGGCTTTGGTCAGGATCAAGCCTGTTTACAGACCTTTGACTCCTCCCTGGAGTCTGAATTTAGTTCTTTCAGTTCTTCAAGGGGTTCCGTTTGAACCTCTACATTCCATAGATATCAAGATGTTATCTTGGAAAGTTCTGTTTTTGGTTGCTATTTCTTCTGCTAGAAGAGTTTCTGAGTTATCTGCTCTGCAGTGTAATCCGCCCTATCTGGTGTTCCATTCAGATAAGGTTGTGTTGCGTACTAAACCTGGTTTCCTTCCAAAGGTTGTTTCCAACAAGAATATTAACCAGGAAATAGTTGTGCCTTCTTTGTGTCCGAATCCAGTTTCAAAGAAGGAACGTTTGTTACACAATTTAGATGTAGTTTGTGCTTTAAAGTTCTATTTAGAAGCAACAAAAGATTTCAGACAAACGTCTTCTCTGTTTGTCGTTTATTCTGGCAAGAGGAGAGGTCAAAAAGCTACTGCTACCTCTCTTTCCTTTTGGCTGAAAAGCATCATCCGATTGGCTTATGAGACTGCTGGACGGCAGCCTCCCGAATGCATCACAGCTCACTCTACTAGGGCTGTGGCTTCCACATGGGCCTTCAAGAACGAGGCTTCTGTTGATCAGATATGTAAGGCAGCGACTTGGTCTTCCCTGCACACTTTTGCCAAATTCTACAAATTTGATACTTTTGCTTTTTCGGAGGCTATTTTTGGGAGAAAGGTTTTGCAAGCCGTGGTGCCTTCCATTTAGGTAACCTGATTGGCTCCCTCCCTTCATCCGTGTCCTAAAGCTTTGGTATTGGTTCCCACAAGTTATGGATGACGCCGTGGACCGGACACACCAATGTTGGGTTGGAGAAAACAGAATTTATGCTTACCTGATAAATTACTTTCTCCAACGGTGTGTCCGGTCCACGGCCCGCCCTGGTTTTTTAATCAGGTTTGATTAATTTCTTTCTTTAACTACAGTCACCACGGCACCCTATGGTTTCTCCTGTTTTTCTCCTGTCCGTTGGTCGAATGACTGGGGTGGGTGGAGCCTAGGAGGGACTATATGGACAGCTTTTGCTGTGCTCTTTGCCATTTCCTGTTGGGGAAGAGAATATTCCCACAAGTTATGGATGACGCCGTGGACCGGACACACTGTTGGAGAAAGTAATTTATCAGGTAAGCATAAATTCTGTTTTTTAGGGATTTTCATCCGTCTCTTCGATCTCAGAGATGGTTTTTGACCAGTGTTTTCTGGGTAGACGCCAGGGTGGTTCCCTGGATGCTAATTGGTCTTTCTCCAACATTGGTGTGTCCGGTCCACGGCGTCATCCTTACTTGTGGGAATATTCTCTTCCCCAACAGGAAATGGCAAAGAGCACAGCAAAAACTGCCCATATAGCCCCTCCTCTGGCTCCGCCCCCCAGTCATTCTCTTTGCCGCTCTGAACATGTAGCATCTCCATGGAGATGGTGAAGAGTATGTGGTGTTAGTTGTCGTTTTTTATTCTTCTATCAAGAGTTTGTTGATATTGATTAAAATAGTGCCGGTTTGTACTATTTACTCTAAAACAGAAAAGGATGAAGAGTTCTGTTTAAAAGAGGAGTATGATTTTAGCAGCAGTAACTAAAATCAATTGCTGTTCCCACGCAGGACTGTTGAGCCCAGAGAATTTCAGTTGGGGGGAACAGTTTGCAGACTTTTCTGCTCAAGGTATGACTAGTCCATTTTCTAACAAGACTTAGTAATGCTATGTCATTTTCCCTCTTTGGGATCGGTAAGCCATTTTCTTAGACTCATAACAGAATGAAGGCTTATTAATGGGCTATATACTGGTTGACACTATTGTGGGCTAAATCGATTGCTTTATTCGATATTTATATGTGGTGTGAAGTGTTTTAAAACTTGAGAATAATTTGGTAACGTTTTGAAGCGCCAGGCAGTCGTTTAGACACCTTTCCCAGTCAGGAAGGGCCTTTCACTCTAGTAGGCAGAGCCTCATTTTCGCGCCTTAAGTGCGCAGTTTCTTTTCGATGCAGTGCATGCAGCTTCATGTGAGAGGGTCTGGTGGCTATTAAAAACGTTCCTGGAAGGCTTATTTCTGTGGCGAATAACCCCCAAGGACAGGTGAAGCCGCAGCAAACGCTGTGGCTGGGACTGTAGTGGGTTTAAAATTGTTAATTGATAAAAAAGCTCCGGTTTCCTCATTTAAGGGGTTACAAACTTGAAAATTGGGGTGCAATACTTTTAAAGCATTAAGATACTAGGGTGCAAATTTGGTAAAGATCGGATATTTCCTTCATAGTTTTTCACACATTCAGAAATAAGTGTGCTCTGTTTAACATTTAAAGAGACAGTAACGGTTTTGTTTAAAAACGGTTTTATTGCATTAATAGCCTGTATAAGCCTGTCTAACATGTCTGTACCTTCAGATAGAACATGTTCTGTATGTATGGAGGCCAATGTGGTCCCCCCTTCAAATGTATGTGATAATTGTGCCATGGCGTCCAGACAAAGTAAGGACAGTACTGTCACATTTAATAAGGTTGCCCAAGATGATTGCTCAAATGAAGGTAGTGGGGGTAGTTCACCATCCTCTCCTTCTGTGTCAATACCAGTTATGCCCGCGCAGGCGACTCCTAGTACATCTAGCGCGCCAATGCTTGTTACTATGCAACAATTAACGGCAGTAATGGATAATTCTATAGCTAATATTTTATCCAAAATGCCAGCATTTCAAAGAAAGTGTGATTGCTCAGTTTTAAATACAGTAGAGCAAGAGTGCGCTGACGATAATTTATCTGTCATACCCTCACACCAGTCAGAATTGGCAGTGAGGGAGAGTTTGTCGGAGGGAGAAATTTCTGATTCAGGAAGAGTTTCTCAACAGGCAGAACCTGATGTTGTGACGTTTAAATTTAAGTTAGAGCATCTCCGCGCCTTACTTAAGGAGGTACTAACTACTCTGGATGATTGTGACTCTTTGGTAATTCCAGAAAAATTGTGCAAAATGGACAAATTCCTAGAGGTCCCTGTGCACCCTGATGCTTTTCCGATACCTAAAAGGGTGGCGGACATAGTGACTAAGGAGTGGGAGAAACCAGGCATACCTTTTGTCCCACCTCCTATATTTAAGAAAATGTTCCCCATGGTCGACCCAAGGAAGGACGCATGGCAAACAGTCCCTAAGGTTGAGGGGGCAGTTTCTACGCTAGCCAAACGCACAACTATTTCCATTGAGGACAATTGTGCTTTCAAAGATCCTATGGATAAAAAATTGGAGGGTTTGCTTAAAAAGATTTTTGTTCAGAAAGGTTTCCTCCTCCAACCATTTTCGTGCATTATTCCTGTCACTACTGCGGCGTGTTTTTGGTTCGATGAACTAGAAAAGTCGCTCAATAAGGAGACTCCATATGAGGAAGTCATGGACAGAATTCACGCACTTAAGTTAGCTAATTCCTTTATTTTAGATGCCGCTTTGCAATTGGCGAGGTTAGCGGCGAAAAATTTGGGGTTTGCAATTGTGGCGCGCAGATCGCTTTGGCTAAAGTCTTGGTCGGCGGATGTATCTTCGAAGACAAAATTGCTTAATATTCCTTTCAAAGGTAAGACCCTTTTTGGGCCAGAATTGAAGGAGATTTCAGACATCACTGGGGGAAAGGGCCATGCCCTCCCACAGGATAGGCCTTTTAAGGCTAAGAATAAGTCCAATTTTCGTTCCTTTCGTAACTTCAGGAACGGACCGTCTCCTAACTCTGCAGCCTCTAGACAAGAGGGTAACGCTTCCCAGGCTAAGCCAGCTTGGAAACCAATGCAAGGCTGGAACAAAGGTAAACAGGCCAAGAAGCCTGCTGCTGCTACCAAGACAGCATGAAGGGGTAGCCCCCGATCCGGGACCGGATCTAGTAGGGGGCAGACTTTCTCTCTTTGCTCAGGCTTGGGCAAGAGATGTTCCGGATCCCTGGGCACTAGAAATAGTCTCTCAGGGTTATCTTCTAGAATTCAAGGAACTTCCTCCAAGGGGAAGGTTCCACATGTCTCGCTTATCTTCAGACCAGATAAAGAGACAGGCATTCTTACATTGCATAGGAGACCTATTAAAGATGGGAGTGATACACCCAGTTCCAACAGCGGAACAAGGTCAGGGGTTTTACTCAAACCTGTTTGTAGTTCCCAAAAAAGAGGGAACTTTCAGACCAATTCTGGATTTAAAAATTCTAAACATATTCCTCGAGTTCCATCGTTCAAAATGGAAACCATTCGAACTATTTTACCTACAATCCAGGAGGGTCAATATATGACTACCGTAGATTTAAAGGATGCGTACCTACATATTCCTATCCACAAAGATCATCATCAGTTCCTAAGGTTCGGCTTTCTGGACAAACATTACCAATTCGTGGCTCTTCCGTTCGGTTTAGCCACTGCTCCCAGAATCTTCACAAAGGTGCTAGGGTCCCTTCTAGCGGTTCTAAGACCGAGGGGCATTGCAGTGGCACCTTACCTAGACGACATTCTAATCCAAGCGTCGTCCCTTTCCAGATCAAAGACTCATACAGACATTGTATTAGCCTTTCTCAGGTCTCACGGGTGGAAGGTGAACGTGGAAAAGAGTTCCCTGTCCCCGTCTACAAGAGTTCCCTTTCTGGGAACAATAATAGATTCTGTATAAATGAAGATCTTTCTGACAGAGGTCAGAAAATTAAAGCTTCTAAAGGCTTGTCAAGTTCTTCATTCTATTCCTCAGCCTTCCATAGCTCAGTGCATGGAAGTAATAGGTCTAATGGTGGCAGCAATGGACGTGGTTCCTTTTTATCGAATTCATCTAAGACCATTGCAACTGTGCATGCTCAGACAGTGGAATGGGGATTATGCAGACTTGTCTCCCCAGATTCAAGTAGACCAGTTAACCAGAGACTCACTCCGTTGGTGGTTGACTCAGGATCACCTGTTTCAGGGAATGAGTTTCCGCAGACCAGAGTGGGTCATTGTCACGACCGACTCCAGTCAATTAGGCTGGGGCGCGGTCTGGGACTCCCTGAAAGCTCAGGGTCTATGGTCTCGGGAAGAGTCTCTTCTCCCGATAAACATCCTGGAACTGAGAGCGATATTCAATACGCTCCGGGCTTGGCCTCAACTAGCGAAGGCCGCATTCATAAGATTCCAGTCTGACAACATGACGACTGTAGCTTACATCAACCATCAGGGAGGAACAAAGAGTTCCTTGGCGATGAGAGAGGTATCCAAGATCATCAAATGGGCTCCTGCCATCTATCTGCAATTCACATCCCAGGAGTAGACAACTGGGAGGCGGACTATTTGAGTAGTCAGACTTTCCATCCGGGGGAGTGGGAACTCCACCCGGAGGTCTTTGCCCAGTTAACTCAATTATGGGGCATTCCAGACATGGATCTGATGGCGTCTCGTCAGAACTTCAAGGTTCCTTGCTACGGGTCCAGATCCAGGGATCCCAAGGCGACTCTAGTGGATGCATTAGTGGCGCCTTGGTCGTTCAACCTAGCTTATGTGTTTCCACCGTTTCCTCTCCTTCCCAGGCTCGTAGCCAGGATCAAACAGGAGAAGGCCTCGGTGATTCTGATAGCTCCTGCGTGGTCACGCAGGACTTGGTATGCAGACCTGGTGAATATGTCATCGGCTCCACCTTGGAAGCTACCTTTGAGACAGGATCTTCTAGTACAAGGTCCATTTGAACATCCAAATCTAGTTTCTCTGCAGCTGACTGCTTGGAAATTGAACGCTTGATTTTATCCAAGCGTGGGTTTTCAAATTCAGTGATAGATACTCTGGTCCAAGCCAGAAAACCTGTGACTAGAAAGATTTACCATAAAATATGGAAAAAATATATCTGTTGGTGTGAATCCAAGGGATTCTCCTGGAGTAAAATTAAAATTCCTAAGATTCTTTCCTTTCTCCAAGAGGGTTTGGATAAAGGGTTGTCAGCAAGTTCTCTAAAAGGACAGATTTCTGCTTTATCTGTTTTGTTACACAAACGCCTGGCAGCTGTGCCAGATGTACAAGCTTTTGTACAGGCTTTGGACAGAATCAAGCCTGTTTACAGACCCATGAATCCTCCTTGGAGTCTAAATTTAGTTCTTTCAGTTCTTCAAGGGCTTCCGTTTGAACCTTTACATTCCATAGATATCAAGTTACTATCTTGGAAAGTTCTGTTTTTGGTTGCTATTTCTTCTGCTAGAAGAGTTTCTGAATTATCTGCTTTGCAGTGTGATCCACCCTATCTTGTGTTCTATTCAGATAAGGTCGTTTTGCGTACCAAACCTGGTTTTCTTCCAAAAGTAGTTTCTAACAAGAATATTAACCAGGAAATAGTTGTTCCTTCTCTGTGTCCGAATCCAGTTTCAAAGAAGGAACGTTTGTTACACAATTTAGATGTGGTCCGTGCTTTAAAGTTCTATTTAGACGCAACAAAGGATTTCAGACAAATTTCATCTTTGTTTGTTGTTTACTCTGGTAAGAGGAGAGGACAAAAAGCTACTGCTACCTCTCTTTCTGGCTGAAAAGCATCATCCGATTGGCTTATGAGACTGCCGGACGGCAGCCTCCTGAACGAATCACAGCTCACTCTACTAGGACTGTGGCTTCCACATGGGCCTTCAAGAACGAGGCTTCTGTTGATCAGATATGTAAGGCAGCGACTTGGTCTTCTCTGCACACTTTTGCCAAATTTTACAAATTTGATACTTATGTTTCTTCGGAGGCTATTTTTGGGAGAAAGGTTTTGCAAGCCGTGGTGCCTTCCCTTTAGGTAACCTGATTTGCTCCCTCCCTTCATCCGTGTCCTAAAGCTTTGGTATTGGTTCCCACAAGTAAGGATGACGCCGTGGACCGGACACACCAATGTTGGAGAAAACAGAATTTATGCTTACCTGATAAATTTCTTTCTCCAACGGTGTGTCCGGTCCACGGCCCGCCCTGGTTTTTTAATCAGGTTTGAAAAATTTATTTCTCTATACACTACAGTCACCACGGCACCCTATAGTTTCTCCTTTTTTTCTCCTAACCGTCGGTCGAATGACTGGGGGGCGGAGCCAGAGGAGGGGCTATATGGGCAGCTTTTGCTGTGCTCTTTGCCATTTCATGTTGGGGAAGAGAATATTCCCACAAGTAAGGATGACGCCGTGGACCGGACACACCGTTGGAGAAAGAAATTTATCAGGGAAGCATAAATTCTTTCCTTAAGATCTTGTGAAGATGGAGTTTACTTCATCTGGTTGTGCCTTCCAGTCCACCTTCAGGCCATTGCTGGCATGGTGGGGAAGGGTGAGGTTTGTCCTGGGGCTTTTCCTGGCTTTCTTCCATTGTCAGGTCTCATCTCAGCAGGGGCCGGGACATCGGCAGGGTGCTGTTTTGAATCTGTCTTGTCAGATTGACCTGGATACCAGTTGGAAAATCGTGCTCCAGGGTTCTGTCCAGATCTCCCTGTCTTGAGGGGCATTCTCTTAGCTTTCCCGGGGCGGTCTTTGACTTTTGTCGCTAGCCTGTTAGTTGGGGAGATCGTGTCCTATAGTGGACCGTGGATTCCGATTCCCTTCCAATTAGTCCTAAGGTCTTCATGGGTTTGCCCCTGTGTATGGACTAACACAGCCTTTTTTCTCTCTCAGTGGATTACATCTCTTACTGAGCAGAAGAGACTCTACTACATAGAGGGTTGTTTTTCAGGTTTTGTGGTGGGTGGAGACTCACTGCTGCTGATTGTCAGCAATCCACTCTCTAAATGTGATCTTCAGGGATGGATGTTCCATTCAATCATTCCCTGGATCTAGGTATAGGGGCTCTATCCAAAGTTTTTTGGATGTTGAAGGGGGCGTCCATGAATTTCAGGATGGTTGTGCCTATCCCAGACCCATTATTGGGTCGTGGTTCAGGAATCTTCAGGCAGCGCTAATGGATTTTGGGCGGTGTTTGGAGTTTTTTGGATGTTGAAGGGGGCGTCCGTGAATTTCAGGATGGTCGTGCCTATCCCAGACCCATTATTGGGTCGTGGCTCAGGAATCTTCAGGCAGCGCTAATGGATTTTGGGCGGTGTTTGGAGGTCAAATTTAACCTTTTTCTTTTCTGCCATTTCACTCTTACTTTGAATGATGGCTCGATCCTAGAGGAGCAGGTGTCAGTGATTGCTCCGTTGTGTCCGCAAGATCATATACTGCGGTTTAGGGGCTTCGGCTCCATGGGGGTTGCCTTGAGACAGGGATCTGATGGGTCAGGTCCCCTCCCCCCCTTTTTTGGCAAAATCGAATCTTTTCCTCTGAGGCGAGGTCTGCGAGGGGTCACTTGGACTTAGCCGAGAGAGGTTTCTTTTCTGAGAGGTTCCTCGTCATCTCTCTTAGGTGTGGATGACCCCCTTTTGTCGGGAAGAGCAAGGTTCGTCCTGGCACTCTAACTGGTCTGCTAGGATTACCTTTTTTCTCCTCCCGGATGATCTGGGGAAGGATCTTCCTAGATAGTTTCTTGTTGGGACAGATTCTGGGCCAAGTTTATTTCCTCTGCTCTAGAGGCTCATGAACTTTGGGTTGTTCAGGGTTTTAGGCTAGGGCTCTGACTGTGTTCAGGCCAGTGAGTCAATCTGAAATGGTCTTTGAATTTTTTCTTCAATGATCTACTCCGTCTACGTTTCATAGTCTTGGTGTTGCAAACTTGTAATATGTTTCTGTAGGGGGTATTTTCTACAATAAGGCTGTGTCTTCGAACCTAGTTAGGTTTTCTTCCTATGGTGTCTGTTGTGAGTTCAATCGAGGGATTGTGGTTGCTTATTGTTTGTATGTCCTAATCTTTCTCTAGGAGAAAAGGTTTTTTTTTCCCTTTTAGGGATCCATGCCTTTATGTTTTTTAGACTACTTAGATTAGACAGTTTCTCTGTTGAATATCGTATGTGGGAAGTGCGAGGATCTGTAGACATGTCAACTTCCTTAATTTGGTTGAGGAGTATTTTCCACTTGACATAGGAGACAGCGGGACTCTAGCCTCCTCAAAAGGTTTTCGGCTCAGTTCGAGAACTCTAAAAAGGGTTATCTTGGGTTTTTGGCATGAGATCTTTATGGATCTGATTGTTGGGCGGTTGCTAGTCCTCCTTGGATTATTTTATGCTATTTTTTTTTTGTTTGCTTCTGTTAAAGCTGCCTAGGGAGAATGGATTGTTTGCAGGCTGGGGTGCCCTTAGATGGGGGTCGCCTCTCTTTTTGTCCTCCCGTTAGCATTCAGTGTCCTCTGTAGCTTAGGTATAATTTCCCAAAAGTAATGAATGCAGCTGTGGACTCTCCCTGTATTAAGAAGGAAAACATAAATTATGCTTACCAGATAATTTCCTTTCCTTCTGTACAGGGAGAGTCCACAGTTTCCGCCCGTGCTCTCCGATGGGCGGCCTTAAATTTTATCTTGTAATGTTATCTTGTTTCTTCTGGCACCTTTTTCACTCTGATATTTCTCCTATTGTTCCTTGTTCCCTCGGCAGAATGACTGGGGAAGTGGGGGAGGTATTTAAACCTTTGGCTCTGGTGTCTTTGCCTCCTCCTGGTGGCCAGGTTCTGTATTTCCCAAAAGTAATGAATGCAGCTCTGGACTCTCCTTGTAGTTACTGTACAGAAGGAAAGGAAATTATCTGGTAAGCATAATTTATGTTATTTTCATGTTGGGTTAGCGCACATGAGAATATGCAAACAGGTTTGCAAGTGAATAGGGTGTTTTTTCCCCTTTTTTTACTCCATTGACATCTATGGGGGGTATACGTGAACGCGTACACGATATTCTAACTTCTGCTTTTTGGGCTCATCGAAAACAATTTACTTTCAACTCATAATATGAACGTAACCCGACGAGCACAAAAAGCTTAATCCTAGCGCAATTAACGCTAGAGCTGGAGTGTTAATAAGCGTGCCACTTGTAATTTGGCCCAAAGTGTAAACATAACAAACTCTCATGTCATGTATTGTTATATTGCACTGTGCTTGTCTCTCTTTCACATACACAAATGCAGGGAACACCCCTTAGAGACATATAGCAAAACTTGCTTTTCTAGAGTCTTGTGAGAGTTCTTGCAGTGCCGGAGGATCATTTTAGATCTTCTCATCTGAGTGGAGAGCTTTATGGGAGGCAGCTTTCATCTCTCTGCAAATTCAGAGGGCTCATCCCCTGCGTAGTCTGCATTATACTTGCTCTGGAGAATCTTTGATAATTGTGGCCTATATGTTAGTAAGTGGGACTGCTGCATGTCTCCCAGCTGCCCCTATTGTCTTGTTACCACTATTAAGAAAACTTTAGTTATTGCTACATTGGTTTGGTTCCAAGAGGTGTTATATGTCCATAAATGTGTTTTAAGTGTCCTGGTATACCTACAACTCCTTAAGATTAATATTAAGGTGATAGGAAAGTTAACAGTATGCAGTTTCATAAAACAATTTTAATCCACTATTGCTTTATAAATGCCTTAAATAGGATAGGCACCACAGTGTGTGCTTGGATTTCATGCACAGAGTGTATCTGTTGTCAGCAACTGTGGCATGTATAAAGTCCTAATCTCTTGATTTAAACAAAGGCTAAAGCAGCATAATTATATACACTTATACTGCAAAGTGTACTAATATATTATGTTCAGGATTTACAGCTAAAATATTTGTCCATTTAAAAACCTGTTTTTCTCAATTTGAAAACTACAAGGGTAAAATGTTGTACAGTGTTTAAGGCTTAATTTGTTGCAGAGAGAAGCTTTGTGCTAGTGCTGTTTTTCAAAGATACTACTCATGATGAGCTTAAGGTTCCTTTTTATATCGTTGTCTCATCTTGCACTTCTGGGATCTCATGTTCCCATTGTTATATCTTTTGATATAATCTTGCATTAACACTTTAGCTCTCTCATCTATGGTCCAATGATCTAAAGCTCTCTTCCCTGGCGAGACTTTAAGAAATCTTGTTGGTATATTGAGGTCCCTCAAAATTTTTTAGAAAAACAAATTTTAGCTTGTGAGATGTTTATTTAGCTATGTATGGTCTTGGTATCTACAAGTAGAAGAACAAACAGAGGCACCTCATGGTGCACGTGTCATTAAACTCACTTGATAAGAAGCACAACAAAATGTGCTTTACAGGCAGGCCAGGACTTCAGAGCAGCTTATCTAGCTCCACACATGGTAGCCTCTCTGGTGGTCTCTGTACAAGCCGTCATATGCCAAAGTTCACTTCGGCTTTCTTTAGGTGGATATGTCCTCTATGGGACCAGCGTACACCCTTGAAAGTCTGAATGTCTGTGATTGCTTATTGGACAAATGTAGAAGTGAATATGTCCAATGTTAGTTCATGAAAGATAATGACAAGAATCAGCGATAAAAAAAAAGCTTCTCGCCGTTCAACGCTGTTTCATCAAGCTGTATACAGGTGTAAAAACGTAAAAAAAAACGCTCCCTTAAAAAGGCAATGGGCCACCTCCTAAGAATGCCGGTCCTTCCCTAGTCATGTCAGCCAGCACAGAGATAAATATGCCCCTGTTGCAAACAATCAGTTATTCAGGCATCTTGACCAATGCTCCATTGCTATCCAGGGTCCTGGGTGTGCTGTGTAAAAACATACAGTACAATATAATACTAAAAAAGCCCCCCCCCCTGACTTTTTTTGTCATTTCTCTTGATGCTGGCAAGTTTTTAAAAGTCAGGCCCATAGTATGAGAGTCTATCTGGTGATAGAAAAAAGGAGTGGTTTTCTACACCCTTTGACTTCTAGTTGTCACAGACCTGCTGCCTCTGCTCCTCCGGTCATTGCCATGGCCGTGTGGGGTTGTTGTGCAGCGCGCACCGGTGAAGTCATAGCCACGAGTGCCACTCCATATTTACTGTATGTGCGTCCTCCCTGCTGCGAACCTGCACCTATTTGAGCCCATCCTTGTAATTTTCCTTTCTCAAGTATAGGTTTTGCCTTGTGCACTCCTGGGTGCTCTATTTGCTATTATAATAAAGATTGGACTGCCTGCCTGATGCTAAACTCTGCTTAGCCCTGTGACCTACTCTTTGTCTACTGCTGTACCCTACTCAAACTCTGAGTCCCACTTTACAAAAAAAATTTAGTTCTGGAATTTTTTTTATCTTTCCACTTGACGCCGGGATAAGAAGACTACTGGCCATGGTTGGTCTGATAAAGAAATATGCCACGAACATTACACTAGGTGCCATTTCTGCCTACTTAACCCAGAACAAAATATATACAAAGTAATAATATTATTCTATTTTGAGAATGAAGAAAAGTATTAAAACCAGTAGACATTTTAGGTACAAAACTATTTATTCCATTTTTACAAATATCACGATTTTTTAAACAATTTTCTGAAATGTGAAACATAATGTTCTTGTTTTTGTCTATCTTCACTGATTTCATTTTTTACATTTGCTTTTTGGTGTTTACTGTGACCCTAGGGTTAGTTTTGTAGTTTTTGTAATTTCTTTGTATGTGTTATCAGCTTGAGAAAGAATCTTTGGACTCAAAACTCTGCTGTAATTTATCTCATGTTGCACTTATAAAATAACACACACTTTAATATAAAATATGCTTAAATATTGAGAAAATGATAGACACAGAAATGGGTAACTAGCTTTAAAATGGGAAATGAAAATTGTCAAGTATAAAATAATTCCTGTAAGAAAAATGTTACATTTTCTATGGTTAAAGGGACAGTTTACCCCAAATGTTTTTCTCCTTTTTTTGTTTGCATACATTTCCATGTCTAAATATGTAAATGTGTATGTATGTATGTATGTATGTATATATGTATATATATATTTATATATATATATATATATGTATATACTGTATGTATTTATATGTGTATATATGTATTTACAGACATATATAAACACATAAATACATATGTACACAAATATAAACATATATAATAATATATAAGTGCATTGGAGCCCTTTTCAGTGAAGTACACGAAAACATGTAAAAACATATTTATGCAATATTCATTTTTTATAAATGTTTAGCTATGTATTTACTGTAAATATTTCACATTCCAAAGTTCTACACATAGCAGAACATATTATATGTATTTCTAAATATATATTCCTATATATCTGCATATATCTATTAGAGCTGCAACAACTAATCAATATAATCGATAATAATCGATTATGAAAATAGTTGTCGCCGAATCTCATAATCGATTAGTTGGTTTGCAATTAGTAAGTTTGTGCACAACACAAGCTGCTTCACTCCAATGAGCTCCTGCACATGGTATTGTGTTTTATGATTAAGTGCTTAGCCTAAAGGACGTCTACAGAAGTTTACTTTTCACTTTTTCAGGACAGTATAAGTTAAAAACTACTCCTGACTTATGTGCAACCCAGAAATAATAGGAGTCATTATTTAGATTGTTTATATTTATATCAGTTGATTTTGGACTATGCTTTGCATGATATAGTGCCGAGCTTGTTATTTACACCTAGCCCTAGATTGATGGGAGTTGTTATTTGAATTGATGTGCACTATTATCTGTTTTCACAATTATTAGCAGTTCACTTGCTACATTATATGTACTGTATAGATAAATGTGTAAGGCTTTGTCCTGTTACTGATATATGGTCCTTAGCGCTTTTAACTATAATAAACATATTAACCCCTAAACTGCCGCACTCCCGCCTCGCAAACATTAGTTAAATATTATTAACCCCTAATCTGCTGTCCCTAATATTGCCGCCACCTACCTACATTTATTAACCCCTAATCTGCCGCCCCCAACGTCGCCACCACTATATTAAATTTATTAACCCCTAAATCTAAGTCTAACCCTAACACCCCCTAACTTAAATATAATTAAAATAAATCTAAATAAAACTTACTATTAATAACTAAATAATTCCTATTTAAAACTAAATACTTCCCTTTAAAATAAACTCTAAGATAGCCACAATATAACTAATAGTTACATTGTAGCTAGCTTAGGGTTTATTTTTATTTTACAGGAAAGTTTTTATTTATTTTAACTAGGTAGAATAGTCCTAAATAGTTATTAACTATTTAATAACTACCTAGCTAAAATAAATACAAATTGACCTGTAAAATAAAACCTAACCTGTCTTACACTAACACCTAACCTAACCCTACAATTAAATAAATTCCTTAAATTAAATACAATTAACTAAATTCAAAACAATTAGCTAAATTACAAAAAAAACAAACACTAAATTACAGAAAATAAAAAACAAATTACAAGATCTTTAAACTAATTACACCTAATCTAATAGCCCTATCAAAATAAAAAAGCCCACCCAAAATAAAAAAAAACCCTAGCCTAAACTAAACTACCAATAGCCCTTAAAAGGGCCTTTTGCGAGGCATTGCCCCAAAGAAATCAGCCCTTTTACCTGTAAAAAAAACATACAAACAACCCCCCCAACAGTAAAACTCACCACCTACACAACCAACCCCCCAAAAAAACCGTAACTAAAAAAACCTAAGCTCCCCATTGCCCTGAAAAGGGCATTTGGATAGGCATTGCCCTTAAAAGGGCATTTAGCTCTATTGCGGCCCAAAGCCCTAACCTAAAAATAAAACCCACCCTTAAAAAATCCTAACACTAACCCCCGAAGATCCACTTACCGAGAGAAGTCTTCATCCAAGCGGCAAGATGTCCTCAACAAAGCTGGCAGAAGTGGTCTTCCAGACGGGCAGAAGTGGTCCTCCAGACGGGCAGAAGTCTTCATCCAGACGGCATCTTCTATCTTCATCCTTCCGACGAGGAGCGGCTCCATCTTCAAGAAATCCGGCGCGGAGCATCCTCTTCCAACGACGACTACCCGACGAATGAAGGTAACTTTAAGTGACATCGTCCAAGATGGTGTCTCTTAGATTCCGATTGGCTGATAGAATTCTATCAGCCAATCGGAATTAAGGTTGAAAAAATCCTATTGGCTGATGCAATCAGCCAATAGGATTGAACTTCAATCCTATTGGCTGATCCAATCAGCCAATAGGATTTAGCTCGCCTTCTATTGGCTGTTCCAATCAGCCAATAGAACTTCTGCCTTCTTCGTTGAGGACATCTTGTCGCTTGGATGAAGACTTCTCCCGGTAAGTGGATCTTCGGGGGTTAGTGTTAGGATTTTTTAAGGGTGTATTGGGTGGGTTTTATTTTTAGGTTAGGGCTTTGGGCCGCAATAGAGCTAAATGCCATTTTAAGGCCAATGCCCATTCAAATGCCCTTTTCAGGGCAATGGGGAGCTTAGGTTTTTTTAGTTAGGGTTTTATTTGGGGGGTTGGTTGTGTGGGTGGTGGGTTTTACTGTTGGGGGGGTGTTGTTTGTATTTTTTTTTACAGGTAAAAGAGCTGATTTCTTTGGGGCAATGGCCCGCAAAAGGCCCTTTTAAGGGCTATTGGTAGTTTAGTTTAGGCTAGGGTTTTTTTTATTTTGGGTGGGCTTTTGTATTTTGATAGGGCTATTAGATTATGTGTAATTAGTTTAAAGATCTTGTAATTTGTTTTTTTATTTTCTGTAATTTAGTGTTTAGTTTTTTTTTGTAATTTAGCTAATTGTTTTGAATTTAGTTAATTGTATTTAATTTAGGGAATTTATTTAATTGTATGGTTAGGTTAGGTGTTAGTGTAAGACAGGTTAGGTTTTATTTTACAGGTCAATTTGTATTTATTTTTGCTAGGTAGTTATTAAATAGTTAATAACTATTTAGTAACTATTCTGCCTAGTTAAAATAAATACAAACTTGCCTGTAAAATAAAAATAAAACCTAAGATAGATACAATGTAACTATTGGTTATATTGTAGCTAGCTTAGGGTTTATTTTACAGGTATTTAGTTTTAAATAGGAATTATTTAGTTATTAATAGTAAGTTTTATTTAGATTTATTCTAATTAATTTAAGTTAGGGGGTGTTAGGGTTAGGGTTAGACTTAGGTTTAGGGGTTAATAAATTTAGTATAGTGGCGGCAACGTTGGGGGCGACAGATTAGGGGTTAATAAATGTAGGTAGGTGTCGGCGATGTTAGGGATGGCAGATTAGGGGTTAATATGTTTATTATAGTGGCGGCCACGTTGAGGCCGAAAGATTAGGGGTTAATAAATATAATTTACAAATGGAGTAATAGGATCAGCTCTTATAATAGCAAGGGGAATCTAGCAACTAAAAATAATAGATAAAACAGAAGAGTATTTGTAATAGTAAAAAAATATATATTAATTTATTTAAAACATGCAAGGATATCTAGCTTTAGCAGATAATATACGGTGACCGGTCACTTACACAGTATTAAAACATATATGTTGTAAACTTATAAAAATACATTCTTAAAATGACAATAACAATCTTGAACATATGTTTAAAAGCGGCTTTCTATTTTGGAAGTTTTGCGACTAATTTCCAATGTTTAAACATATAGTATGTCTCTGTTTGTAAGAGTCCTTTCTTTGAGGGAGATACTATTTGTGCGTTTGTGTCACCTTTGAAACACTTTGCCTCTTTCCTCCAATACAGTTCTGGGACGTTGTAATTATACCCAAACTCCTACTTTTAGCAGGTGGAGGACAATATGTTGGGGGCAGCAGATTAGTCGTTAATAAATATAATGTAGGTGTCGGCGATGTCGGGGGCGGCAGATTAGGGGTTAATAAATGTAAGATTAGGGGTGTTTAGACTAGGGGTTCATGTTAGGGTGTTAGGTGTAAACATAAAATGTGTTTCCCCATAGGAATCAATGGGGCTGCGTTACTGAGCTTTACGCTGCTTTTTGGCAGGTGTTAGACTTTTTCTCAGCCAGCTCTCCCCATTGATGTCTATGGGAAAATCGTGCAAGAGCACGTACAACCAGCTCACCGCTGACTTAAGAAGCGCTGATATTGGAGTGTGGTATGGAGCACAATTTTGCTCTACGCTCACTTCTTATCTTTTAACGCCGGGTTTGTAAAAACCTGTAATACCAACGCTGTAGGTAAGTGAGCGGTGACAATAACGTGCAAGTTAGTACCGCACAGCTCATAGCGCAAAACTCGTAATCTGGCCGTTACTTTGTTAAGAGGCCCCTTGCATTGGTGGAGAGTTAACAAAGATAAATATCCCACCTTGGTAAAGTTGGCAAAACCCTACTTATGCATCTCAGGCACCTCAACACCATCTGAGCGTCTCTGCTGCAGGCTAAATAGCTTGCAAAAAGGGAGCCAGCCTCAGCCAGGAGCATGTGGACCTGTTGATATTTTTGCAGTTCAATGCAAAGTTTTTGAAAGAGTGAATAGCAGACTGTTTTAAACAGTGATAGTTTAATTTTTCTAGTTCTACCGCTTTTTAGTTCTACCTCTTTTCATAGTTTTGTTTTGATTATTTATAAAAAAAATTGTTCTGCTTAAAAATTGGACAAACAGTTGTGTTAATATAAATTTGTAAAGTTTTAGTCTGAAGTTTATATTTGTAACTCTTAGTGGGGCATATTTGTCAAAGTGCAAGTGGACACGATACGCTGTCACCATTTATCATTGCACCAGCAGTTCTTGTGAACAATGCCGCCCCCTGCAGATTCGCGGTCAATCGGCCGCTAGCAGGGGGTGTCAATCAACCCGATCGTATTTGATTGGGTTGATTTCTGTCCACGGCCTCAGAACAGGCTGACAAGTTATGTTTCCAGAAATGTGCCCCAGTATGTGGATTTTATCTTAAATATAGGAACAAATTATTTAGGTTTTTTTATCCGATTAGTCGAAAAAATAATCGTCCAATTAATCGATTATGAAAATTATCTATGTTTGCAGCACTAATATCTATATATAATCATGTGTATATATAAATATATTTCTACATCCTGCCGCAACCATCTACGCAACATTTCCAAGATTCGACCTTTTCTGTGCGCTAACACCACAAAGCAAATAATCCACTCCCTTGTTATTTCCCGACTTGACTACTGCAATAACCTACTTACTGGCCTTCCTCTTTCCCGCCTCTCCCCTCTTCAATCCATCCTAAATGCCTCTGCCAGGCTGATCCACCTTTCCCGTCGCTCTGTATCTGCTGCACCTCTCTGTGAGTCCCTTCATTGGCTCTCCATTCACAGCAGAATTAAATTCAAAATTCTCACCCTTGCTTACAAAGCACTCACCAACTCCGCTCCCCACTACCTATCCTCTCTAATAAACAAGTATACTCCAGCCCGCCCACTAAGATCCAACAATGGCCTGCTCCTTGCTTCTGCGACTATCACCTCCTCTCATGCTAGACTGCAGGACTTCTGTCGTGCAGCGCCTACCCTCTGGAACACTCTCCCTCGTGGTGTCAGGCTTTGCCCAAATCTTTCTTCCTTTAAATGCTCTCTGAAGACTTTTCTGTTCAGAGAAGCCTACCACCCAACTCAATAATATTCCTTTTACCTAACAACATTTCCCTCCTCTAACTCTGCATTAACATCTTTCTCAATCTTGCAGTCCTCACCTCCTGTTTCTCAACCTCCTACCCTTCTAGATTGTAAGTTCCCACGGGAATAGGGCCCTCGATTCCTCCTGTATGTGTTTATAAATTCTGTCCTGTATCTTAGTCTTACAAGTTTTATACTATTGTTTTATTTAAATGATCTGTATCCATGGACAGCGCTGCGGAATATGATGGTGCTTCATAAGTAAAGTATAATAATAATAATAGCTAGTTTACAGTACACTGTCCCTTTAAGCACAGTTGGCAAGTTTCCAGGAATTCACATATGGGTTTTACTTGAATCACTCACATTCTGAATACAATTAGTATTACAAAATTGAGAGCATTTAACTAAATGCATTTTAATTACCTGTTTTAATTGTAACAGGCTTCAGATATTTGTAGTATCACATCTGCGAAAACCTACTATGATAAATGATTTATGTGAAATAGTCTTCACAGTTGTGGTAGGCCAGATGACAATGTGTTACTGAAATTTATCAAGTCTTCTAATCATGGTTGCACAAATCGAGAGCGAGCTAATTATACGCTGTATTGCATGTCACCTGCCTATGTTCCTCCATAATTAAAACTGCGGCTTAAGGCTCACGACTTCTGTAAGTATGGAACAAACACACAGGGAGTTCTACCAATAAATGGATTACACATTTTATGTTATCCTATTATTTTATGTATCAAGGAAAATATAGTGCACGCATTTGTACATGAAGAACTTTATTTAACAATTACAAGTTACAAAACACACACATATTTGTGTATAAATGAAAATAATACCCATATGCTAAATGACTTGAGAGCCATTTAGCATAATTGTAAAAAGAAAATATGACCTGGACTTCTCTTTGTACTATAAGTAAGATACTTTACCTCAAAATTGCTTCCGCTCACCAGAGCAAGTGCTAAGTGACCCAGAGCTACTCTTTTTATTGTTATCTGCATGGTAAATAAATTAAACAAAGTAAATCAGCTTCATCAGTGCTGAGTTCACACTTTGCTTTACGGTTATCTCAAGGGATTTCACTAAAATCTCAAGATCTCATTTAAATTTCATTAAACTGTGGAGAGAAATAACATGCCTATGCCTTCACATGGCAGATGCACACTGCCTAGCAAGTCCAGGGACTTGCATACTTATAGGCCCTTTGCGATGGGATGTGGTTACTGAAAGAGTGGTTACTTTTAAGATAAACTATCTGCGTTTTTTACATAGAGATGTTCAGGTGATATTTTCTAGTCAGCTTTTTCAGACACGCTGTATCACTTTCTAGTAATTAAACATTTGGGAATCATGTCCTTTCAAGTGAAAGTTGCATGTTCGATTCCAAACAGCGTGGGCATATAATACTTTTATATACTATTTTCCTCCTACTTGAATAACATATTTCGTTTTTTATATGATTTTATATTATTGTGCATAAACCTAGCACAGCAATTTTAACTAACAAGACCTTAAGGGGCATATTTAACAATGTGCGAGCGGACATGATACGAAGTAGCGTCCACTGCACCTCCATAAATGCCGACACCATACGCTGAAGGCTCGCCGGAAACAAAGGGCCTCAAGCTTTATACGGAGCTTGATAAATATACCCCTAAGCCCGCACGGATTTAAGGTATGATTACGAGTTGAGCGGAATTTAGCGTTCCCGCTTGCAGGTTAACTTCGCTAGACAGAGGCTTTTTGCGTGCGTTGAGGTGCTCTCGTATTACAAGATGAAAGTAAAAAGTTTTTCACGCAAGCACAAACCCAACACGCACACAAAAAATTTGTTAGACGGCAATGGAGCACAAACACATAAAAAAAAAAATAACACCCATACTCGCATGCTAACTTGAACGCATACAGTATCTCACAAAAGTTAGTACACCCCTCACATTTTTGTAAATATTTTATTATATATTTTCATGTGACAACACTGAAGAAATCACACTTTGCTACAATGTAAAGTAGTGAGTGTACAGCCTGTATAACAGTGTAAATTTGCTGTCCCCTCAAAATAACTCAACACACAGCCATTAATGTCTAAACCGTTGCCAACAAAAGTGAGTACACCCCTAAATGGAAATGTCCAAATTGGGCCAAAAGTGTCAATATTTTGTGTGGCCATTATTATTTTCCAGCACTGCCTTAACCCTCTTGGGAATGCAATTCACCAGAGCTTCACAGGTTGCCACTGGAGTCCTCTTCCACTCCTCCATGACAACATCACGGAGCTGGTGGATGTTAGAGACCTTGTGCTCCCCCACCTTCTGTTTGAGGATTCCCAACAGATGCTAAATAGGGTTAAGGTCTGGAGACATGCTTGGCCAGTCCATCACCTTTACCCTCAGCTTCTTTAGCAAGGCAGTGGTCATCTTGGAGGTGTGTTTGGGGTTGTTATGTTGGAATACTTCCCTGAGGTCCAGTCTCCAAAGAGAGGGGATCATGCTCTGCTTCAGTATGTCACAGTACATGTTGACATTCATGGTTCCCTCAATGAACTGTAGTTCTCCACTGCCGGCAGCACTCATGCAGGCCCAGACCATGACACTCCCACCATCATGCTTGACTGTAGGGAAGAAACACTTGTCTTTGTACTCCTCACTTGGTTGCCGCCACACACGCTTTACACCATCTGAGCCAAATAAGTTTATCTTGGTCTCATCAGACCACAGGACATGGTTCCAGTTATCCATGTCCTTAGTCTGCTTGTCCTCAGCAAACTGTTTGCGGGCTTTCTTGTGCATCATCTTTAAAAGAGGCTTCCTTCTGGGACGACAGCCATGCAGACCAATTTGATGCAGGTTGCGGCGTATGATCTGAGCACTGACAGCCTGACCCCCCCACCCCTTCAACCTCTGCAGCAATGCTGGCAGCACTCATACGTCTATTTCCCAAAGACAACCTTTGGATATGATGCTGAGCACGTGCACTCAACTTCTTTGGTTGACCATGGCGAGGCCTGTTCTGAGTGGAACCTGTCCTGTGAAACCACTGTATGTTCTTGCCCACCGTGCTGCAGCTCAGTTTCAGGGTCTTGGCAATCTTCTTATAGTCTAGGCCATCTTTATGTAGAGCAACAATTCTTTTTTTCAGATCCTCAGAGAGTTCTTTACCATGAGGTGCCATGTTGAACTTCTAGTGACCAATATGAGAGAGAGTGAGAGCGATAAAACTAAATTTAACATACCTGCTTCCCATTCACACCTGGGACCTTGTAACAATAACTTGTCACATGACTCCGGGGAAGGAAAATGGCTAATTGGGCCCAATTTGGACATTTCCACTTAGGGGTGTACTCACTTTTGTTGCCAACGGTTTAGACATTAATGACTGTGTATTGAGTTATTTTGAGGGGAAAGCAAATTTACACTGTTATACAGGCTATACACTCACTACTTTACATTGTAGCAAAGTGTAATTTCTTCAGTGTTGTCACATGTAAAGATGTAATAAAATATTTACAAAAATGTGAGGAGTGTACTCACTTTTCTGAGATACTGTATATTCAAGAGCGTTAAACCCGAAAATGAAATATTAATATTTTACATTCCAATGTTCTTCACATAGCAGAATACGTTCTATTTATTCATAAATACATATTTCTATATATATCTGTATATACCTATACCTATATATCTATTCCTTTAGATATATAGGTATAGATATCTATTTTACATGCACATTATTAGATGTATATAGAAATATATATTTAATAATAAAAAGTACTTTATTTTCTATGTAAAGAACATAGGAATGTAAAATATGTGGTTGGGATAGCTCACATGAACACTTAGTAATCTTAAGTTACGTTATTGAAATAATACATAGAAATTATAAAATATAAAATAAAATACAAATTATTATAAATTAATAAACATATTGTAAAATATTCTAAATTATCCATTCAATATATTTATATATTTTACAGTATGTTTAATAATTTTAAATAATTTTAATTATTTTTTAAATATTTTATATGTTATATTTTAATAACGCTCCTTAAAGGACCAGTAAATACTTTAGATTTGCATAGTCAACAAATGCATGATTAAAAGACAATGCAATAGCACTAAGGGGACGATTTATCAAGCTCCGTATGGAGCTTGATGCCCCTTGTTTCCGGCGAGCCTGAAGACCATTGCTCCATAACTTGTCCGCCTGCTTTGAGGCGGCGGACAGAAATAAACCCGATTGAATATGATCGGGTTGATTCAGGCCCGGACTGAACGTCGGGCATACCGGTCAAATGCCCGGTAGGCCGCACAGTAGTTAAAGGGATAGTAAACCCAAAAAATATTTTCAACTCATTCAAAACTTCTTTTTATAATAAAACCATTTGTAATTGGGACCTTGTACAGTTTTCTTTCCTTTCTTGAAATTTTAATTGAAAAATTAATTTTGCGCAAAACCCATTTTCTACTTATTATTATGCAGCCTGTTACGATGTTCTACCTAGGTAGAAACATCATGGCGGCCCGCATGCGCAATTAAACTATTTACATTGATAACACATGCTCAGACTCGCCCCCCCTGTCTCCAGCACCGCTTTCAGCAGTCTACTGAGAGGAGACAGGAACACAAGTTACTAGTATGCTAGAGCGGCATCTCTAGCCACCTGACAGATTTGTATTACAGTATCTCAGAAACCGGCCGGCATCAACAGTGTGTATGTTACGATTCTTCCCTGTTTGTGATGAAGTGCATCTGTGCTTCTGACATTTACAGCGTGAGTATGAGCGCTCTGTTTATTTACACTGTCGGACTCATCTCCACCTCCCTCTTGCTGTGTTTGCTTTCATGTGGAATTGGAGCCCTCTCTAATCAATCAAACACAGTAAGGGAGAGGGGGAGATATGCTGGACAGTTTAAAAAAAACAGAGCTTTCACACTGCTGCTGTATTCAAAGTCTGAAGCAAAGATGCACTAAATCACAGGCAGGGAAGAATTCTAGTATAAACGCTGCTCTCGTTAGTGCAGGGCTGAACTGGGACAAAAGCAGCAGCATAGTCTTGCACAGTTAGTCTCAGCTAAGGTTATTTTATTATTCCCTGTCTCCTCTGATGTGAAGCTCAAGCTGCCCCTCCAATACAGATGAATAGGCTGTGAACAGCTGTACATTAACATCGAGACTGCGCATGCAATGTTGACTGAAGGCAATATTGAAATTAAGGGATCCAGCCACTTCATCATTCGATGGGGGGCAGATGCTGGATTTTCATGAGCCATGCCTCATTTTATGGACAGTCATTACTGCTCATTTCATGATAGTTTATTGCTAAAAAATAAGGTATGTAAAAGCTTCATTTTTTCTTAAAAACTGTTTAATTTAATTGCATTTATAATAGTCATTATAATAATATAGTTTAATTAGCGTCAAATGGGAATCATTTCTAACCCTTTAATCCCCTCCCACCGCAACCGCATTTAACAATTTTTTTTGAGAAGGTGAACTGAGAAAATATTTTTTTTTGTAATATAATAATAAACATTTATTATTTGTATAGACAAGTATACTATGTATAGTCTTTACACACACATTCCAATCTTCTAATTTAGCCAATCATGAATCATCTTTATATAATTTTCCCATATTTCCACATCGGCTGCCCGCGGCACATGAAAGACTCACTGACTGAGGCTGAGCACTAATTGACACGCCCAGCACGCGGGCCGCGGCTGGACTACGCTACACTGATGCCAGCATCCCGCGTCCAGTCCACCACGTGACACAGAGTGGGCTGTCAGAGTGTCAGTTATTGCTGCTCACTGCTTAGAGACTTGGTGAGAGATGCCGGCAATGGGGATTGCCGGGTGGTGGTCCACCCCAATCCAGTGAGGAGAGCTGCGAGCAGACTCAGCAGGTCCAGGTAGCCAGCCCAGGTGAGGTCTCAGGTCAGACTCTGAGAGAGGACCTTTTTTTTGGTTAGGTTAGGCCCGACCGCGGCCGCCCAATGTACTCCAATCGACTGCAGTCTCCTCTGGCCGTATAGGGAATTACAAGTGCGGCGTGCCACCATGGATGATCCTCGACGACTCCATGTCACGTGCCTCAGCCTGCACCACACATCTCTCCACTCCATTTGGTGGGTTGCTGGGTGGGTGGTAATTGGAGAAAAAAACAACAACCACTCCACTGGTCTACCATCTCAGGCTGGTTGAAGAAGCAGCAGAGAGAGACACGACGGTTGGTCTGGTCACCTGCTGTAACAGAAGGCAGCCAGTCTCTCACTGTGTGAGGATCAGGGCCGGCCTTATGTATTCAGGCACCCTGTGTGGGCTACTCCCATGGCGTCCCCTCAGGGCTGATGGGGGTTACAGGGGGGTGCTGAGGCTGATTTGAGTTACAGGAGGCCCTGTGACTGATGAGGGTTACCGGGGGTGCTTAGGCTGATTGGGGTTACAGGGAGGGGGGCCTGTGGCTGATGGTGTTTACAGGGTGGGCCCTGGGGCTAATGGGGGTTACAGGGGGGGTGCTGAGTCTGATTAGGGTTCCAGGGGGGTGCTGAGGCTGATTGGGGTTTTAAGGGGGACCCTGGGGCAAATGGGGGTTACATGGTGGGGGTGCTGAGGCTGATGGTTACAGAGGGGGCGCCCTGGGGCTGATGGTGGTTTCAGAGGGGGCCCTGGGGCTGATGGTGGTTTCAGAGGGGGCCGAGGGCTGATGGTGGTTTCAGGGGTGCCTGGGGCTGATGGTGGTTTCAGGGGGGAGGCCCTGGGGCTGATGGTGGTTTCAGGGGGGGGGGCCCTGGGGTTGATTGTGTTTACAGGGGGGCCTGGGGCTGATGGGATTTACAGTCTCAGCATCCCCCTGTAACTACCATCAGCCCCAAAGCGCCCCCCACCCTGTAACTACCATCAGCCCCAGCCCCCCCGTAACCACCATCAGCCCGAGGCCCCCATGTAACCCCAATTAGCTTCAGCACCCTCCTGTAACCCCCATCAGCCTCAACACCCCCCCTGTAACCCCCATTAGCCTCAGCACCCCTCCCCTATAACCCCCTTCAGCCTCAGCACCCCCATGTAACCTCCATCTGCCCCAGGGGCCCCCTGTAACCAAAAAAACAGCCTGAATCAATGATTTATAATACATTCTTAATATGAGTCAGTCTGTCATCATCACCCACATGTCACATACTGACTGTCATTATAAGTCATTGTCATTCACATGTCACATACTGATATATTCTGATTCAGCATATATCAGTATGTCAGTGATTCATAATGCAATTGTTTTGCTACCTTGGATGATCACCATTAATCTTTTGAAGTCTTGAAGAGATTATTAAGGATGATCATCCAAGGCAGCAAAAAGAATTGAAGAGATCATTGTGCTATATTTTATTAAAGGCACAGTATACACCAGTTTTATATAACTGCATGAAATAGACTCTACTATAAAGAATAATATGCACAGATACTGATATAAAAATCCAGTATAAAACTGTTTAAAAACTTACTTAGAAGCTTCCAGTTTAGCTCTTTTTAAAAGGTTACTGGAACACCCACTAGAAGTGGGAAATATGCTAATTTCTTTTGCATGATGTACCGAGTCCACGGATTCATCCTAATTTGTGGGATATTGTCCTTCCTGACAGGAAGTAGCAAAGAGAGCACCACAGCAGAGCTGTCTATAGAGCTCCCCCCTTAACTCCACCCCCCCAGTCATTCTCCTTTGCTGGCTCTAAGAAGGAAGAGTAAAGAGAAGAGGTGTTAAACTGTTAGTTTTATTTTATCTTCAATCAATTGTTTGTTATTTTTAAATGGTACCGGTGTTGTACTATTTACTTTCAGGCAGGACATAGATGAAGATTTCTGCCTGGAGGATGATGATCTTAGCATTTGTAACTAAGGTCCACTGCTGTTCCCACAGAAGCTGAGGAGTACAGGAAAACTTCAGTGTGAGGAACGGTTTCTTGCTATACAGCAATAAGGTATGTTCAGTCATATTTTCTGCAGAGACTGTGTTAACTCAGAAAGGCTGACAGTGTCCCCATTAGGGGAAGGGTAAGCAGTAATCCTAGTGTTATCAGAGGTTTTTACTAGCTTGCATAAAGGGTTAATTTTTTGTGGGCACTCAGTTTGTTATGTGAATTTGGGACAAACGTTTTTGTGTCTGGGAGTAACGTTTTCTGTTTTATGGGACATTTGCTTGAGGGTTCTTTGGGGTTGTTTATAACCCACATGGCTTTCAGGCAGGGTTTGTTAGTTTTGTGTAGGCCCCAGCAACATCAAGTGAGGTGGGCGGGGCCTACATTTACAAGCAGCAAGCAACTTCTCCTGAGGTCCTGAGAGTCTTCTTAGGGACTAATTGAAGCTTTAAACCCCATATTATCGCTTCCTAAGGGCAGATAGGGCCACAGCAGAGCTGTGGCAAGGTGCTAACAGGGGTTTTAACCGGTTTTAGACATATTTCAATCCGTTTTTTTCATTTGGGGGTTTATTGCTTATTAACTTGTGGTGCAATCCTTCTAAAGCTTAGTGGGTACACTGTTAAAATTTCAGAAAAATTGAAGCAATTTTAAGCTGTTTTGCAGTTTGTGTATGCCTTTTTTTCTCTTAAAGGCACAGTACCGTTTTTGCAAATTGTGTTTTTTTCATTAAATAAAGTGTTTTCCAAGCTTGCTTGCCTCATTACTAGCCTTTTAAACATGTCTGACATTGAGGAAACTCATTGTTCAATTTGTTTAGAAGCCATTGTGGAACCCCCTCTTAGAATGTGTCCCACTTGTACTGATATGTCTATAAATTGCAAACAGCATATTTTGACTTATAAAAGTTTGGCATTAGATGATTCTCAGACAGAAGGAAATCAGGTTTTGCCATCTAGTTCTCCCCAAGTGTCACAACCAGTAACGCCCGCACAAGCGACGCCGAGTACGTCTAATTCTTTCGCCTTGCAAGATATGGCTTCAGTTATGAATACTACCCTCACAGAGGTTTTATCTAAGCTGCCTGGGTTGCAAGGGAAGCTCATTAGCTCTGGGTTAAGAACAAATGCTGAGCCTTCTGATGCTTTAGTTGCCGTATCCGATATTCCCTCACAATGTTCTGAGGTAGGGATGAGGGATTTGCTGTCTGAGGGAGAGATTTCTGATTCAGGAAAGATGTTCTCTCAGACAGATTCAGATATGACGGCATTTAAATTTAAGCTAGAGCACCTCCGCTTATTGCTCAGGGAGGTTTTAGCTACTCTTGATGATTGTGACCCTATTGTAGTTCCAGAGAAATTGTTTAAAATGGACAAATATTTAGAGGTTCTTGTTTACACTGATGTGTTTACGGTCCCTAAGAGGATTTCAGACATTGTTACTAAGGAGTGGGATAAACCAGGTATTCCGTTCTCTCCCCCTCCTGTTTTTAAGAAAATGTCTCCCATTTCTGACACCATAAAGGACTCATGGCAGACGGTCCCTAAGGTGGAGGGAGCTATTTCTACCCTTGAAGCGTACAACTATACCTATTGAAGACAGTTGTGCTTTCATTGATCCTATGGATAAAAAATTAGAGGGTCTCCTAAAGAAAATTTTTGTTCATCAAGGTTTTCTTCTTCAACCTATAGCATGCATTGTTCCTGTAACCACTGCAGCTGCCTTTTGGTTTGAGGCTCTAGAAGAGGCTCTTCAGATGGGGACCCCACTAGATGATATTTTGGACAGAATTAAGGCTGTTAAGTTGGCTAATTCTTTTATTACAGATGCCGCTTTTTTTTGCCATTTTAGCGCGTAGAGCGTTATGGCTTAAGTCCTGGTCAGCTGATGTGTCATCTAAATCTAAGCTTTTGCCCATCCCTTTCAAAGGTAAGACCCTATTCGGGCCTCATTTCATACATTCAAGATCATTTCATACATTACTGGAGGGAAGGGTCATACCCTCCCTCAGGATAAGTCAAATAAGGACCAAACAAAATAATTTTCGTTCCTTTCGAAACTTCAAGAGTGGCCCCTCTACCTCTTCCCCTGCTGCAAAGCAAGAGGGGAACTTTGCTCAATCCAAGCCAATCTGGAGACCTAATCAGGCTTGGAACAAGGGTAAACAGGCCAAAAAGCCTGCTGCTGCCACTAAGTCAGCATGAAGGGGTAGCCCCCGATCCGGGACCGGATCTAGTAGGGGGCAGACTCTCTCTCTTTGCTCAGGCCTGGGCAAGAGACTTTCAGGATTCATGGGCAGTAGAAATTGTAACCCAGGGATACCTTCTAGATTTCAAGGATTCCCCTCCAAGGGGGAGGTTCCATCTTTCTCAATTGTCTGTAAACCCAACAAAAAGAGAGGCGTTCTTACGCTGTGTAGAAGACCTTTTTACCATGGGAGTGATCTGCCCAGTTCCATAAGCAGAACAGGAGCAGGGGTTCTACTCCAATCTGTTTATAGTTCCCAAAAAGGAGGGAACCTTCAGACCAATTCTGGATATCAAGATCCTAAACCAATTCCTAAGAGTTCCATCTTTACAAGATGGAGACCATTCGGACTATCTTACCATTGATCCAGGAGGGTCAATATATGACCACCGTGGACTTACAGGATGCGTATCTACACATTCCTATCCACAAAGATCATCACCAGTTCCTCAGGTTCGCCTTTCTGGACAAGCATTATCAGTTTGTGGCTCTTCCTTTCAGGTTGGCCACGGCGCCGCAAATCTTCACGAAGGTGCTAGGGTCCCTTCTGGCAGTTATAAGGCCACGGGGCATAGCAGTGGCGCCTTATCTAGACGACATTCTAATTCAAGCGTCGTCCTTCCAACTAGCCAAGTCTCACACGGACTTAGTGTTGCCCTTTCTAAGGTCTCACAGGTGGAAAGTGAACGTAAAAAAGAGTTTCATTTCTAGGGACTCTGATAGACTCGGTAGACATGAAAATATTTCTGACGGAGGTCAGGAAATCAAAGATTTTGTCCACCTGCTGAGCTCTTCATTCCATTCCTCGGCCGTCAGTGGCTCAGTGTATGGAGGTAATCGGACTAATGGTAGCGGCAATGGACATAGTTCCGTTTGCTCGCTTGCATCTCAGACCACTGCAACTATGCATGCTCAATCAGTGGAATGGGGATTATGTGGATTTATCTCCTCAGATAAATCTGGATCAAGAGACTCTCTTCTTTGGTGGTTGTCACAGGATCATCTGTCCCAGGGAATGTATTTCCACAGGCCAGAATGGGTTATAGTGACGACAGACGCCAGTCTTCTGGGCTGGGGTGCAGTCTGGAATTCCCTGAATGCTCAGGGTTTGTGGACTCGGGAGGAGGCTCTCCTACGGATAAATATTCTGTAATTAAGAGCGATATTCAATGCTCTCCAGGCATGGCCTCAGCTGGCTTCGGCCAGATTCATCAGGTTTCAGTCGGACAACATCACGACTGTGGCTTATATCAATCATCAGGGCGGAACAAAGAGTTCCTTAGCGATGATAGAAGTCTCAAGGATAATCCAATGGGCAGAGGCTCACTCTTGCCATCTGTCAGCGATCTATATCCCAGGTGTAGAGAACTGGGAGGCAGATTTTCTAAGTCGTCAGACTTTTCATCCGGGGGAGTGGGAACTCCATCCGGAAGTGTTTGCTCAGCTGTTTCGGCTATGGGGCAAACCAGAGTTGGATCTGATGGCGTCTCGTCAGAACGCGAAACTTCCTCGTTACGGCTCCAGGTCAAGGGATCCTCAGGCTGCACTGATAGATGCTCTAGCAGTACCCTGGTCGTTCAACCTGGCTTATGTGTTTCTACCTTTCCCTCTCCTTCCACGTCTGATTGCCAGAATCAAACAGGAGAGAGCATCAGTGATTTTGATAGAGCCTGCGTGGCCACGCAGGACTTGATATGCACACCTGGTGGACATGTCATCCCTTCCACCATGGTCTCTGCCATTGAGACAGGACCTTCTGATTCAAGGTCCATTCAAGCATCCAAATCTAATTTCTCTGCAACTGACTGCTTGGAGATTAAACGCTTGATTCTATCAAAGCAGGGTTTCTCTGAGTCAGTCATAAATTACTTGATTCAGGCTCGAAAGCCTGTTACCAGGAAAATTTATCATAAGATATGGCGTAAATTTCCTTTTTGGTGCGAATCCAAAGGCTTCTCCTGGAGTAAAATCAGGATTCCTAGGATTTTGTCTTTTCTCCAAGAGAGATTGGAGAAAGGATTATCAGCTAGTTCCCTAAAGGGACAGATATCTGCTCTGTCTATTTTGTTGCACAAGCGTCTGGCAGATGTTCCAGACGTTCAGGCTTTTTGTCAGGCTTTAGTTAGAATTAAGCCTGTGTTTAAACCTATTGCTCTGCCATGGAGTCTAAATTTAGTTCTTAGAGTTCTTCGGGGGGTTCCGTTTGAACCCATGCATTCCATAGATATTAAGCTTTTATCTTGGAAAGTTTTGTTCCTAGTTGCTATCTCTTCAGCTCGAAGAGTTTCTGAACTATCTGCATTACAATGTGACTCTCCTTATCTTGTGTTCCATGCTGATAAGGTGGTCTTGTGTACCAAGCCTGGGTTCCTACCTAAGGTTGTTACTAACAGGAATATCAATCAAGAAATTTTTGTTCCTTCTCTGTGTCCTAATCCTTCTTGTAAGAAGGAACGTCTGTTGCACAACTTGGACGTGGTTCGTGCTTTGAAATTTTATTTGCAGGCAACCAAAGATTTTCGTCAAATATCTTCTTTGTTTGTTGTCTATTCTGGAAAGCGTAGGGGTCAAAAGGCTACGGCGACTTCGCTTTCCTTTTGGCTGAAAAGCATCATCCGTTTGGCTTATGAGACTGCTGGACAGCAGCCTCCTGAAAGGATTACAGCTCATTCTATTAGAGCGGTAGCTTCCACATGGGCTTTTAAAAATGGTGCTTCTGTTGAACAGATTTGTAAGGCTGCGACTTGGTCGTCGCTTCATGCCTTTTCAAAATTTTATAAATTTGATACTTTTGCTTCTTCGGAGGCTATTTTTGGGAGAAAGGTTTTGCAAGCAGTGGTGCCTTCCGTTTAAGTTCCTGTCTTGTCCCTCCCTTCATCTGTGTCCTAAAGCTTTGGTATTGGTATCCCACAAGTTAGGATGAATCCGTGGACTCGGTACATCATGCAAAAGAAAACAAAATTTATGCTTACCAGATAAATTTCTTTCTTTTGCGATGTACCAAGTCCACGGCCTGCCCTGTCTATTCAAGACAGATAGTATTTTTTTATGTAAACTTCAGTCACCTCTGCACCTTATAGTTTCTCCTTTTCTTCCTTGGCCTTCGGTCGAATGACTGGGGGGTGGAGTTAAGGGGGGAGCTATATAGACAGCTCTGCTGTGGTGCTCTCTTTGCTACTTCCTGTCAGGAAGGACATTATCCCACAAGTTAGGATGAATCCGTGGACTCGGTACATCGCAAAAGAAAGAAATTTATCAGGTAAGCATGGATTTTGTTTTCTTAGACCTTGAAGGTCGCCTCTAATCTAAATGCATTTTGACAGTTTTTCACCACTAGAGGGCGTTAGTTCATGTGTTTCAATTAGATTACATTGAGCTTATGCACGTGAATTTACCGAGGAGTGAGCACTGATTGGCTAAAATGCAAGTCTGTCAAAAGAACTGAAATAAGAGAGCAGTCTGCAGAGGCTTGGATACAAGGTAATTACAGAGGTAAAATGTGTATTATTATAACTGTGTTGGTTATGCAAAACTGGAGAATGGGTAATTAAGGGATTATCTATATTTTAAAACAACAAAAAATCTGGTGTTGACTGTCCATTTAAATAAGTCTAGCTAGCTACAACCAGTTTTAGAGATTCTGAGTCTGCCATGTTTCACTGTCAAAGTGTCAGCAGCAGTTCTCACTCAGTTTTCAATTGTCTTCAATTAAATTAATGTGTATCTAGAAGTGAGAACTGAAAGCAAGGACATGGCAAAAGTGTTTCCTTCCTAGAAGGAATTGTTAAAGGGATATGAAACCCAATTTGTTTCTTTTATGAATCTGTTATAGCAGAAATTTTAAACAACTTTCTATATTTACTCCTATTAATTAATTTTGCTTTATTCTTTTTGCATCTTTATCTGAAAAGCAAAAATGTAAGCTTAGAAACTGGCCCATTTTTTGTTTGTTCAGCACCTGGGTAGCATTACTAATCAACAAGTGCTACCCAGGTTCTGAACCAAATATGGGCCAGTTTCAAGGCTTTCATTTCTCCTATGTCATATATAGATACCAAAAATGATAATAGGAGTAAATTAGAAAGTTGCCGTCATAAACCCTCAGAATGATGCAAATACTGTTTGGCATTTAACTTTGCACAAGTCTTATTCAGCTAATACCCATGATAACACTGACAATCATGCTAAAATGCCCCAACATTGAATATTGTGAAAGTCAATCATACTAATTTTACCTACAGTTGTCATGCTGTGCACTATTTTTTATTCATTTTTTAAAAGCGTGTTTTTCAGATGCTTTGATAACAGTGGAAATGGAGTTGTATAGTGGAGATTCATTAGAATACACAGATATGCTGGCTGCTTTATGAATTATTGTGTTTGTACATTATCATAAATATATCCATAATCTATGTCTCCAGTGGGGCAATTTCTCTCATATATATATATATTAGTCAAAGGCTTTTTTTCTTTGCAAGGCAGGAAATTAGATATCACTTGAATCTTACATTTGTGTATATTCTAATTAGATAGAAGATTCCAAGGTTCCTATTGCTTCATGGAAACTTAGTATTGTTGTACTATACTATTACTATATATTACTTCTGTTATCAGGTTTGCTTTATTCTCCTAGTATCATATGTTAAAGAAGCAGCAATGCACTACTGGGAGCTAGCTGAACACATCAGTTGAGCGATTGAGAAGAGGCATATATGTGCATCTGCCAATCAAGAATTAGCTCTAAGTAGTACATTGCTCCTCCTAAGCCTACATAGGTATGATTTTTAAAAAAGGATACCAAAAGAACAAAGCACATGATACACAGATCCTATTGATCAGTAATTAACTCCTTAACTGACAACATAGCAGCAGAACAGTCTTTTACGTTAACACTGGGGGGTGGGGCCTATTTGCCCTAAAATATATACTTTGAAGAGATGCCCTAATATAAATATATAAATATATACAGTATATATATATATATATATATATATATATATATATATACGGTATATATATATATATATATATATATATAGGGACAGTTATAAATAGGTCACTAGAGTGTGCAGCCAATGGCTGTGTAAAATATAACAGTGCACTTCTGCATTTCTAACAGGAACTGAAAATCTCATCAGAATGGAATTATAGGAAAAGTGCACAAAATAAATAATGAAAGTATATTGCAGAGTTTTTTTTATTTATACAATTTATCATTTTATATCACAATCTCAAAGTGTTTAATGTCCCTTTAAGGATTTGCCATTCAGTCCTGTTTGTATAAAACCACATCTTATTACTTTTATAGGAATGCAGCAAAGAAAATTCCGCCTTTTTTAAAAATAGCATATTTGTGTATAAAAGTGCTTTCAAAAACTATTTTTAAATCTTCTGCCATCAGACTTCAAATCTTTAATAACTCTTTATATATTGTAAGTTTTCTCTGATATCTCCAATCTCTCTACTTTACCGAAGCTGAAGATATTAGTGCTATGAAGTGTTTCTTTATTAATTTAGTTTTTACGTCAAGCACAATTTTAGCTGCCCTCCTTTGAACCATTTAATTTATTCATGTGCTTCTTAAGGTACACTCACTAGAAATAAGAACATTACCTGCAGAGAGCAACTGTTAATTCATTAATTAAAAAGAGACCAACAACTGCTTGCTTTAGCAAATCAAGCCATTTATATATTGTTTTACCCGTTCCTTGTCTAAGAAACATGAGCAGAGCAGAGCTCTTTTCATCAAAATTATTGTAAAGTTGACTGAAAAATCAGGTTGACAGGAAGTCATGTAATGTTACATAAGATTTATTATCTCTGTGTGCATACACTGGATATATAATGTCAATAATATTATTATTATTTTTTTTAAAGTTTTCTTGTAGTTTTATTCTTTATTAAAAAATATCATAAAATCATTAGACACATTTTCAAAGCTCTCTTTATTATTTTTCCACAACAAAAGTTTATACAGTAAATTTAAATGCACATATGATCAGATGTCAAGTCGATTTTTAAGTAAAGTATCAAAGGTTTAATTTTCTGATACAATAAATTGATGACAATGTATTACTCATCATGTAGTTTATATATTCTCTTCTGCATTTCGTAAAGAAATAGTTAAAAAAGAATTGTGTGTGCGAGCAAACAAGATGATAATTTAACTAAAATAAAACAGCTTTAAAATAGCTTTGTTCCGGAACAAGATGTTGATTTATCATCTTCATGTTCTCTCTGCTTGTTTGCAATTGGGTAAACGTGAGTAGAGACCAAAGATACCTCCTTAGTACATGTGTTATGGCCCATAACACATGTACTAAGGAGGTATCTTTGGTGTCTAACTTATCGGTGACTAGTGACATATGACGTCGCAGTGGGGAAGCACCTGAAGGCAGATGCATTTCCTCATTGGTCTATGAGTGGTATGATCACAAGAAAATGTCAGTCACCTGCCACACAAACCTCATGGAAGTTTGGGTGAAAGGCAAGGGATCTCTAATCGACCCTGTCTCCTAATCTCTAACATCTCATATAAGGAGGGGAACCTCCTGTTCGGAAGTATCTACCCTGAAAATGGTGATCATCATCTGGTCTCAAGGTATGAGTTTAAAGTAAAGATGGGGTTTTTTTCCAGAAATTTGAGGTTAAATAGGCTAGGTGGTATTTCAGTGGGGGGTATTGGGGGCTAACCCGGCTGAGGTCAAACATTTTCAGTGGATGTACAAGGGTTAATTAGAGTGTTAACATACAGGGCATGAAGCTTAAAGAACATGAAACCCAAATGTTTTCTTTCGTGATTTAGATGCCATTTCTCCAACATTGGTGTGTCCGGTCCACGGCGTCATCCATTACTTGTGGGATATTCTCCTCCCCTACAGGGAAAGGCAAGGAGAGCACACAGCAAGAGCTGTCCATATAGCTCCCCCTCTGGCTCCGCCCCCCAGTCATTCTCCTTGCCGCTCTGAACAAGTAGCATCTCCACGGGGATGGTGAGGAGTTTGTGGTGTTAGTTGTAGTTTTTTATTTCTTCTATCAAGAGTTTGTTATTTTAAAATAGTGCTGGTATGTACTATTTACTCTGAAACAGAAAGAGATGAAGAGTTCTGTTTAAAAGAGGAGTATGATTTTAGCAGCAGTAACTAAAATCGATTGCTGTTCCCACACAGGACTGTTGAGATGAGAGAACTTCAGTTGGGGGGAACAGTTTGCAGACTTTTCTGCTCAAGGTATGACTAGCCATTTTCTAACAAGACTGTGTAATGCTGGAAGGCTGTCATTTTTCCCTCATGGGGATCGGTAAGCCATTTTCTTAGACTTAGAAAGAATAAAGGGCTTATTATGGGCTATTAACTGGTGGACACTCTTAAGGGCTAAATCTATTGTTTATTTAAGTTTTTATTTAAAGTTTGAAGTGGATTTCACACTTTTATTATTTGGGGAACGTTTTTTATCGCCAGGCACTAGTTAAGACACCTTCCCAGTCAGGAAGGGCCTTTCACTGTATTAGGCAGAGCCTCATTTTCACAGTTTCTTTTAAGTACAGTGCATGCAGATGCATGTGAGAGGGTCTGGTGTCCACTGAAAAAGTTCCTAGAAGGCTTGAAATACCCCCCTGGAATAGTTGAAGTCACAACAAAGGCTGTGGCTGGGACTGTAGTGGGGTTAAAATTGCAAACGGCTCCGGTTTCCACATTTTAAGGGTTAACAGCTTGAAAATTGGGGTGCAATACTTTGAATGCATTAAGACACTGTGGTGAAAATTTGGTAAAGATTGGATAATTCCTTCATAGTTTTTCACATATTCAGTAATAAAGTGTGCCCTGTTTAACATTTAAAGAGACAGTAACGGTTTTGTTTTAAAACGGTTTTTGTACTTTATTAACCAGTTTAAGCCTGTTTAACATGTCTGTACCTTCTGATAGATCATGTTCTGTATGTATGGAAGCCAATGTGGTTCCCCCTTCAAATATATGTGATAATTGTGCCATAGTGTCCAAATACAGTAAGGACAGTATTGTCACAAATAGTAAGGTTGCCCAGGATTATTCCGCAGATGAAGGAAGTAGAGATAGTTCTACATATTCTCCTTCTGTGTCTATACCAGTTATGCCCGTGCAGGTGACCCCTAGTACTTCTAGCGCGCCAATGCTTGTTACTATGCAACAATTGACGGCAGTAATGGATAACTCCATAGCTAATATTTTATCCAAAATGCCAGCATTTCAGAGAAAGCGCCATTGCTCTGTTTTAAACACTGTAGAGCAGGAGGGCGCTGATGATAATTTTTCTGTCATACCCTCACACCAGTCTGAAGTAGCAGTGAGGGAGGGTTTCTCAGATGGAGAAATTTCTGATACAGGAAGAATTTCTCAGCAGGCAGAACCTGATGTTGTGACATTTAAATTTAAATCAGAGCATCTCCGCGCATTACTTAAGGAGCTGCTATCTACTCTGGATGATTGTGACAATCTGGTCATCCCAGAAAACTTGTGCAAGATGGACAAGTTCCTAGAGGTCCCAGTGCACCCTGATGCCTTTCCGATACCTAAACGGGTGGCGGACATAGTGAATAAGGAGTGGGAGAAGCCAGGCATACCTTTTGTCCCTCCTCCTATATTTAAGAAATTGTTCCCTATGGTCGACCCCAGGAAGGACATATGGCAAACAGTCCCTAAGGTCGAGGGGGCGGTTTCTACACTAGCCAAACGCACGACCATTCCCATTGAGGACAATCGTGTTTTCAAAGATCCTATGGATAAAAAATTGGAGGGTTTGCTTAAAAAGATTTTTGTACAGCAAGGTTACCTCCTTCAACCTATTTCGTGCATTATTCCTGTCACTACAGCGGCGTGGTTCTGGTTCGAGGAACTGGAAAAGTCGCTCAGTAGGGAGACTCCGTATGAGGAAGTCATGGACAGAATTCACGCACTTAAGTTAGCTAATTCCTTTATTTTAGACGCCGCTTTGCAGTTAGTGAGATTAGCGGCGAAAAATTCAGGGTTTGCAATTGTGGCGCGCAGAGCGCTCTGGCTATAGTCTTGGTCGGCGGATGTATCTTCCAAGACAAAATTGCTTAATATCCCTTTCAAAGGTAAGACCCTTTTTGGGCCAGAATTGAAAGAAATTATTTCAGACATCACTGGGGGAAAGGGCCATGCCCTCCCACAGGATAGGCCTTTCAAGGCTAAGAATAAGTCCAATTTTCGTTCCTTTCGCAATTTCAGGAACGGAACGGCTTCTAACTCGGTAGCCTCTAGACAAGAGGGTAACGCTTCCCAGACTAAACCAGCTTGGAAACCAATGCAAGGCTGGAATAAGGGTAAACAGGCCAAGAAGCCTGCTGCTGCTACCAAGACAGCATGAAGGGGTAGCCCCCGATCCGGGACCGGATCTAGTAGGGGACAGACTCTCTCTCTTTGCTCAGGCTTGGGCAAGAGATGTTCAGGATCCCTGGACACTAGAAATAGTCTCTCAGGGTTATCTTCTAGAATTCAAGGAACTACCCCCAAGGGGAAGGTTCCACATTTCTCACTTATCTTCAAACCAAATAAGTAGACAGGCATTCTTACATTGTGTAGAAGACCTGTTAAAGATGGGAGTGATACACCCAGTTCCAGCTGTGGAACAAGGTCAGGGGTTTTTACTCAAATCTGTTTGTAGTTCCCAAAGAAGAGGGAACTTTCAGACCAATTCTGGATTTAAAAATTCTAAACAAATTTCTCAGAGTTCCATCGTTCAAAATGGAAACCATTCGAACAATTTTACCTACAATCCAGGAGGGTCAATATATGACTACCGTGGATTTAAAGGATGCGTATCTACATATTCCTATCCACAAAGATCATCATCAGTTCCTAAGGTTCGCCTTTCTGGACAAACATTATCAGTTCGTGGCTCTCCCATTCGGACTAGCCACTGCTCCCAGAATTTTCACAAAGGTGCTCGGGTCCCTTCTAGCGGTTCTAAGACCAAGGGGCATTGCAGTGGCACCTTATCTGAATGACATTCTAATTCAAGCGTCGTCTCTTTCCAAGGCAAAGGCTCATACAGACATTGTTCTAGCCTTTCTCAGATCTCACGGGTGGAAGGTGAACGTAGAAAAGAGTTCCCTTTCTCCATCGACAAGAGTTCCCTTTTTGGGAACAATAATAGATTATTTTGAAATGAAGATCTTCCTGACAGAAGTCAGAAAGTCAAAGCTTCTAAACGCTTGTCAAGTTCTTCTCTCTATTCTGCAGCCTTCCATAGCTCAGTGCATGGAAGTAGTAGGGTTGATGGTTGCAGCAATGGACATAGTTCCTTTTGCTCAAATTCATCTAAGACCATTACAACTGTGCATGCTCCAGTAGACAGGATCACCTGTCTCAGGGAATGAGTTTCTGCAGACCAAAGTGGGTCATTGTCACGACCGACGCCAGTCTATCAGGCTGGGGCGCGGTCTGGGATTCCCTGAAAACTCAGGGTTTATGGTCTCGGGAAGAGTCTCTTCTCCCGATCAATATCCTGGAACTGAGAGCGATATTCAATGCTCTCCGGGCTTGGCCTCATCTAGCGAAGGCCGGATACATAAGATTCTAGTCAGATAACATGACGACTGTAGCTTACATCAACCATCAGGGAGGAACAAGGAGTTCCTTGGCGATGAGAGAGGTATCCAAGATCATCAAATGGGCGGAGGATCACTCCTGCCACCTATCTGCAATCCACATCCCAGGAGTAGACAACTGGGAGGCGGATTATCTGAGTCGTCAGATTTTCTATCCGGGGGAGTGGGAACTCCACCCGGAGGTGTTTGCCCAGTTGACTCAATTATGGGGCATTCCAGACATGGATCTGATGGCGTCTCGTCAGAACTTCAAGGTTCCTTGCTACGGGTCCAGATCCAGGGATCCCAAGGCCACTCTAGTGGATGCATTAGTGGCGCCTTGGTCGTTCAACCTAGCTTATGCGTTTCCACCGTTCCCTCTCCTTCCCAGGCTTGTAGCCAGGATCAGACAGGAGAAGGCCTCGGTGATTCTGATAGCTCCTGCGTGGCCGCGCAGGACTTGGTATGCAGACCTGGTGAATATGTCATCGGCTCCACCATGGAAGCTACCTTTGAGACAGGATCTTCTAGTACAAGGTCCATTCCAACATCCAAATCTAATTTCTCTGCAGCTGACTGCTTGGAAATTGAACGTTTGATTTTATCCATTCGTGGGTTTTCAGATTCAGTGATAGATCCAGAAAACCTGTGTCTAGAAAGATTTACCATAAAATATGGAAAAGATATATCTGTTGGTGTGAATCCAAGGGATTCTCCTGGAGTAAGATTAAAATTCCTAAGATCCTCTCCTTTCTCCAAGAAGGTTTGGATAAGGGATTGTCAGCGAGTTCTCTAAAAGGACAGATTTCTGCTTTATCCGTCTTGTTATACAAACGACTGGCAGCTGTGCCAGAGGTACAAGCTTTTGTACAGGCTTTGGTCAGAATCAAACCTGTTTACAGACCCTTGACTCCTCTTTGGAGTCTAAATTTAGTTCTTTCAGTTCTTCAGGGGGTTCCGTTTGAACCCTTACATTCCATAGATATCAAGTTGCTATCTTGCAAAGTTCTGTTTTTGGTTGCTATTTCTTCTGCTAGAAGGGTTTCTGGATTATCTGCTTTGCAGTGTGATCCACCCTATCTGGTGTTCCATTCAGATAAGGTTATTTTGCATACCAAGCCTGGTTTTCTTCCAAAAGTTGTTTCCAACAAGAATATTAACCAGGAAATAGTTGTTCCTTCTCTGTGCCCGAATCCAGTTTCAAAGAAGGAACGTTCGTTACACAATTTAGATGTAGTCCGTGCTTTAAAGTTCTATTTAGAAGCAACAAAGAATTTTAGACAAACCTCATCCTTGTTTGTCGTTTACTCTGGTAAGAGGAGAGGACAAAAAGCTATTGCTACCTCTCTTTCTTTCTGGCTGAAAAGCATTATCCGATTGGCTTATGAGACTGCCGGACGGCAGCCTCCTGAACGAATCACAACTCACTCCACTAGGGCTGTGGCTTCCACATGGGCCTTCAAGAACGAGGCTTCTGTTAATCAGATATGTAAGGCAGCGACTTGGTCTTCTCTGCACACTTTTGCCAAATTTTACAAATTTGATATTTTTGCTTCTTCGGAGGCTGTTTTTGGGAGAAAGGGTTTTGCAAGTCATGGTGCCTTCTGTTTAGGTAACCTGATTTGCTCCCTCCCTTCATCCGTGTCCTAAAGCTTTGGTATTGGTTCCCACAAGTAATGGATGACGCCGTGGACCGGACACACCAATGTTGGAGAAAACAGAATTTATGCTTACCTGATAAATTACTTTCTCCAACGGTGTGTCCGGTCCACGGCCCGCCCTGGTTTTTTAATCAGGTTTGAAAATTTTTTCTTTTTCTTTATACACTACAGTCACCACGGCACCCTATAGTTTCTCCTTTTTCTCCTAACCGTCGGTCGAATGACTGGGGGGCGGAGCCAGAGGGGGAGCTATATGGACAGCTCTTGCTGTGTGCTCTCCTTGCCTTTCCCTGTAGGGGAGGAGAATATCCCACAAGTAATGGATGACGCCGTGGACCGGACACACCGTTGGAGAAAGTAATTTATCAGGTAAGCATAAATTCTGTTTTTAAACAACTTTCTAATTTACTTCTATTATCTAATTTGCTTCATTCTCTTTATATCCTTTTTTAAAAGCATATCTAGATAGGCTCAGAAGCTGCTGAATGGTGGCTGAACATAGATGCTTTTTGTGATTGGCTCGCCTATGTGTATTGTCTATTTCTTCAACAAAGGATATCTAAAGATAGAAGCAAATTAGATAATTGAAGTAAATTGGAATGTTGTTTAAAATTGAATTCTCTATCTGAATCATGAAAGATATAAATTGGGTTTAATGTTACTTTAAGCTGTATCCGTGTCCATGACATTCTTCTGTAGGGGTACACATCTATAGTGGTAGTAGTATGAATGCAACATCAGGGGAAGATTACATATGCAGCGCAGGCTTTAGCGTCACTGATTTGAACAGCCAATAGGATTTCAGTAGCTCTCATCCTTTTGGCTGATTTGAATTTGAAGATGGAAATCAGCCAATAGGAATGCAAGTGACGCCATATTTAAACGCGTAACTTGCATTCAATATTCAGTGTACGGTGGTGATCGTACAAAGAGGATTCTCCACGACCCATGGCCCAGTGGCTTGGTCCTGGGTGAAGATGGAAGATGTTGCCGGTTCCAAGAAGACTTGACCGCCGCCTGGAAGATGACCTTCTCCGCCGGACTTCAGGAACAGTGAGTGCCTATTTTGGGCACTTGTAAAAGAGCTGCATGCCCTTTTAAGGACAGTAAAAGAGCTGAATGCTCTTTTAAGGGTAATGCCCATACAAATGCCACTTTAGGGGCAATGGGTATTTTAGGATTTTTTAGTGTTAGGTTTTTTTATTTTGGGGGGTTTGGTGGGTGGGGTTTTTACTGTTAGAGGGACTTAGTATTTTTTTAATGCAAAAGAGCTGTTTAACTTAGGGCAATGCCCTACAAAAAGCCCTTTACATATGTAACTTAGGGCTCTTGGTAGTTAAGTATTAGATTTGGGGGTGTTTTTATGTGGGGGGGGGGCTTATTTTCATAGGGATTAGGTTTATTTTTTTTATTTTTAATAATAATTTGCTTTATTATTTTCTGTAATGTTAGACTTTTATTTTTTGTAATTTTAGATTAATTTAAACTTATTTTTTTTTTTCATTTTTAATGTTAGTTTTTTAATTGTAATTTAGTATTTTTTAATTTAGGTAATTGGGGTTCATTTAGCGGGTGTTAGGTTAGGGGGCTTAGTAATTTAAATAGTTATTTGCATTGTGGATGGTTGGCGGTTAGGAGTTAATAGCTTAATTAGGTTAATTGCGATGTGGATTAATGGCAGATTAGGGGTTAATACATTTATTAGGTTTATTGCAATGTGGGTTAATGCATTTATTAGGTTTATTGCAATGTGGGTTAATGGCGGATTAGGGGTTAATAGTTTTATTAGGTTTATTGCAATATGGGTTAAAGGCGGATTAGGGGTTAGTATGCTTTATTAGTTATTGCGGTGGGGGTCGGCGGTTGACAGGTAAATAGATATTGCACATGCGTTAGGTGTTAGTTAATATTTTCAAACAGTTACGGGAATTACGGTACTTTCATAATTAGCACAAGGCTTGCTGCACCTGCCTATGCGTAGGAAGGTGAAAATGGAGTAAAATTTCTCAATTTGCGCCGCGTAAATCCTTGTGCTGAATATGTGATACCGATTTGCGACGTGGTTCTATGTTAGCGCCGCATTTATATGTGGCGCCGCATAAAAACCGGCGTCGCCCACAAAAGCATATGTAATCTTTCCCCAGGTGTATTAGGATTGCCCCTGTTAAGGCGCACGTATTCAAGTATCGGAATATAGATCCTTTGCACACTGATTCAGAAAACCAGATCTCCATGTACTGTATATAAAAGAATACAAACTTTATTCCAAAACAGTTAAAAGCATAAAGTTTACAGTTGGGATTTTCACTTTTTCTCTCTCTCTCCCCCCAAATTATTTAGCAATATTTTATTGCCTCAATTAAATAATTCTGTATATTCAAACTAATGTATAAATTTATATTTTATGTTTTAAAGTTAGCAATTTAACTAACAGTTACATGATTGCATATATAAATATTTTTTTTAATATAGGCATTAATATATGATCCTTATATGTGTGTTGTTAATAGAAATAACTGACGTGCTAAGGGGTTAATTTGGAATGCAATAAAAAGGTTGGTCCAGCCCCACTAGTTAATCAGTGAACAAGTGCCTTTGAGGCATGAAACTTGTTTCAGGCTGAGGGGCTCTAACTGTTTTTATGTGAAACCTCAACAGTGGATATATGCTTTAAATTGTTTACAAATTTACGGCTAGATTCTGAGTTTTACGTTATGAGGGGTGCGGTACTAACTTGCACGTTATTGTCACCGCTCACTTTTCTACAGAGCTGGTATTACAGGTTTTTATAAACCCGACGTTAAAAGGGAAGAAGTGAGCGTAGAGCAAAATTGAGCTCCATACCGCACAATTTCCCCATAGACATCAATGGGGAGAGCCGGCTGAGAAAAAGTCTTAACACCTGCAAAAAAGCAGCGTAAAGCTCCGTAATGCAGCCCCATTTATTCCTATGGGGAAACACATTTTATGTTTACACCTAACATGAACCCCAAGTCTAAACACCCCTAATCTTACACTTATTAATCCCTAATCTGCCGCCCCCGACATCGTCTTTGCCTACATTATATTTATTAACCCCTAATCTGCCGCCCCCGACATCGCCGACACCTACATGATACTTATTAACCCCTAATCTTCTTCCCCCAACATCGCCAACACCTACATTATATTTATTAAACCCTAATCTCCCACCCCCAATGTCGGCGCAACCTACCTACACTTATTAACCCCTAATCTGCCGCCCCCAACGTCACTGCCACTATAATAAACATATTAACCCCTAAACCGCCGCACTCCCGCATCGCAAACATTAGTTAAATATTATTAACCCCTAATCTGCCGCCCCTAACATCGCCGCCACCTACCTACAATTATTAACCCCTAATCTGCCGCCCCAATGTCGCCGCCACTATACTATATTTATTAACCCCTAAACTTAAGTCTAACCCTAACACCCCCTAACTTAAATATAATTAAAATAAATCTAAATAAAGCCTACTATTAATAACTAAATAATACCTATTTAAAACTAAATACTTACCTGTAAAATAAACATTAAGATAGCTACAATATAACTAATAGTTACATTGTAGCTAACTTAGGCCTAGATTTAGAGTTTTGCAGCCAAAGGGGTGCGTTAGCTACGCGTGCTTTTTTCCCCCCGCACCTTTTAAATACCGCTGGTATTTAGAGTTCACAGAATGGCTGGGCTTTCAGTGCGTTAGGCTCCAAAAAGGGATCGTAGAGCATAATTTAACGCCACTGCAACTCTCTATACCAGCAGTGCTTACGGACGCGGCCAGCTTCAAAAACGTGCTCGTGCACGATATCCCCATAGAAAACAATGGGGCATTTTGAGCTGAAAAAAAACCTAACACCTGCAAAAAAGCAGCGTTCAGCTCTTAACGCAGCCCCATTGTTGTCTATGGGGAAACACTTCCTACGTCTGCACCTAACACCCTAACATGTACCCCGAGTCTAAACACCCCTAACCTTACACTTATTAACCCCTAATCTGCCGCCCCCGCTATCGTTGACACCAGCATATTTTTTTAACCTCTAATCTGCCGCTCTGTAAACCGCCCTACCTACATTATCTCTGTGTACCCCTAATCTGCTGCCCCTAACACCGCCGACCCCTATATTATATTTATTAACCCCTAATCTGCCCCCCACAACGTCGCCTCCACCTGCCTACACTTATTAACCCCTAATCTGCCGAGCGGACCGCACCGCTACTATAATAAAGTTATTAACCCCTAATCCGCCTCAATAACCCTATAATAAATAGTATTAACTCCTAATCTGCCCTCTCTAACATCGCCGACACCTAACTTCAATTATTAACCCCTAATCTGCCGACCGCTACTGTAATAAATGGATTAACCCCTAAAGCTAAGTCTAACCCTAACACCCCCCTAAGTTAAATATTATTTAAATCTAACGAAATAAATTAACTCTTATTAAATAAATTATTCCTATTTAAAGCTAAATACTTACCTGTAAAATAAACCCTAATATAGCTACAATATAAATTATAATTATATTATAGCTATTTTAGGATTTATATTTATTTTACAGGTAACTTTGTATTTATTTTAACCAGGTACAATAGCTATTAAATAGTTAAGAACTATTTAATAGCTAAAATAGTTAAAATTACAAAATTACCTGTAAAATAAATCCTAACCTAAGTTACAATTAAACCTAACACTACACTATCAATAAATTAATTAAATAAAATACCTACAATTATCTACAATTAAACCTAACACTACACTATCAATAAATTAATTAAATACAATATCTACAAATAAGTACAATGAAATAAACTAACTAAAGTACAAAAAATAAAAAAGAACTAAGTTACAAAAAATAAAAAAATATTTACAAACATTGGAAAAATATTACAACAATTTTAAACTAATTACACCTACTCTAAGCCTCCTAATAAAATAACAAAGCCCCCCAAAATAAAAAAATGCCCTACCCTATTCTAAATTACAAAAGTTCAAAGCTCTTTTACCTTACCAGCCCTTAAAAGGACCTTTTGTAGGGCATGCCCCAAAGAATTCAGCTCTTTTGCCTGTAAAAAAAAACATACAATACCCCCCCCAACACTACAACCCACCACCCACATGCCCCTAATCTAACCCAAACCCCCCTTAAATAAACCTAACACTAAGCCCCTGAAGATCTTCCTACCTTATCTTCACCTCGCCGGGTATCACCGATCGGTCCTGGCTCCGAAATCTTCATCCAACCCAAGCGGGGGCTGGCGATCCATAATCCTGCGGCTGAAGAGGTCCAGAAGAGGCTCCAAAGTCTTCATCCTATCCGGGAAGAAGAGGCGATCCAGACCGGCAACCATCTTGATCAAAGCGGCATCTTCTATCTTCATCCAATGAGGAACGGCTCCATCGTGAAGACCTCCAGCGCGGATCAATCTTCTTCCTCCGACGTCCAACTGAAGAATGACGGTTCCTTTAAGGGACGTCATCCAAGATGGCGTCCCTCAAATTCCGATTGGCTGATAGGATTGTATCAGCCAATCGGAATTAAGGTAGGAAAATTCTGATTGGCTGATGGAATCAGCCAATCAGAATCAAGTTCAATCCGATGTTCCGATCAGCCAATAGAATGCGAGCTCAATCTGATTGGCTGATCAAATGAGCCAATCGGATTGAACTTGATTCTGATTGGCTGATTCCATCAGCCAATCAGAATTTTCCTACCTTAATTCCGATTGGCTGATAGAATCCTATCAGCCAATCGGAATTCGAGGTTTATTTAAGGGGGGTTTGGGTTTATTTAAGGGGGGTTTGGGTTAGATTAGGGGTATGTGGGTGGTGGGTTGTAATGTTGGGGGGGGGTATTGTATGTTTTTTTTTTACAGGCAAAAGAGCTGAATTCTTTGGGGCATGCCCCACAAAAGCTCCTTTTAAGGGCTGGTAAGGTAAAAGAGCTTTGAACTTTTGTAATTTACAATAGGTTAGGGCATTTTTTTATTTTGGGCGAGCTTTGTTATTTTATTAGGGGGCTTAGAGTAGGTGTAATTAGTTTAAAATTGTTGTAATATTTTTCTAATGTTTGTAAATATTTTTTTATTTTTTGTAATTTAGTTCTTTTTTATTTTTTGTACTTTAGTTAGTTTATTTCATTGTAGTTATTTGTAGATATTGTATTTAATGAATTTATTGATAGTGTAGTGTTAGGTTTAATTGTAGATAATTGTAGGTATTTTATTTAATTAATTTATTGATAGTGTAGTGTTAGGTTTAATTGTAACTTAGGTTAGGATTTATTTTACAGGTAATTTTGTAATTATTTTAACTATTTTAGCTATTAAATAGTTCTTAACTATTTAATAGCTATTGTACCTGGTTAAAATAAATACAAAGTTACCTGAAAAATAAATATAAATCCTAAAATAGCTATAATATAATTATAATTTATATTGTAGCTATATTAGGGTTTATTTTACAGGTAAGTATTTAGCTTTAAATAGGAATAATTTATTTAATAAGAGTTAATTTATTTAGTTAGATTTAAATTATATTTAACTTAGGGGGGTGTTAGGGTTAGGGTTAGACTTAGCTTTAGGGGTTAATCCATTTATTACAGTAGCGGTGAGATTCGGTAGGCAGATTAGGGGTTAATAATTGAAGTTAGGTGTCGGCGATGTTAGGGAGGGCAGATTAGGGGTTAATACTATTTATTATAGGGTTATTGAGGCGGATTAGGGGTTAATAACTTTATTATAGTAGCGGTGCGGTCCGCTCGGCAGATTAGGGGTTAATAAGTGTAGGCAGGTGGAGGCGACATTGTGGGGGCAGATTAGGGGTTAATAAATATAATATAGGGGTCGGCGGTGTTAGGGGCAGCAGATTAGGGGTACATAGGGATAACGTAGTTGGCGGCAGTGTACGGAGCGGAAGATTAGGGATTAAAAAATTTAAATATAGTGCCGGCGATGTGGGGGACCTCGGTTTAGGGGTACATAGGTAGTTTATGGGTGTTAGTGTACTTTAGAGCACAGTAGTTAAGAGCTTTATAAACCGGCGTTAGCCCAGAAAGCTCTTAACTACTGACTTTTTTCTGCGGCTGGAGTTTTGTCGATAGATTTCTAACGCTCACTTCAGCCACGACTCTAAATACCAGCGTTAGAAAGATCCCATTGAAAAGATAGGATACGCAATTGACGTTAGGGGATCTGCGGTATGGAAAAGTCGCGGCTGTAAAGTGAGCGTTAGACCCTTTAATGACTGGCTCCAAATACCAGAGGGCGGTAAAAACCAGCGTTAGGAGCCTCTAACGCTGGTTTTGACGGCTACCGCCCAACTCTAAATCTAGGCCATAGGGTTTATTTTTATTTTACAGGCAAGTTTGTATTTATTTTAACTAGGTAGAATAGTTACTAAATAGTTATTAACTATTTAATAGCTACTTAGCTAAAATAAATACAAATTTACCTGTAAAATAAAACCTAACCTAAGTTACACTAACACCTAACATTACACTGCAATTAAATCAATTACCTAAATTAAATACATTTAACTAAATTAAATACAAATACCTAAATTACAAAAAAGCAAACACTAAATTACACAAAATAAAAAACAAATTACAAGATCTTTAAACTAATTTCACCTAATCTAAAAGCCCTTTCAAAATAAAAAAGCCCCCCTAAAATAAAAAAAAAGCCTAGCCTAAACTAAACTACCAATAGCCCTTAAAAATGCCTTTTGCGGGGCATTGCCCCAAAGAAATCAGCTCTTTTACCTGAAAAGAAAATACAAACAACCCCCCAACTGTAAAACCCACCACCCACACAACCAACCCCCAAATAAAACCCTAACTAAAAAAATCTAAGCTCCCCATTGCCCTGAAAAGGGCATTTGTATGGGCATTGCCCTTAAAAGGGCATTTAGCTCTATTGCAGCCCAAACCCTAAGCTAACCTAAGTTAATAAAAATGTTGGTTTTGGTGTAAATAACTGTATGCTAAGGGTTCTTGGATGGATTGATGTAGTGGTAATGACAATTTAACATGATCTGAATCTGTTCAGTACTTAAAGGGATACTAAATCCAATTTTTTTCTTTACTTATTAAGATAGAGCATGCAATTTTAAGCAACTTTCTAATTTACTCCTATTATCAATTTTTCTTCGTTCTCTTGCTATCTTTATTTAAAAAGCAGGAATGTAAAAGCATAGGAGCCGGGCGCATTTTTGGTTCAGAACCTGGGTTATGCTTGCTTATTGGTTGGCTGAATATAGTCACTAATAAGCAAGCGCTATCCAGGGTGCTGACCTAAAATGGGCCGGCTCCTAAGCTTTACATTACTGCTTTTTAAATAAAGAGAACAAAGAAAAATTGATAATAGGAGTAAAATTTGGGTTTAGTATCCTTTTAAGATAGGACGGAACCTGCTGATTAGGAATGGTTTATAATCTGAAAAGAGAATAATGTATATGTAATTCCATTGTAGGGTTAGATTTTTTATTTCTACTAATTTTTAAAAGACAAAAAAATAAATTATAGAAAAACATACCTTATCATTTTCTGTAATTAATTTTTATTGGAAAACATAGGCATAGAATGCTCATTGTGAAATTTTAAAATTGTGTGCTTTGACTCATGAAAAAAATGGACAAGTAGTCACCACAACAAATAAATATTATTAAAATATTGTAAGGACATTTTACATATAAAATCCAATAAGAGCACACTAACAAACAGCAACCAATTGGACGTAAGGGGCCGATTTATCAAGGGACGAATGGCCTCTTAAGATCGCCGCTCCTTAACTGGTCTACTGCCTCTGAGGCTGCGGACATCAATCCGCCCGATCCTACATGATCGGGTTGATTGACACCCCCTGCTAGCAGCCGATTGGCCGCAAATCTGCAGGGGACGGCATTGCACAATTAGTTCAAATTCAAAAGGAACCAATGAGTTTTCTTGTAAAATGTTCATCATTGGTAGTTAGGGTTGCCATCTTCAATAGAGAAAAATAAGGGATGCCTGCCGCAGCGGGGACCACGCCCCTCGGGGCCACGATGACCACAGGCCCGATGACGTGCCAAGCTTACCTAATGAGAACCCCTTAAAGTATACATTGAAAACTTGCCTTTTCCCATAGGATGCATGCAGCAAGAGGAATGTGCAGTTGTCACATTGTTAATGCCATTTAATATAATTATCCTTCTCATTGCCAGGGATTTTATTTATATCAGTGAATATTCTAAAATTCCCAGATCTAGATGCAGTTAAGCCTTGATCCTTGTTTGTGGGTGCAAAAAGGACATCCCCCATTACATACATATGAAAAGGGCACAAAATAAATATTTCATATATGTAAATGTGAATACAAACATATTTGATAGGAAAGACTGAGTTAAACATTTGATGCTAATATTATATACAGGGAGTGCAGAATTATTAGGCAAATGAGTATTTTGACCACATCATCCTCTTTATGCATGTTGTCTTACTCCAAGCTGTATAGGCTCGAAAGCCTACTACCAATTAAGCATATTAGGTGATGTTCATCTCTGTAATGAGAAGGGGTGTGGTCTAATGACATCAACACCCTATATCAGGTGTGCATAATTATTAGGCAACTTCCTTTCCTTTGGCAAAATGGGTCAAAAGAAGGACTTGACAGGCTCAGAAAAGTCAAAAATAGTGAGATATCTTGCAGAGGGATGCAGCACTCTTAAAATTGCAAAGCTTCTGAAGCGCGATCATCGAACAATCAAGCGTTTCATTCAAAATAGTCAACAGGGTCACAAGAAGCGTGTGGAAAAACCAAGGCGCAAAATAACTGCCCATGAACTGAGAAAAGTCAAGCGTGCAGCTGCCAAGATGCCACTTGCCACCAGTTTGGCCATATTTCAGAGCTGCAACATCACTGGAGTGCCCAAAAGCACAAGGTGTGCAATACTCAGAGACATGGCCAAGGTAAGAAAGGCTGAAAGACGACCACCACTGAACAAGACACACAAGCTGAAACGTCAAGACTGGGCCAAGAAATATCTCAAGACTGATTTTTCTAAGGTTTTATGGACTGATGAAATGAGAGTGAGTCTTGATGGGCCAGATGGATGGGCCCGTGGCTGGATTGGTAAAGGGCAGAGAGCTCCAGTCCGACTCAGACGCCAGCAAGGTGGAGGTGGAGTACTGGTTTGGGCTGGTATCATCAAAGATGAGCTTGTGGGGCCTTTTCGGGTTGAGGATGGAGTCAAGCTCAACTCCCAGTCCTACTGCCAGTTTCTGGAAGACACCTTCTTCAAGCAGTGGTACAGGAAGAAGTCTGCATCCTTCAAGAAAAACATGATTTTCATGCAGGACAATGGTTCCTCACATGCGTCCAAGTACTTCACAGCGTGGCTGGCAAGAAAGGGTATAAAAGAAGAAAATCTAATGACATGGCCTCCTTGTTCACCTGATCTGAACCCCATTGAGAACCTGTGGTCCATCATCAAATGTGAGATTTACAAGGAGGGAAAACAGTACACCTCTCTGAACAGTGTCTGGGAGGCTGTGGTTGCTGCTGCACACAATGTTGATGGTGAACAGATCAAAACACTGACAGAATCCATGGATGGCAGGCTTTTGAGTGTCCTTGCAAAGAAAGGTGGCTATATTGGTCACTGATTTGTTTTTGTTTTGTTTTTGAATGTCAGAAATGTATATTTGTGAATGTTGAGATGTTATATTGGTTTCACTGGTAAAAATAAATAATTGAAATGGGTATATATTTGTTTTTTGTTAAGTTGCCTAATAATTATGCACAGTAATAGTCACCTGCACACACAGATATCCCCCTAAAATAGCTAAAACTAAAAACTACTTCCAAAAATATTCAGCTTTGATATTAATGAGTTTTTTGGGTTCATTGAGAACATGGTTGTTGTTCAATAATAAAATTAATCCTCAAAAATACAACTTGCCTAATAATTCTGCACTCCCTTTATATATATATATATATATATATATATATATATATATATATATATATATATATATATATATATATATATATATACACACACACATGAAATAAATACACATGCCTATATACAAAAAATGCCTTGTGTTTTTGCACTCTAGCATATACACATATAATGTATCTTTACAGATTAGCCTTCAGGGGAAAAAAAGTTTCTAGTCCCATTTTCCTCTAATAAGCACAGGAAATAAAAGCATGTATACCAAGTATATTATCCCTTTTTATAAAGTGCCAGGATATTCCTCAGCTTGTAGGACATGAGTAAATACAGATGTTGACTTGCAACACATTCATACATACTTTACTAGCATTTAATTGCACAGCATTAAACCCTATATTAATATATGTAAATGAAACATAGGCCTTAAAATAACTGAAATTTCCTACAACAAAGTGCTTCTGCACCGACCTACCATATATATGAGTATATGGTAGGTCGGTGAGTTTACTAAGTAAAGTCCGTGAATGGAAAACAATAAATATTGAGAAAGCTCCCAAATAATATTAACTATTTAATCTAAATCCAATGGGTTTAACTAATCACTAATATCCTTACTGTATAGCTGGCAAGCTCACACTCGGTAATCACCTTACCGTGGCCTCGGGCCCTCGGCTGACAGTGGGAACCCGCAAAGCGGGCCTGATCCAAATAAACTGAACTCTTACTCGGCCTCCGCACTTACTTCCACATCTCGCCCCTTGTTTTTGAAGCTCTTGATATGGTTCTCGAAGTAGACGTTTTCCGCCATAGCAACGGCTGCTGCTATCTCTCTTCCCATTACCAGCAGCGACACTAAGAAAAAGTCAGTGATAGGCACAGTCCCCAGCCCTGCGTGCGCTTGGCTGGAGGATGGAAAAGCTGGCATGACGTGAGAGGGCAGTACCATACGTCACTGGTAAGATCATGTGGAGGAAACCCCCTGTGTGAGGGCTCACTCGCACTTTGTTTTGGAAGTTTGGGTGTAGGTGGATTCGGTGTAGGATTTCCCCGCTAGACCCAGTAACAGCCATTTTTTGTTAGGACTATTACTTGTCATCATGGGTAATTAAACACGGAAAACAAGTATTGAAGTCAAACAGCATTTTTTTCTTCTATTGACACATATTGAGAAAATACAAGACAAGCCACACCCCGTATTGATTCAAAACGGGACGCGCTATTTTCTTCTAAAATACGGGACGATTCCATATTTTAAGAGACAGGTGGCAACCCTATTGGTAGTTCTTAAACCAGTTCCTCTCCTACATAGATAAAATATAGATGGGGTGGGGGCGGGTCCGAACACCGACCAAGATGGCTGCTTTTCATTTAGGCTGAATTCTGGAGCTGAGGGAACCGTTGCCTAACGCTTCACAAGCATATGACTCAAGCTCTAAACTGTAATGGTTTTATAGTTTAATATACAGAGAACGGACACATATGTTTTTGGACTTTGAATTTCAGCCAGGCAGACCGGATTAAGTGAGGTATGCAGCGGAGGCCTAGCAATAGACCTGACTCCTCATTTACCCTCCCTAAGTCCTGATATGTCAGGAGTAACAGCCGTATGAGCTGTCTTGCTATATGGAAATGTAGTGTGTAAAACTATATGGAAATACCTACCACCTATAATTGTTTTAAAGAGAGCAGCAAAACTGAATCCAGCTATGGCGGAGATATATCAAGCGCTGCAGACTTTGCTGGATCAGTTCGAATTTCAGATGCGCAAAGTTATAACGGAGGTAACGAAACCCCTAACCCAGGGAACACCTACTAGTGAGCTGTTTGGCCATGACAATAAAGAAGACCGCAGAATTGAAGCGGATACAGGCTTGCAGGGTTTAGAGAGGAACGGTGTCAAGACGGATCAGGTGCCGAGGCTCTATAGCTCATTACTTCTGCACCAATCCTCACATACCAGTGCAACCCATAGCCCCGACCTCGCAGAGATCCTGGTGCGGCCGCAGAGAGAAGTCAGCATACAGTGGAAAATGCAGAGGCTGCAGAGTTCTATGCCGCTCGTACTGATCGGTTCCATGTCAAAATCTGTTTGTGACTCCAGTTGGTCCCATGTGGGGAGTAATGCGGGCAATCACGTAGGTCTGTACAGAAAGCCTGTTAAATATACGGAGATCCGCAGTCAATTTTGGATGGCTCACGTAGTTTCAGGCCTGAGGAGATCGAGATTCAATAGAGACTTTTACGGTCGGTATGTATCTCTAGCGCAGCTGCCCCAGCTTCTGTTTTCACCGTGGCCAATAAAGGTTGGAGTGGGCTAAAGAGAGATATCTGAGACCCAGGGCTAATATAACACGCTGCAAATACGACCATCCGCTCGCTACAAGAACTTATTCCTGAGCCCTGGTTGATGAGCCTGACCCCTGGGGAGGACATAACAGTAGTTTGAGCTAACAGACAGCCACTTTCTATTTACTTCTAGAGGCAAGGGGGTTACATTTTTGGCTATCCTTATGAAGACAATGTGTCTGAGATACCATTGATAGCTTATGACTACCTAATATTCACTGAAATATGGATATATATACATCTTGTCTACAGCAGTTCTTATAAGCTAACCAAGTTTCATGTTATGGCTCCTGTATGTTATATGCATTGTTTCTGCTCACTGTTCTTTATTTTGTGTTCATCACCTCCCTGCACAGTACAATATCTTTGTCTAAATGTCCACAGGGTAACCTGATAGGGTTAGTAACTGGTTTAGAGGGTCCACTGATGGGATGTTGTACTACTTCACCAACTGTCTACCCACTTAGTAGACCTTAGCACATACCCTTCAAAATATATTCCTAAACCCACAGTGTCATTATTGACTATCTAAGATGACAATTTATTTTACCAAGGTTAACATGGTTAGTCCCACCTATCAGTGGATCTATTAGCATTAACTAGTTGTTTCCGTATGTATTTCTGTACATTATACATCAAGTTACTAAGGTTTACCTATACATTTGTGTTACATTGACTGTATCATCTCTATAAATTTAAAAAGAGGTTTGACCACAAATTGGGACCCAAAAGTGGCCCCCTACATTTCAAATACCTTCCTCTTATTTCAGCTTTCTAATGGTTAATGGGGTCCAAAAGTGGCCCTTTTGTCAGTTGAAGGGCTCTGAGATTAGGCGCTATGGTTCTTGCAGCTCCATAATTATTGTACCTCATCATTGTCTATTGCATAACTGATATAATTTACTGCTCTTTCTTTTGAGTGTACTCATGTATACATACTGTGATGAAACATGTCTATTTTTTTATGTACCGCCTGGCAAACCTCAATAAAAATATTTTTTTCATTAAAAAAAAAAAATATATATAGATGGGGTAACAGTTTTGAAACAGGTCCATTGATGTTCAATTCTGTTTAAGTTTCCTTTCAAGCCTCCTTTGTGTATATAGGTTCCACTCAGGTCTGTTAAAGTTTTAAGTTGATATACAGAGCTTTACGTAGATGATCTTAAAATTAATAAATAAAAAAAAATCTAAATATTTACCAAATTAATGTACCCCTTAAAGTGATAGTAAATCTAAGCATTTAAAAAAATGCTAGGAGCTACTATCACTATAAATATCTATAAATAAACTGTAGTTTCAGTCATCAGTTACTAAAAAAAGGCTAATCTGTGCCGCAGTAGATCGCTAACTCAGCGCCTCCGGCTGCCCACAGCACTCTTTACCAATGAAGTGACAAATTCACCTCTAAACCAATAGACGTGCTAGGATGTCAGATGACACACACGGTTATTGGTTTAGAGGTGGAAATGTCACCTCATTGAAGAAGAGCAATGTGCCATGGGCGGCCAGAGCCGCTAACTTTAGCGATTTGCCACGGCACAGATAGATTAGCAGCCTTTTTTAGTAACTGACGATTTTAAATTTTTTTATTTACCATCCTTTTGATAAGCGTTAATAAACCCTTTTTAAACCATGTTTAAAAACAAGGTTTCATTCTTCATTTTAAAAGAATATTATAGTGATCAAAATTGTGTTTATGTCATAAAAGGCACACTATTTAAATATTTATTTAAAAGGACTTGAAACTTCTTTTTTTTCATGATTCAGATAGAGCATGTGATTTTAAACATCTTTCCATTTTACTTCTATTATCTAATTTGTTTTGGTCCCTTGATATCCTTTGTTGAAAAAGATACCCAGGTAGGCTCAAGAGCTACTGATTGGTGGTTGAACATATATGCTTCATCATCACCGTTTCTTCCACACCAGAGGAGAAACCCATTGAGCAGCAGCAGCAGGATGTGCAGCATGATATTGCACAATTCTATATTATGAGCTCTTTACTTTTGCTCTTTACTGACCCCTGCTCCGGGGGATGCGGTCGGCCTATTGGAGTGAGGTGCGATTCTCTTGCACTGTCAGGCAGAGGATTGCTCAGTGGTTACTACCATATCTGCAGCTCCTAGCTTATATAAGTGTCAAAACCTGCTGGAAGAGCCTGTATCTCAGTTCACCGTGCTATACCAAAAGGAGAGAACCTCAGGCTGCTCAGCCTTACTAATCTAGGTTGAATACAACTTTGAGAAAGAAAAATCCCAGTACATTGCCATTAACACGCAGCACATTATCAGCTGGGTGAAGGTGCCTTTGCTACAGGACTGCTTTGATGAGTGTGGTGTTGGGTAGTAAGAGACTTTCTAAATATACTCTGGGGGTCAGTCTAATATTAATCACCCTCACTGATATGGACTGTGAAAAGAGGTTTATAGTAAGGAACTGATTGACTGAAGATTCTTGTATTAGAGTTGTATTTCTTCAATTCTATTACTACTTACTTACTGTACACGCTATAAACGGATACCAAGTTTTCTATAGAGGTAACTAGGCCTTCATGTTATATTGTTTATAGTCTGCTGCTCATAACAATTTATCAAAAGTCTTATACCACCTGTGATTTAGTGTGTTTCCTAATTAGAAGTTCACTGTGCTAGAAAAGGAAAGTCCCTTCAACTGACTGCCCTCTCGTAGAATATCATAAGATTAGTGTACCGTTGTTAAGCCGATAAACATGTTTCTCTTGTAAGGTGTATCCAGTCCACGGATTCATCCATTACTTGTGGGATATTCTCCTTCTTAACAGGAAGCTGCAAGAGGATCACCCACAGCAGAGCTGTCTATATAGCTCCTCCCCTAACTGCCACCTCCCAGTCATTCTCTTGCAGCTCTCGACAAGGGAAACAGCTAGAGAGATGTGGTGCATTAATGTAGTTTATCTTCAGTCAAAAGTTTGTTATTTTCAAATGGTACCGGAGTTGTACTATTTTAGCCTCAGGCAGAAAGTTGAAGAAGAGTCTGCCTGTGGTCTTTGATGATCTTAGCAGGTTGTAACTAAGATCCATTGCTGTTCTCACACATAACTGAAGAGATGGGTAACTTCAGCTGGGGGAATAGCGTGCAGGGTCTCCTGCTCTGAGGTATGTGCAGTTTTAAATTTTTCTAGAGAAATGATAAGCTAGAAAATGCTGACAATACCGGATTTATTTAAGGTAAGCCTGATTACAGTGATTTAATAAGGACTGGTATCATGCTTGCTGTAAAGGGTAATATTTTTGTTATTTACTCTCATTACTTAATAGATATAACGTTTGCTTGATGTGTATAAACGTTTATTTCATATTGGTGATAAAAACATTATTCTGGGGCCCAGTTTTTCCACATGGCTGGCTAGATTTTGCCTAGGGATAGTTTTTTAAGGCCCTCTCACTGTGAGTACAGGTTGGGAGGGGCCTATTTCCCATTAGTTTCCCTGAAGGAGTCCCCTGAACATATAGGACCTCTCTAAGGGGTTTTTGTGCCTTACAAAGTCGTTGTATGGGCAGGTAGGGCCACAGTAGAGCTGTGACAGTTTGTTGTGACTGTTTAAAAACGTTTATATCGTTTTTTGATCCGGTTTTGAAACTAAGGGGTTAATCATCCATTTGCAAGTGGGTGCAATGCTCTTTCAGCCTATTATACACACTGTAAAAATTTCGTAAGATTTACTGCTTTTTTCACTGTTTTAGCAGTTTCTGTGATTGTTTTTTTCTCTTAAAGGCACAGTACCGTTTTTATTTTTTGCTTGTTCACAGTTATTAAAGTGTTTTCCAAGCTTGCTGGTCTCATTACCAGTCTGTTTAAACATGTCTGACATAGAGGAAACTCATTGTTCATTATGTTTAAAAGCCATTGTGGAACCCCCTCTTAGAATGTGTACCAAATGCACTGATTTTACTATAGATTACAAAGACCATATTCTGGCTTTAAAAAATTTATCACCAGAAGAAATTGACAAGGAGGAAGTTATGCAGAGGAGGAAGTTATGCCGTCTAACTCTCCCCACGTGTCAGATCCTATAAATCCCACTCAGGGGACGCCAAGTACATCTAGCGCGCCCATTGCGTATACCTTGCAAGACATGGCGGCAGTTATGAATCATACCCTTACAGAGGTATTATCTAAACTGCCAGGATTGCATGGAAAGCGAGACAGCTCTGGGACTAGAATAAATACAGAGCTCTCTGACGCTTAAGTAGCTATCTCTGATACACCCTCACAATATAATGAAGCTGAAGCAGGGGAGCTTCAATCTGTGGGTGATTTTTCTGATTCAGGGAAGATACTTCAATCTGATTCTGATATGTCTACATTTAAATTTAAGCTTGAACACCTCCGCGTATTGCTCAGGGAGGTTTTAGCAACTCTGAACGACTGGGACACTATTGTAGTCCCAGAGAAATTATGTAGATTGGATAAATACTATGCAGTACCTACTTACACTGATGTTTTTCCAATCCCTAAAAGGTTTTCTGAAATTATTATTAAGGAATGGGATAGACCATGTGTACCATTCTCTCCCCCTCCTGTTTTTAAAAAGATGTTTCCTATAGACGCCGCTACACGGGACTTATGGCAGACGGTCCCTAAGGTGGAGGGAGCAGTTTCTACTCTAGCTAAGCGTACCACTATCCCTGTCGAGGACAGTTGTGCTTTTCTAGATCCAATGGATAAAAAATTGGAGGGTTACCTTAAGAACATTTTTATTCAACAAGGTTTTATTCTCCAGCCTCTTGCATGCATTGCCCCAGTCACTGCTGCCGCGGCTTTCTGGTTTGAGTCCCTAGAGGAGGCTCTACAGGTTGAAACCCCGTTGGAAGATATTATTGACAAGCTTAGGGCCCTTAAGCTAGCCAATTCATTTGTTTCTGACGCCGTTGTTCATTTAACCAAGCTAACGGCTAAAAATTCAGGTTTTGCTATTCAGGTGCGTAGGGCGCTATGGCTTAAATCCTGGTCAGCTGACGTGACTTCAAAGTCTAAACTTCTCAACATTCCCTTCAAAGGACAGATCCTATTCGGGCCTGGACTGAAGGAGATCATTTCTGACATCACTGGAGGAAAAGGTCACGCCCTTCCTCAAGACAGGTCCAACAAATTAAGGACCAAACAGTCTAGTTTTTGGCCCTTTCAAAACTTCAAGAGTGGTGCAGTTTCAACTACCTCTAACACAAAACAAGAGGGAACTTTTGCCCAGTCTAAGCCGGTCTGGAGACCTAACCAGGCTTGGAACAAGGGGAAACAGGCCAAGAAGCCTGCTGCTGCCTCTAAGACAGCATGAAGGAGCAGCCCCCAATCTGGAAATGGATCTAGTAGGGGGCAGACTCTCTCTTCGCCCAGGCTTGGGCAAGAGATGTCCAGGATCCCTGGGCATTGGAAATTGTGTCCAAGGGTTATCTTCTGGAATTCAAAACCTCTCCCCCAAAAGGGAGATTTCATCTCTCACTTTTATCTGCAAAACAGATAAAGAGAGAAGCATTCTTACATTGTGTTCAAGACCTCCTAGTTATGGGAGTGATCCACCCAGTTCTGCAGGAGGAACAGGGACAGGGCTTGAGTCCCATCCTTCAAGATGGAGACTATTCGACCCATCCTTCCTATGATCCAGGAGGGTCAATACAGGCACTACCAGTTTGTGGCTCTTCCCTTCGGGTTGGCCACGGCACCAAGAATCTTTACAAAGGTTCTAGGGTCCCTTCTAGCGGTCCTAAGGCCTCGTGCTATAGCAGTAGCCCCTTACTCAGACAACATTCTGATACAGGCGTCGACTTTTCAAGTTGCCAGGTCTCACACGGACATTGTTCTGGCATTTCTGAGGTCGCATGGGTGGAAAGTGAACGAAGAAAAAAGTTCTCTATCCCCTCTCACAAGAGTTTCCTTCCTAGGAACTCTGATAGATTCTGTAGAAATGAAGATTTACCTGACAGAGGCCAGGTTGTCAAAACTTCTAAATTCCTTCTGTGTTCTTTATTCTACTTCTCGCCCTTCAGTGGCTTAGTGTATGGTAGTAATCGGCTTAATGGTAGCGGCAATGGACATAGTGCCGTTTGCCCGCCTACATCTCAGACCGCTGAAACTCTGCATGCTCAGTCAGTGGAATGGGGATTACACAGATTTGTCCCCTCTACTAAATCTGGATCAAGAGACCAGGGATTCTCTTCTTTGGTGGTTATCTCGGGTCCATCTGTCCAAGGGTATGACCTTCCGCAGGCCAGATTGGACAATAGTAACGACAGATGCCAGCCTTCTGGGCTGGGGTGCAGTCTGGAACTCCCTGAAGGCTCAGGGCTTGTGGACTCAGGAGAAGACACTCCTTCCGATAAATATTCTGGAACTAAGAGAGATATTCAATGCTCTTCAGGCTTGGCCTCAGCCAGCTGCAGTCAGGTTCATCAGATTTCAGTCGGACAACATCACGACTGTAGCTTACATCAACCATCAAGGGGGAACAAGGAGTTCCCTAGCAATGTTGGAGGTTTCAAAAATAATTCTATGGGCAGAGGTTCACTCTTGCCATCTATCAGCTATCCATATCCCAGGAGTAGAGAACTGGGAGGCGGATTTTCTAAGTCGACAGACTTTTCATCCGGGGGAGTGGGAACCCCATCGGGAGGTGTTTGCACAGTTTGGGGCAAACCAGAACTGGATCTCATGGCGTCTTGTCAGAACGCCAAGCTTCCTTGTTACGGGTTCAGGTCCAGGGATCCCAAGGCAGCGCTGATAGATGCTCTAGCAGCGCCTTGGTCTTTCAACCTGGCTTATGTGTTTCCACCGTTTCCTCTGCTCCCTCGTCTGATTGCCAAGATCAAGCCGGAGAGAGCTTCGGTGATTTTGATAGCTCCTGCGTGGCCACGCAGGACTTCGTACGCAGATCTGGTGGACATGTCATTCTTTCCACCTTGGACTCTGCCGCTGAAGCAGGACCTTCTACTTCAAGGTCCCTTCAAACATCCAAATCTAATTTCTCTGCGTCTGACTGCTTGGAGATTGAACGCTTGATTTTGTCAAAACGTGGTTTTTCCGAGTCGGTCATTGATACCTTAATTCAGGCTCGAAAGCCTGTCACCAGGAAAATCTATCATAAGATATGGTGTAAATATCTTCATTGGTGTGAATCCAAGAGTTACTCATGGAGTAAAGTCAGGATTCCCAGGATATTGTCTTTTCTCCAAGAAGGATTGGAGAAGGGATTGTCAGCTAGTTCCTTAAAGGGACAGATTTCTGCTCTGTCTATTCTTTTGCACAAGCGTCTGGCGGATGTTCCAGACATTCAGGCGTTTTGTCAGGCTTTAGTTAGAATCAAGCCTGTGTTTAAACCTGTTGCTCCGCCATGGAGTTTAAATTTAGTTCTTAAAGTTCTTCAAGGGGTTCCGTTTGAACCTCTGCATTCCATAGATATCAAGCTTTTATCTTGGAAAGTTCTGTTCTTGGTAGCTATCTCTTCGGCTCGAAGAGTTTCAGAGTTATCTGCCTTGCAGTGGGATTCCCCTTATCTGATCTTCCATGCAGATAAGGTAGTTTTGCGTACCAAACCTGGGTTTCTTCCTAAGGTGGTATCCAATAAGAATATCAATCAAGAGATTGTTGTTCCGTCACTGTGTCCTAATCCTTCTTCAAAGAAGGAACGTCTATTACACAATCTTGACGTGGTTCGTGCTTTAAAGTTTTATTTACAAGCTACTAAAGATTTTCGTCAAACATCTGCATTGTTTGTTGTCTACTCTGGACAGAGGAAAGGCCAAAAGGCTTCAGCAACTTCTCTTTCTTTTTGGTTAAGAAGTATAATCCGCACTCGCACCACTAGCAGACATTCAAGAGACAGTGTTGGGGGCGCATATAAATTGGTTAGCACACTCACAGATCAACCACTTCCTCACAACGCATCGTTCTAGGGGTTCATTTACAAGACAGAAAACGGCCTTTGAAAACTTGTACGCACGAGACACCCCCACAGCCCATGCCATCTCACTGACATATAAATTATTAATAATGGAGGACACCAATACACTCCCCACATATGTAAGGGCGTGGGAAAAAGAACTACAGATGGAGATAGAAATTACAGAGTGGCACACCGTGTTCCAGATCACCAAAAAAGCCTCAGTTTCTGTAAGAGTACAAGAGGCAAGCTATAAGTTTATATCAAGATGGTACCTTACACCTAGTAGGTTACATTGCATTTACAAGACAGCTTCGGGAAGGTGCTGGAGAGAATGCGGGGAGGAGGGTACACCGGTAAACATTTGGTGGTCCTGCCCCAAACTTGACATGTATTGGGTGAATGTCTTCCTCCACATAACACACATAATAGGGAAACCGTTACAAAACAGCCCAAAAACGATCCTATTCCTGTCACTACCCAAACTAGAGACCAAACAGAGCAGGGCATTACTCCTGGTTATGTTGAATAGTGCCAAAATGCTAATCCCAAAACACTGGAAAACAAAGACAATACCATCCATAGAGGACTGGAAAAGACAAGTGGACACCCTGCTGCAGCTAGAGAGGTACCACCACATACAGCATGGCACAGCAGACATACATGACCTAATGCTGCAGCAGTGGGAACAAAACAACACTGACCGGTGATATCAACCCACGTAGAAACACTACATCTTAGGGTAAAAGACGTGACTACTGACACAACATATCCACCTCCGGGCTAGGCAGGGGCAAGACAGAAAGACGCGAAGAACGCAATAACAAATATGGGAAGTGAGGGACCACAAACTGTGTAGAATTAATTACCTGTAAAAAACTTTTCATGAGTGAACCTATGACTCTTTTCCTTCTACTGATGTTGCCTTGAGGTTGCTTAAGGTATCATCTTTTACATGTGACTTCATGTTTGTCTGGTTACAAGCTATCATTATTGCCATTTGTATCTTTGTTTATGTTTGTTTGGCCGAAGGGCCTATATGGACTCAGACTCTATAATGGTGCTGCGAAACTTAGCAGTACCCTCAACTATGGCACAAGTTGCCAGGGACAACACTGAAAACTTGGAAAAAAGGAAAGAAAAGAGAAAGGAAAACACATATGTGAAATTTTACATGTTGTACACAAAGTTTGAGTTTTCCAATAAAATATATTTAAAAAAAAAAGAAGTATAATCCGCTTAGCTTATGAGACTGCTGGCCAGCAGCCTCCTGTAAGAATTACAGCTCATGCCAATAGAGCGGTGGTTTCCACATGGGCCTTTAAAAATGAGGCTTCTGTTGAACAGATTTGTAAGGCGGCGACTTGGTCTTCGCTTCATACTTTTTCTAAATTCTACAAATTTAATACTTCTTCGGAGGCTATTTTTGGGAGAAAGGTCTTACAGGCAGTGGTGCCTTCCATTTAAGCGCCTGCCTTGTCCCTCCCTTCATCCGTGTCCTATAGCTTTGGTATTGGTATCCCACAAGTAATGGATGAATCCGTGGACTGGATACACCTTACAAGAGAAAACAAAATTTTGTGGTGTATCCAGTCCACGGTCCGCCCTGTCATTTTAAGGCAGGTGTTTTTTAATTTTTAAACTACAGTCACCACTGCACCCTATAGTTTCTCCTTTCTCTTGCTTGTCTTCGGTTGAATGACTGGGAGGTGGCAGTTAGGGGAGGAGCTATATAGACAGCTCTGCTATGGGTGATCCTCTTGCAGCTTCCTGTTGGGAAGGAGAATATCCCACAAGTAATGGATGAATCCATGGACTGGATACACCGCAAGAGAAATAAATTTATCAGGTAAGCATAAATTTTGTTTTTTGTTGCATAAACAGATTAGCTGTGTTACATACTCAGACATTTTAGGTAGATGGTACTTTAAATGGTGTAAGTCCATGTAGGCATATTATACACTTTTACAGTTCTGAATCTGTTTAATTGTTGTTCTGGAGTAAGAGGAGCGATACGTATTTTTTGTAGTAGTTCATAACTTCATCCAATTCAGGGCTAGATTACAAGTCAAGCAACAAAGATACAAAGAAAAGGATTCTGCACTGTGTCTGCTGGAAAAATCACAAACCAAACAGAGGAGTCAGCTCAAATATAAAGTTCCTTCAGTTCACTTTGCAAAAAGTACCTTAGAGTATGGGGTCAATTTATTATAGTGCGAGCGGACACGATACAATGTAGCATATCATGTCGGCTGCACATCGATAAATGCATACGCTCTCAGCATTTATCATTGCACCAGCAGTTCTTGTGAACTGCTGGTGCAATACCGCCCCCTGCACAGGGGTTGTCACTCAACCCAATCGTATTCGATCGGGTTGATTTTCTGTCCGCCGCCTCACAGCAGGCGGACAGGTTATGGAGCAGCTGTCTTTAGACCGCTGCTTCATAACTTCTGTTTCCGGCAAGCCTGAATTCCATATGGAGCTTGATAAATATGCACCTAAATGTGATGTTATTCACTTTATATCTCAGTGGTAAAAGTGGTCTTTGCTCCACAGTACATACACCGGCTTGGAATACACTTCCCTCAATGCTGCTCTCATCCAGCCAGGCAATCCTCTCCTTGGCTTAGTATACAGGATATCTGAAAAAGAGAAGAAAAAATAGAGTGCACACAAGGCACGATTCAAGTGTATTTAATTATAATAACACACATTATTGCACTTACTCAATGAGAGTTAAAAACAAGCATCCTGATAATCTGAAGAGGTGCACCAACTCGCGGGAGTACAGATGGATAGTCCTCCCAGTGACCGTAATAACCTTGGCGTCTCCGGAACTCTGCGAGGTATCGATCACACCATAGTCAGGAGTGGAGTACAGCCGTGGGGAATGAATATTACCCCTATGCGTTTTTCCATATAGCTAGGCAGCTTGCTCACGTACATTATGCTGAAGTACTCCAGGGTCCTCTGCAGTACTTCAGCACAATGTACACGAGCAAGCTGCCTACCATAACAATATAGAGCAGTGCACAATTTTCCTGGATGCTACTGATGCTCCAAAAACTGACTTTACCAATTCGTAGAGAACATACCATCTGCATGCACCCAGTCAAATCTGCTAGCGCGGCACTGACAGTCACGCTCGTAGTTGAAAGGCAGCCGGGCAGAAAGGGGAAAAAAAAGTATTTTTAACATGCTCGTTATGTCACTCACCAGCTAAATGCAGTACCGCTCACAGCGCTATAGGGTGAAGGGTGTCAGAATTAAATATACTTAGTTAATCGTAACCCCACATATGCTGAAGTAAATAAAAAAAGCACAATTATATATTTTTTTCCCCTTAGGGGAAAATAAGTCAATGCTGTACATACAGTATTACAAAGATAATATCACTGTTTTTTCTACCTGGTGATAGAAAATTGTTTTCTAAAGTTAAAGCCTTTTTATTAATGCTCAAGTCCCAAGTAGTAAGCAGCTTGCAAAGCATTTAAATTGGGACCTCTGTCTGCAATGCATGTGAGGTTACAATAACACTATTTATATGGCCTTTTTACATAAGATATATATACACACTACATGCAGATATGCACGGGCGACTAACGTTTCTTGCGGGCTGGTAAGTTTTGTGATTTACTCGCCCGATGGGCGAGGGAGTATTTGGTTATTCATAGGCCCTGAATACATACTGTATATTACCTAAAAATGACTACACTACAAGCTTCCAACAAAACCAAATATATTATTAGAGTTGAGGAGATTAGAAACCTACTGGATTTATAAATTGAGGAGTTTACACTCAGCCCGTTTAAATATAGATGTGGCAGCACATATGTAAATATTATCATGTGAACAGTTATACTGTTTGTAGGTTTTATGTACTGATAGATTTAACACACATTCTCCGTGGTATTTTTATGGCATTTTTGTTATGCTTGGTAAGGGAATGATTTTAAACTTTTGAATATTTATTGTATCTAGATTGTGTTATATATTTATGAATTTTTTTATGGAGGCTTTTAATGTAACCATTTTTAAGGTAATATATGTATTATTTTTTTCTAAGTGCATAATATTTAGAACCCAATGTTTAGAATAATATTGGGAGGACTATCCATCTGTACTCGAGTTGGTGCACCTCCTTAGATTATCTGGATGCTTGTTTTTAGTGCAACAATGTGTTTTTGCGTGTCCATATGTTAATTAAATACACTTGAATCGTGCCTTGTGTGCGCTCTTTTTTTTCTTCTCTTTTTCACATTACACGTGAAGCACTAATTTAACGTGTGCCCACAAAGGGGTAAATGTGCCCGTTTACAGGCACAGGTTAAATAATCTGCTATTACAAGTGGTTGGTTAACGCTCCCGCAAGCTTGCGGTAGCACTTTTGCGTTAAGCAAAATTAACCAGAGGTCCCCTAATTGCCCCCCAAATAAAGGGTACAGTTTCCTTCATAAAATAAAAAATAGTAGCAGCTTTATTTTTTAATAAAATAACTGCACAAAGGGGGACTTCCGGTGGCGGGATTGCTGGATGGAAGCAAGTGTTGGGAGCTCTGCATGTCTTAGTTACAAACAACGCTTCTTCTCCGTTTTACATCGCCATCCAGCCCCCCACGCTATGTGTCTTGCTGGGAGACCTTGAATTGGTCTTCGCTAGCCGACTTTTTGAAAGTGAAGGGCATTGCATCGGCCCTAGCCCCCGGGAGCAATTCACGAAACCCTTGTGGTCCGCCATATTGGCGCATCAGTTCTGCTAACTCAGACGCTGTTAGAACTGATTAACAGCTGACACTGGAACTCAGGTTAAAATTATCACAGTGGCTGCAACCCCTACCGACATTGTCACACCCACCCGGTGGACGGGAGACAGTTGATAGCGGCGGTATGTCTATGCCGGCCTCCATCACCCACGAGGCAATGAATTCGGGAGGAGATATTGCCGAAATGCTTCTGGAAACCCTTGCACCTAAACTTGATCACCTACTTAGCAGCTGCAAGAAGCTAATACAGATAGTTCATATCACTGCACTACAGTGTTTTTCAGAGCCGGAACGAGACAATCACCAGCAAAAATGCCCTGCATTTGAGCTTCAACCCCTAGACAGTGATGGCTTATGGATACCCAGCCCATCCTGTGACTCTGTTCACACACCTCTTTCGGCACCGGATGACAGATCGGCAATTTGCCCTGTGGAGCGTCGACCCTGGACTATACGTGAAATTGATTTGGGGGGAGTGATGCCGCATTGTGGGATGCAGACAGACCTAGATAACATGTTCACAGCTCAGCCACAATGCTCTAACTTGGAGACGCTGCTGAATGCTCTGCTTCTTTATGACCCGGTGACTTCCCTCCGTTGCCACACGGAAAAAGCATCCAGCTGCAGTACTGAACAGGGGGATCATACCGTCCAACTGCTGTTTTTCCTCTGTAATAAGGGGGAGACATTGGGGCTTAACTCCCTGGATACATCATGGCCGAGGCAACATATATTATCTTTTATGCAGCAATTTAAGGGAGACACCCTGTGTCTGATGCTACAGCTCTCTTGGAGCCCCAAGCAACATGAATCACGCTTATCTACTGGAATCGGCTGAATTATAGCATACATGTACATTATGCATCCTTTTACTCCTAATAACATTTCCTCAGTCCTTCAAGGTGTGGACTTTACACCACTCGTTAAAAAAAAAAAAGTTTATTTGAACTGCTGCATAATTCTATTACTGTTTAATTTTTTCAGTTTAAAATGCTCCCTATATAGATATTGCATGTAATACTGTGAGGTGAGTTTGCTTGCACCTTGATTTCTACTAATTCTGGCAACAATGCTATTATGTTTGTTTTTTGTTCTTATGTACTTTGTATATAGTTGGCAACACAAGCACCGTGGCTAGCGACAGATAAGTACCCTTACTCACAAAGCTGTAGTTATTTTAGATAAAGTCAGTTCGATCTCTATATCTTCACACACTGGGACCTTTTGAGTTTTTGCAGGGTATTGAGATAGTGTCCTGCCTCTTTTCCCTATTCTTATTCCTATACAGATGTGGCAAGCGACAGGGTTTGTTCCTCCATCTAGGTCCCCACAACCTGTTCAACCCCTGTCATGGTCACTTCATATGTAATCTAGATCTGCTCAATACGGTTGTTCTTATTTCTAAATCCATGAATGAAATTCTAACACAACATTCAGAAAAACATCTATGTGGTAGTCTAGCCTCCTGATCTAAATCCTGGGACCAGCTTTTATGAAACACACATCTACATACTGGCCTTGTCTACACTATGAGCCATTTGAAATGAAAATGTCTCATGCTCATGCACCATAAATGGCATATTGTCTGCTTACTCTACAACAGCAGCTAATGTATCGCATGTTGCCTGACTGTATACGAGTCTGGTGAAATTCTCAAAAAAAGAGGAAGTGCTCACATTCTGTCTCAGCTATCGTTGTTCTATTTGTGTTATTTTATTTTTGTATATGTGTTTGATTAAGTGTAATAAGAGTGAGACTCAATGGCTCTTTTCCCTTAACCAAGGACCAAACTAATTTTTGAATATATATTTTAAGTAACTCTAGGTTTACAATACTAATAACATAGACCACATCACTATATTTTATGGAGCAGTTATGTCAGGAAACATGCCCAGCACCTCAGGCTGCTATCACATATTTTACGAAACTCTTATATAAACGTACACTGCTACTCACGCTAAGACTCACTCTCAGTATAATTTTTTGTAGAATTGGTTGCCCCCTGTTTATTTGTTTGTGTGTTTTGTTACAGTGATTTAGGTTTTGGGATGGTGGGGAGGGAGAGGGAATTGGGGTAGGATAGGTAGAGCTCTGTTAGGGCTGTGGGGGTGGATTGGGGGAGGGTTTTGAAATTTAAAATATGAGAGTTAACTATGTGTGAGAAATACTTTTATCATTTATATTTGACAAACATTGGAGTAATTGTTATGTTGAGAGACTTTTAAAAGGCACTATTCCCAACTGTGTTTGGGATGGATTTTTTTGTGAATCTGATGTAAATGTTGCTTTTCACCTATGTTACTCTCAATAAAAAGAATTAAAAAAAAAAAAAAATAACTGCACAAAGCCATTATAAGGGGTTAAAGTGAGGGGATGTGTGTTATGAAGCAGCGGTCTAAAATAACCTGTCAGCCTGCTCTGAGGTGGCGGACTGACATCGCCGGAAACTAACCCGATCCAATACGATCAGTTTGATTGACACCCCCTGATAGCGTCTGATTGGCTGCGAATCTGCAGGGGGCGGTATTGCACCAGCAGTTCACAAGAACTGCTGGTGCAATAATAAATGCTGAGAGCGTATGCTGACGGCATTTATCGATGTACAGCAGACATGATACACAATATCGGATCATTTATATTTTAAATTTGCTGCCCAACTCTGCACGACTTACCCCCTGCGCTGTGCTAGGTTTTCTGTCGTGTCTCAAGGCATGAGAATGAGGCTCCTATTGGAGCCTATGGAAGCGTGCTCGTGAGCGCAACGCTTCCAGGCAATTGCATTGCAGTTAACTTGTAATACCAGCACACATTTGCATGTGCTGGTATTACTGAGTGGAGAAATAAAAGTCTAGAAAAGCAGCACCACTTGTGTAGTTCCAATTTCTCCAACATAGGTGTGTCCGGTCCACGGCGTCATCCTTACTTGTGGGATATTCTCTTCCCCAACAGGAAATGGCAAAGAGCCCAGCAAAGCTGGTCACATGATCCCTCCTAGGCTCCGCCTTCCCCAGTCATTCTCTTTGCCGTTGTACAGGCAACATCTCCACGGAGATGGCTTAGAGTTTTTTGGTGTTTAACTGTAGTTTTTATTATTCAATCAAGAGTTTGTTATTTTAAAATAGTGCTGGTATGTACTATTTACTCTGAAACAGAAAAGAGATGAAGATTTCTGTTTGTAAGAGGAAAATGATTTTAGCAACCGTTACTAAAATCGATGGCTGTTTCCACACAGGACTGTTGAGAGGAATTAACTTCAGTTGGGGGAAACAGTGAGCAGACTTTTGCTGCTTGAGGTATGACACATTTCTAACAAGACGATGTAATGCTGGAAGCTGTCATTTTCCCTATGGGATCCGGTAAGCCATTTTTATTACATAAAGAAAAAAAGGGCTTCACAAGGGCTTTTAAGACTGTAGACATTTTCTGGGCTAAAACGATTGATATATAAGCATATTTTAATACTTCATAGCTTTGAGGAATTATTTTATTCTTGGGAATTATGTAAAATAACCGGCAGGCACTGTATTGGACACCTTATCCTCTAGGGACTTTCCCTAATCATAGGCAGAGCCTCATTTTCGCGCCTCTATTGCGCACTTGTTTTTGGGAAGCATGACATGCAGATGCATGTGTGAGGAGCTCTGATACATAGAAAAGACTTTCTGAAGGCGTCATTTGGTATCGTATTCCCCTTTGGGCTTGGTTGGGTCTCAGCAAAGCAGATACCAGGGACTGTAAAGGGGTTAAATATAAAAACGGCTCCGGTTCCGTTATTTTAAGGGTTAAAGCTTTCAAATTTGGTGTGCAATACTTTTAAGGCTTTAAGACACTGTGGTGAAATTTTGGTGAATTTTGAACAATTCCTTCATACTTTTTCACATTTGCAGTAATAAAGTGTGTTCAGTTTAAAATTTAAAGTGACAGTAACGGTTTTATTTTAAAACGTTTTTTGTACTTTGTTATCAAGTTTATGCCTGTTTAACATGTCTGAACTACCAGATAGACTGTGTTCTGTATGTGGGGAAGCCAAGGTTCCTTCTCATTTAAATAGATGTGATTTATGTGACACAAAATTTAGAGAAAATGATGCCCAAGATGATTCCTCAAGTGAGGGGAGTAAGCATGGTACTGCATCATCCCCTCCTTCGTCTACACCAGTCTTGCCCACACAGGAGGCCCCTAGTACATCTAGTGCGCCAATACTCCTTACTATGCAACAATTAACGGCTGTAATGGATAATTCTATCAAAAACATTTTAGCCAAAATGCCCACTTATCAGCGAAAGCGCGACTGCTCTGTTTTAGAAAATACTGAAGAGCATGAGGACGCTGATGATATTGGTTCTGAAGTGCCCCTACACCAGTCTGAGGGGGCCAGGGAGGTTTTGTCTGAGGGAGAAATTTCAGATTCAGGGAAAATTTCTCAACAAGCTGAACCTGATGTGATTACATTTAAATTTAAATTGGAACATCTCCGCGCCCTGCTTAAGGAGGTGTTATCTACTCTGGATGATTGTGAGAATTTGGTCATTCCAGAGAAATTATGTAAAATGGACAAGTTCCTAGAGGTCCCGGGGCCCCCCGAAGCTTTTCCTATACCCAAGCGGGTGGCGGACATTGTAAATAAAGAATGGGAAAGGCCCGGCATACCTTTCGTCCCTCCCCCTATATTTAAGAAATTGTTTCCTATGGTCGACCCCAGAAAGGACTTATGGCAGACAGTCCCCAAGGTCGAGGGGGCGGTTTCTACTCTAAACAAACGCACCACTATACCCATAGAAGATAGTTGTGCTTTCAAAGATCCTATGGATAAAAAATTAGAGGGTTTGCTTAAAAAGATGTTTGTTCAGCAAGGTTACCTTCTACAACCAATTTCATGCATTGTTCCTGTCACTACAGCAGCGTGTTTCTGGTTCGATGAACTAGAAAAGGCGCTCAATAAAGATTCTTCTTATGAGGAGATTTTGGACAGAATTCATGCTCTCAAATTGGCTAACTCTTTCACCCTAGACGCCACTTTGCAATTGGCTAGATTAGCGGCGAAAAATTCTGGGTTTGCTATTGTGGCGCGCAGAGCGCTTTGGCTAAAATCTTGGTCAGCGGATGCGTTCATACGGTTTCAATCAGACAACATGACGACTGTTGCGTACATCAACCATCAGGGGGGAACAAGGAGTTCCCTGGCGATGGAAGAAGTGACCAAAATCATTCAATGGGCGGAGACTCACTCCTGCCACTTGTCTGCAATCCACATCCCAGGAGTGGAAAATTGGGAAGCGGATTTTCTGAGTCGTCAGACATTTCATCCGGGGGAGTGGGAACTCCATCCGGAAATCTTTGCCCAAATTACTCAATTGTGGGGCATTCCAGACATGGATCTGATGGCCTCTCGTCAGAACTTCAAGGTTCCTTGCTACGGGTCCAGATCCAGGGATCCCAAGGCGACTCTAGTAGATGCACTAGTAGCACCTTGGACCTTCAAACTAGCTTATGTATTCCTGCCGTTTCCTCTCATCCCCAGGCTGGTAGCCAGGATCAATCAGGAGAGGGCATCGGTGATCTTGATAGCTCCTGCGTGGCCACGCAGGACTTGGTATGCAGACCTGGTGAATATGTCATCGGCTCCACCATGGAAGCTACCTTTGAGACGAGACCTTCTTGTTCAAGGTCCGTTCGAACATCCGAATCTGGTCTCACTCCAACTGACTGCTTGGAGATTGAACGCTTGATCTTATCAAAGCGAGGGTTCTCAGATTCTGTCATTGATACTCTTGTTCAGGCCAGAAAGCCTGTAACTAGAAAAATCTACCACAAAATGTGGAAAAAATATATCTGTTGGTGTGAATCTAAAGGATTCCCTTGGGACAAGGTAAAAATTCCTAAGATTCTATCCTTTCTTCAAGAAGGTTTGGAGAAAGGATTATCTGCAAGTTCTTTGAAGGGACAGATTTCTGCCTTGTCTGTGTTACTTCACAAAAAGCTGGCAGCTGTGCCAGATGTTCAAGCCTTTGTTCAGGCTCTGGTTAGAATCAAGCCTGTTTACAAACCTTTGACTCCTCCTTGGAGTCTCAATTTAGTTCTTTCAGTTCTTCAGGGGGTTCCGTTTGAACCCTTACATTCCGTTGATATTAAGTTATTATCTTGGAAAGTTTTGTTTTTGGTTGCAATTTCTTCTGCTAGAAGAGTTTCAGAATTATCTGCTCTGCAGTGTTCTCCTCCTTATCTGGTGTTCCATGCAGATAAGGTGGTTTTGCGTACTAAACCTGGTTTTCTTCCGAAAGTTGTTTCTAACAAAAACATTAACCAGGAGATAGTCGTGCCTTCTTTGTGTCCGAATCCAGTTTCAAAGAAGGAACGTTTGTTGCACAATTTGGATGTAGTTCGTGCTCTAAAATTCTATTTAGATGCTACAAAGGATTTTAGACAAACATCTTCCTTGTTTGTTGTTTATTCTGGTAAAAGGAGAGGTCAAAAAGCAACTTCTACCTCTCTCTCTTTTTGGATTAAAAGCATCATCAGATTGGCTTACGAGACTGCCGGACGGCAGCCTCCTGAAAGAATCACAGCTCATTCCACTAGGGCTGTGGCTTCCACATGGGCCTTCAAGAACGAGGCTTCTGTTGATCAGATATGTAAGGCAGCGACTTGGTCTTCACTGCACACTTTTACTAAATTTTACAAATTTGATACTTTTGCTTCTTCTGAGGCTATTTTTGGGAGAAAGGTTTTGCAAGCCGTGGTGCCTTCCATCTAGGTGACCTGATTTGCTCCCTCCCTTCATCCGTGTCCTAAAGCTTTGGTATTGGTTCCCACAAGTAAGGATGACGCCGTGGACCGGACACACCTATGTTGGAGAAAACAGAATTTATGTTTACCTGATAAATTACTTTCTCCAACGGTGTGTCCGGTCCACGGCCCGCCCTGGTTTTTTAATCAGGTCTGATAATTTATTTTCTTTAACTACAGTCACCACGGTATCATATGATTTCTCCTATGCAAATATTCCTCCTTTACGTCGGTCGAATGACTGGGGAAGGCGGAGCCTAGGAGGGATCATGTGACCAGCTTTGCTGGGCTCTTTGCCATTTCCTGTTGGGGAAGAGAATATCCCACAAGTAAGGATGACGCCGTGGACCGGACACACCGTTGGAGAAAGTAATTTATCAGGTAAACATAAATTCTGTTTTTGTTTATTAAGACATCACCAAAGAGTAGATCAGCACAACGTTTCGGTCCGACTGACCTTAATCATGTTGTATTACTGAGTGGAGCGCACATATCTCGCTTGTGAAAGTTCCATTTTACACTCCACTTGTAATCTAGGCCTTAACTTGTTATTCTATGGGCTTCTGTGTATAAGCTATAGTGTGGTATCTCGTTTTTCTAGTAGCGTGAGACACTTTGCATGCTCATATATTTAAATTTCGCTGTATACATATTCGGATCAGGTAGACTACCATTAAGGTCTTTCGTTTTGACTAGCTCTTTCTATACAGTACATGTATGTGCAAGTTAATTTGTTTTTTATTATATTTACTCACATGCAAGTTGAGCTACTCTACAATATATTCAGATATGGTGGTTTCTACCTGTTCATTGAATTGTATGACATATTTTGCTCAGCTGTGTATATCCTCATACTGCACAAATGTATTAAGAGAAAGACACAGTTAACTTATAATTTTCTCTCTGACTCATAACAGTTATTTATATCAAGTTATATATTTACTATCAGAGGTCCTACAAAAATAAGTCTGAGAACTCACAAAGACTTCCTCCCCCTCACAATTAATATTGTTTTATGCACACACACTCTTAAATACACACACACTTACGCACACACTTTGGTTAATGAAAGCAAATTAAAACCAATGAAGGGTTGAATGGTTGTCTTTGGGCCTGAGATTCCTCCTCTGTCACAGAGTGTCACCCACTTAAGGTCCAATAGTCCTATTTCTGCTGAGGGGAGCTAAATAACCCCAGAGGAAGCCACACAGAAATGCAAGCACCATGTGTTCCACACAGTGTGGGGTGATCACACAGCAGGCTTGCATTAAGTGTATTGTAGGAAGTGTTACTGCCCATTACTAAAGGATCTCACTATCTCTCTAACCAGACTGTGCTCCAGCTCCTCCCACCAGCAGCAGTAGTGTTTACTGAAGCATTTCTGTTCTCTTTCTAGGGAAAACTTAGTTCCAACTGCAAAAATAGTGCATGAACTCTGTTCCCATGCATTCCCGCTTTACTTTACCCCTGGTTTCTATAAAATTGTATTGTAATATTGCCCAAAGGAGGCCTTTCAGATCTTCTAGACTCCCTTATATAAACCAGATTAGCAAAGTAAGGTCCAAGAGTGGCCTGTCTCTTCAATTGGAGGACCTTCTAGATAAAACTGATGTCTCTATTTGTCTTTTTATTGATTAATCTGTTATTCAGAACTAAAGGTTTTCTTGCATTGAAATATTTTTGTGACTGTTTTTACTCTGTCATGACATCTGTAATATGTACCAATATTCTAAAAAAAAACAATAAAAAAATATTAAATTTAAAGGGACACTGTACCCAAAAAATTGATTTCATGATTCAGATTTAGCATGAAATTTTAAGCAACTTTCTAATTTACTCCTATTATCAAATTTTATTAATTCTCTTGGTATCTTTATTTGAAATGCAAGAATGTAAGTTTAGATGCCGGCCCATTTTTCGTGAACAACCTGGGTTGTCCTTGCTGATTGGTGGATAAATTCATCCACCAATAAAAAAGTGCTGTCCAGAGTACTGAAACCAAAAAAAAGCTTAGATGCCTCCTTTTTCAAATAATGATAGCAAGAGAATCAAGAAAAACTGATAATAGGAGTAAATTAGAAAGTTGCTTAAAAATGCATGCTCTTTCTGAATTACAAAAGAAAAAATTGGGGTTCAGTGTCCCTTTAAAAACACTTTTTTATAAAACTACTATTATTAAAAAGTGCACCAGCTCTGACTGAGCATGTGCAAGAGTTCACAGTACACAAATTAATGTATATGTGTTTTGCGATTGCTTAGCGGTTGCTATGATACGGGGGCAGGACAAATTAGAAAGTCAGACTAAGGACCTGATGAGAAAATAAACAAAATCATTGGCGCTATTTTTTTCTAGCATTATAATGCAATGCAGTTTTCTCTGTTTCACATACTGAACCCAACATAGCTAGATAAACAGTTCTCAAGCTAAAATTTGAGAGATTACACTGTACTGACGTCTTGGATAATCTTGCCAGAGCAGAGAGCTTTAGATATGATTGCATTGTCTTTTTATTATGCGTGTGTTGATTTCACAATTCTACTATATTAAATTTACTTTTAGGTCAAAATAAATTGTTCAAAAGGCTGTATTTAAAAATTAGTATTTTTTGGAAACTCAAACATAATAAATGGAAAATATTTTTATATGTTTTCTTCTCATAAATTAATTAATTAAATTGCATTAAATTTCAAGTGTCGTTAAAAGTTTAGTGTCAAATAAATTTACAATTTTATCAGTAAAAATGCATCTCCCTCTAACAATAGAGTACTGTAATTAGTTTAATAAACAGTTTAAAGGGACAATCAAGTCAGAGTCAAACGTTCATAATTCAGATAGAGCACACTATCTTAAAGGGACAGTCAACACCCGAATTTTTGTTGTTTAAAAAGAAAGATAATCCCTTTATTACCCATTCCCCAGTTTTGCATAATCAACACTGTTATAGAAATACACTTTTTTCCTCTGTGATTACCTTGTATCTAAGCCTCTGCAGACTGCCCCCTTATTTCAGTTCTTTTGACAGACTTGCATTTTAGCCAATCAGTGCTCATTCCAGGGTAACTTCACGTGCATGAGCTCAATGTTATCTTTATGAAACACATGAACTAATGCCCTCTAGTGGTCAAAATGCTTTCACATTAGAGGCAGTCTTCAAGGTCTAAGAAATTAGCATATTAAAGGGACACTGTACCCAAATTTTTTCTTTCATGATTCAAATTGAGCATGAAATTTTAAGCAACTTTCTAATTTACTCCTATTATCACATTTTCTTCATTCTCTTGGTATCTTTATTTGAAATGCACGAATGTAAGCTTAGATGCCGGCCCATTTTTGGTGAACAACCTAGGTTGTCCTTGCTGATTGGTGGATAAATTCATCCACCAATAAAAAAGTGCTGTCCAGAGTACTGAAACCAAAAAAAAGCTTAGATGCCTTCTTTTTCAAATAAAGATAGCAAGAGAATGAAGAAAAATTGATAATAGGAGCAAATTAGAAAGCTGCTTAAAATTGCATGCTCTTTCAGAATTACAAAAGAAAAAATTTGGGTTCAGTGTCCCTTTAACCTCGTAGGTTTAGCTTTCAACTAAGAATAGCAAGAGAACAAAGCAAAATTGGTGATAAAAGTAAATTGGAAAGTTGTTTAAAATTACATTCCCTATTTAAATAATGTAAGTTTTTTTGGACTTTACTGTCCCTTTAAACAACTTTCCAATTAATTTCCATTATCTAAATGTGCATAATCTTTAATATTGAAGACACCATCTCCTACTGAGCATGTGCAAGATTCACAGGATAAAGTTTATGTGGGATGTCTTGATAAGTTAAAAGAAAAATTATGTGACATTCCCTTTTAATGCCGTTTCTGTTATCATGTGACGTTCTTTTTTGCTGCAGTTTCTATTAGCATGTGACGTTCTCTTTTGCTGCAGTTTCTATCATCATGTGACGTTCTCTTTTGCTGCAGTTTCTGTTATCTGCAGTTTCTGTTACCATGTGACGTTCTCTTTTGCTGCAGTTTCAATTATCATGTGATGTTCTGTTTAGCTGCAGTTTCTGTTATCATGTGACGTTCTCTTTTGCTGCAGTTTCAGTTAGCATGTGACGTTCTCTTTTGCTGCAGTTTCTATCATCATGTGACGTTCTCTTTTGCTGCAGTTTCTGTTATCTGCAGTTTCTGTTACCATGTGACGTTCTCTTTTGCTGCAGTTTCAATTATCATGTGATGTTCTGTTTAGCTGCAGTTTCTGTTATCATGTGACGTTCTCTTTTGCTGCAGTTTCAGTTATCATGTGAGGTTCTGTTTAGCTGTAGTTTCTGTTACCATGTGACGTTCTCTTTTGCTGCAGTTTCAGTTAGCATGTGACGTTCTCTTTTGCTGCAGTTTCTATCATCATGTGACGTTCTCTTTTGCTGCAGTTTCTGTTATCTGCAGTTTCTGTTACCATGTGACGTTCTCTTTTGCTGCAGTTTCAATTATCATGTGATGTTCTGTTTAGCTGCAGTTTCTGTTATCATGTGACGTTCTCTTTTGCTGCAGTTTCAGTTATCATGTGAGGTTCTGTTTAGCTGCAGTTTCTGTTATCATGTGACGTTCTCTTTTGCTGCAGTTTCAATTATCATGTGATGTTCTGTTTAGCTGCAGTTTCTGTTATCATGTGACGTTCTCTTTTGCTGCAGTTTCAATTATCATGTGATGTTCTGTTTAGCTGCAGTTTCTGTTATCATGTGACGTTCTCTTTTGATGCAGTTTCAATTATCATGTGATGTTCTGTTTAGCTGCAGTTTCTGTTATCATGTGACGTTCTCTTTTGCTGCAGTTTCAGTTATCATGTGAGGTTCTGTTTAGCTGTAGTTTCTGTTATCATGTGACATTCTCTTTTGCTGCAGTTTCAGTTATCATGTGAGGTTCTGTTTAGCTGTAGTTTCTGTTATCATGTGACATTCTCTTTTGCTGCAGTTTCAGTTATCATGTGAGGTTCTGTTTAGCTGTAGTTTACGTTATCATGCGACGTCCTCTTTTGCTGAAAAGTGAAGGTGATAAAACACCCAGGAGGTGGCGCACTAAAAATAACTAGTGGAAAAAAGGCAATTGTTAGAAATGTTTGTAATGTGAAAAAATGTTACCAAAAAAATGGTACAATATTATTTAACATGATAAAGTAATAAATTCTGGTGACAAATGTTAAATTGGTTAACCTTGTTAAATGACAGAAATAGTGCTCATGTTAAAGAAACAAAAATTCAATTGCTGAAATTTTTTTTCAATCCAAGTAGAAATGGAGTGTATCAAGCAGCTCCACTTGGGGGAATGATCTTCGTTCACCTCAATGATCTAGATTAGAAAGAAAATGGGCGCCTCATAGTGAAATCCATATGTGATATATAATAAAGAAGTTAAATGGTATAACTCACAATTTTTTCAGGCACTAGATAGTGCAAACAGGCAGGCTGACACTTGCAGTAGTCAGCTAACTGGATACTGAAAGTAATAGTAATAGTTTGTAAAGTTCTCTGTGCAAATAGCAGAGAACTTTACAAACCATTACTTCTCAATTGGTTTGCCTGCACCACATCTTCAGCCTGTTGTTTGATACTTGGATTCAAACTTCCCTGTGATCTTCCCTTTGACCTGAGAACTGGTCTCTACCTTGATACAGGATCAGTATCCAGTTAGCTGACTACTTCAAGTGTCAGCCTGCCTGTTTGCACTATCTAGTGCCTTCAAAAATTGTGAGTTATACTATTCACCTTCTTTATTATATATCACATATGGATTTCACTATGAGGCGCCCATTTTCTTTCTAATCTAGTTCTCTTTTGCTGCAGTTTCAGCTATTTTTTTTCTATAGTTTACGGTCATATAAAAGGTCAAAAAACACGTTTAGGCAAGTAAATCATAAAAAGCACTCTAAGATATTATGTTGACTACAGATTTTATTTATCCATTACCGCATGAATGTTATTTTGATAATTAACTTAGAACGTTATAAAAGGTCCTTACAACAAACATAAACCCAACATCTTAAAATTATATAAGAAACAATGCTGCTAGATTGTTGTCTTTGTACAAAGTTCAAACTTTTGGCAGTAGAATTATTTTCTGGTTAGCTGATTACTGCATCGCCTGATGAAATTTTAAATAGGCAGCCTTTGGGATACATGACTTGTGGCTGCACTTCCAGTAAAAAAAGTAGCAGTGTTATCTAGAGGATATTTTTGCCATTGGTTTTGTTTGTAAAGTCCAGAAGAACTCTTGAAGTACAATTTAAAGAAGCAGTGAGACAAGCATGTATAATACTTTACAGGTTAAATGTAGGGTGAACATATTGCCGCTTTAAAAAGGGACACATATTAAAAATACATACTGTATGTCAGGGCTGTTTAAAGAAATGTTTTGTATAAGAACCTTGACATATGTATTTTTCATATGTGTCTCTTTTTAAAGTGGCAATATGGTCACCCTAGTTAGATGGGGACATTCATTGTTATTGCAATTTATCAAAATGTTCTGGTAGGGTTATTCATTCAGATTGAAATATTATTGACCTTTTTCATCTTATCATCACACTTGGTGCATAGAAGCATAGTTTTGAGTAAAACTTTACACCATAATTCTAACAGTTAAAATGGTTCACAAATCAGGATTTCAGGGCAGTGGTCTTAATATCTTTATCAAGAATGATCATCTATATGCATTCTAAAGGGTGGTGTGAGTGGATGGGATACATGGGGTGAGCTACATTACATAATCTAATTTTGTTTAGTTTTATTATTAATATTATTATCATTATTTTATGTATGTATTTTTTGCACAGAGTTTCATTCCAGCATGGCTAACCATATTCTACATGCATTGTGGACCCAGTGGTAAGAAATTCTGAAACAGTGGCTTCTATGATATAATTGGGCTGGACACTATATAAACCTGAGAAATTAAGCCTAAATATCGCATCAAAATACATTTTTTTTGTCACAGCAGTGTTTTAACCATTGCGTAGTTCACCATTATATAGTGATAGTATAGAATTTTTGAGCCTTTAAGTAATAGCGGTTCTCTATGTTTGACTTCAAGAACCAAAGAAGTAATAATCAGGGATTTCATATAGATACCAGTGTTACTGCACATTAACGGTAATCTTAACCTTCCCTGACTGCAATGGCTCCGCTTGCAATACCCTTGCCCCCCAACCATTATCCTGATTGCAACTTCCCTTCACTACAATATACTACATTGTGCCCCAAATACAATTACTTTAACCAGTTGCCCCCAATCACAATCAATCCATCCCCACTATATGACAACCCAACTTAATTATTCCTAACTGATCCCCCCACACTATAGTACAAACCAACACCCATGTCCCCCCCACCAAAACCTCTAACACCCAGGAACCCCCCTCAACACTACAAGGGCCATTCCTCCAAGACCAAAGGCTACACTCTGAATACTAACCCTCTCTGTTTTCAGATTCTTTGAGGCAGAAGCAAAAGAGTATTTTTTCTTACTATGTGTGCCTGTTTTAACCAATTTAAACAATATCTTAATTGATTATTATAAGCCAGAATAGCAGTCAGAGTGTTCCCTTTCCACATTGAACCCTACTGGCATTTTGAAAACATATGTGAATGGTAATTTTAGTATATGTCAGGGGGTGTGTGCCCTTCTTGGTCTGAGAGTGCTGTCTAGCACAGTCCAGGCTATGAATATAGTCCATTATTAGGCATTTTGTATATATGTATAGACGATAAACTGGTTAGAGGAGCTATTTGATTTCAGGAAAATTAAATGTCTTCCTTTTTTTAATGTATTGTGTGTGAAGAAAATAAGATTTTCTTTCCAACAGTAGTTTCCTGAACTGCTTTAAACAGGTGACAAAAAGTAGCAAAAATTGTGTTAATGTATTCAGAAAATTCACTCACTCTGGGCTAGATAACAAGTGGAGCGATATTGCGCATAGCGATGGGCGAATATGTTTATATTCTAATTCGAATGTTAGAACGAATGTTATTGTAGAAATTCGATTTTCTTAATAGAATGTTGATAAGAACGAATATTCTTAAAAATTCTATTATCGAATGTTATTTACAGTTTTCGAATGTCACTTTCGAATTAGAATGTCACTTTCGAATTCGAATGTTACATTTATAAAACACAGTTGTAGACTAGAAATACTATTTCACATTCGAATGTGACATTCGAATTCAAATGTGACATTCGAATTCAAATGTGACATTCGAATTTGAATATTACATTTAAAAAACACAGTATTAGACTAGAAATGCTATTTCAAATTTGAATGTGACATCCAAATTGGAATGTAGAATTCAAATTCGAATATTACATTTATAAAACACAGTTGTATATTAGAAATACTATTTCGAATTTGAATGTGACATTTGAATTTGAATGTGACATTCGAATTCGAATATTACATATAAAAAACACAGTATTAGACTAGAAATACTATTTCAAATTTGAATGTGACATCCAAATTGGAATGTAGAATTCAAATTCGAATATTACATTTATTAAACACAGTTGTATACTAGAAATACTATTTCGAATTTGAATGTGACATTTGAATTAGAATGTGACATTCGAATTCGAATATTACATTTAAAAAACACAGTATTAGACTAAAAATACTATTTTGAATGTGACATTCAAATTTGAAAGTCACATTCTAATTCGAATATTACATTTCGAAATTGAATGAGTAGATAGCTAAACATTCTATTTTTCGAATTTTATTGAAAAATTCCAAAACGAAAATTCGAAAATAGAATGTTAGAATTTTATATAAACATTCAAAATTCAATTCTAACGAACAAATGTATCAAAATTTGTTTTAAATTTCGAATTTTTTAGAAACATTCGCCGAACCCTAATCACGCCCACGTTAACTTGCACTCATATTACAAATTGAAAGTAAGCACAAGCTAACCTAAATTTGCTCTTGTCGGGTTTGATTATACTTTCGATCCACTCAAATACTGTGTTTTTACTGTAAATATTTTACATTCCATTGATTCCAATATTCTTCACTTAGAAGAAAATGTTGTTTGTATTTTTAAATATTTATTTCTATATATACTGTTGTGCTCATACGTTTACATACTCTGGCAGAATTTATGATTTCTTGGCCATTTTTCAGGGAATATGAATGATAACACAAAAACTTTTCACTCATGGTTAGTGTTTGGCTGAAGCCATTTATTTTCAATCAACTGTTTACTCTTTTTAAATTATAATGACAACAGAAACTACCCAAATGACCCTGAACAAAAGTTTACATACCCTGGTGATTTTGGCCTGATAACATGCACACAAGTTGACACAAAGGGGTTTGAATGGCTATTAAAGGTAACCACCCTCACATGTGATCTGTTTGCTTGTAATTAATGTGTGTGTATAAAAGTGTAAGGCTTCTACCTCCAATACCTACATTCCACTATAAGCCCCTCCTTTCACCTGTATAAAGTCTGCATCCTGTGAACACATCTTTGCTTGATTATTTTGTATTATACTTCGTATTGCAACTTCCTGTGAGGAGTCTCTATACAAACTTCCGTTTATCACGGAATCAAGCTTTCTTGAGCTCAAACCGCACTTACACTTCGTTACATACTATGCTGTGTTTCAACCTTCATTTATCCTCTCCTTCCTGATCTACGGTTACCTGTCGGAGAAACCTGGTTCTCTGTAGCGGTTAACTTCCTTCAATTGCGGCTCTTCATTCACCTCAGCTTTTCCGTTTGTATACAATACCTGACTACGGAATCATCAGGACTTGATACAAGAGTTGTCAAATCAAACTGCAAGTATACTGTGAATTTGTTTGAATTAACCACTACTGTTTCTGATGTGTTATGCAAACTGCAAGTAAACTGCATGATATATCTGTGACTCAGCTTCAGCTAACCGCAACCCAAACTGTTTACATGTGTCACATATCACTGCAAGTAAACTGCTCGATATTATCTGTGACTCTGCCTGTGCTAAAACGCCACTAATAACTGTTTCCTTGTGTGTCTGAGCTTTACTATAAGAATATACACTTCTCCAAGCATTTCTTTGAACTGCCTTGTATATTTACCAATTCACTATTCACATTTTCTACTGAAGCTGAACATTTTTCCACTCTGAATAACCTCAAGAGAATTTGAAACATATATCTCTTTTCAGGTGTTATTCTGAATATTGAAATACTTCACTGTTGAATCAATTGCAATATTTATAGATCCCATTGTTTCCACATATAACTCTGGGTATTAAATCTTGCTACAAAATTAACAATTATGTACATATAACTGTCGCTAATCTAACTCTTACATAATAATGAAGCCTAAAAACATTCTGTGTTTAAAATGGATCCTAACGAGATCAATAATCAATTTGTAACTTTAAACCAGAAAATAGATTTTCTTGCAAGACGTCTGACAGAGGTTCAGGCCGAAAACACTGCTCTCAAGAGTTTGATTAAAGACATAATAACACCTAAATCAGCTGATATTCCAGAGCCTCATATAAATGCACCTCATATTTTTTCTGGGAAAAGGTCTGAATTTAGAGACTTTAAAAATGCGTGTTACCTTCTATTTTCAATTAAACCAAAGACATACCATACAGATAGGATTAGAGTGTTTATTACCATTTCGTATCTATCAGGTAAGCCTCGCATATGGGCTAACAGATTTTTTTAATTAAATTATCCCATACTAAATTCTTTGGATATGTTTTTTACCACCATGTCAAGTTTGTATGAAGGTACAAATAAACAACTAAATGCAGAAACTAAGCTACGTTCATTAAAGCAAGGAAAACGTAATATAGAAGAGTACATCACAGAGTTTCAAATGTGGTCTGCTGACTCCCAATGGAATGCAATAAGCCTAAAAAACCAATTCAGGTTAGGCTTATCTGAAAGCTTAAAAGATTAAATTTCAAGAGTAGATATGCCTGATACCTTAGAAGGACTGATAAAACTAGCTACTACTATAGACCGACGTCTCAGAGAGAGGAGACCAGAAAAACTATCCACTGAATCTATACATAAAAAAACCATATAAATTATTCATCTGAAAAAAATTCTTCTAGTCCTATTCCTATGGAGATTGGAGCTATAAAAAGCCCACTCAGTCAAGAGGAAAAGTTTAGAAGACGTATTGCAAACCTCTGTTTATATTGTGCCAACAAGGATCATACAGTCTCTCTATGTCCTATCTTAATGCGACAAAAGAAGGGTAAGACATCTGTATTAAACATTCTATCTGCAATCAAAAATCTTACTAATCTAACTATATCTTTATCATTGCAGTGGGATCAACACCAAATCACAAGTAAGGCCATAATAGACTCAGGAGCTTATGGTCTGTTCATCGATTCAGATTATGTCACTATCAATAAAATACCAAAAGTGTTAAAACCTATTCCCTTATATGTGAAAGTTATTGGTGGATCATTCATTCATAAGGGTCCAATCACCCATCATACCATACCACTTCAAATAACAACAGATATGGGGCATACTGAATATCTTACTGTTGATATAATACCAGCATCATTGCATACCATAATACTTGGTTATCCATGGTTAAGTAAACATAATCCTTCGATTAATTGGGCAAGTAACACCATTACTTACACTTCACAATATTGAAAAAAAAAAGTTATCCACACCATTCCATCTCAACCCTTCAAAATGTAATTCCTCCTGAATATCACGATTTATCTGAGATTTTTGATACCAAAGAAACTGAAGCGTTCCCTCCGAATAGGATTTACGATTGCCCCATAAATCTTGTTCCTTGTGCTCAAATTCCTTTTGGTAGAATCTTTCCTTTATCACAAACTGAACTCCAGTATTTGCGTGAGTGTCTTGATGAGAATTTAAAAAAAGGTTTTATTGTTCCTTCTACCTCACCAGCAGCTTCTGGCATCTTCTTTGTAAGAAGCAAAGATAAAACACTCAGACCAATCATTGACTACAGAGCTCTCAATTCAATAACAATAAAAAAACGATATCGGCTTCCACTCATCCCTGAGCTTCTTAAACGTCTAAATGGGGCATCTGTCTACATTAAACTAGACTTAAAATGTGCCTATAACCTAATCGGAATCAAGGAGGGGGATTAGTGGAAGACAGCTTTCAGAACAAGATATGGGTTATTTGAATATAATGCCTTTTGGCTTATGTAATACCCCTGCAACTTTCCAGCACTTTATTAATGATTTTTTCAGAGACCTCATTGATAATTGTGTAGTTATCTATCTGGATGACATCCTGGTTTATTCCAAAATCATACAGAAACATGTAAAGCACGTTTGTGGGTGTTAACACGTCCAAAAGACCATAGATTATTCGCTAAACTAGAAAAATGTTAATTCCACATACACAAAATTAAGTTTTTAGGTTATATCATAACTCCCGACAATGTACAAATGGACCCAGAAAAGGTTTCTGCAATAATCAATTGACCTAAATCCACTTCAGTTAAATCTCTACAGAGATGTATTGGTTTCTCAAATTTTTATCAACAATTTATTCTAAACTTCTCTACCTTGACAAGACCCCTAACTAGTATAACTAAGAAAAAAACAGAAATTCATCTGGACTCCAGAAGCTAAAGATTCATTCCATCAATCGAAACAAAGTTTCACAACAGCACCAATTCTTAAGATGCCCAAACATAATAAACAATTCATTGTTGAAGTCGATGCATCTGATTCAGGTATTGGAGCAGTCCTCTCTCAACATTGTGATTTAAACATCTAAGTTGCATCCCGTATCTTTTTATTCACAAAGATTGTTACCTGCAGAAAAGAATTACACAATTGGGGACAAGGAATTACTAACAATTAAATCTGCTTTAGAAAATTGGCGAAATCTTTTAGAGGGTGCTTTTTTTCCATTGAAAATCTATACTGATCATAGAAATTTAGAATTCCTTAAAAAGAGTAAAACTCTTTCATCACGCCAAGTCAGATGGGCTCAATTTTTTGATAGATTTGACTTTTCTATCACCTACAGACCTGGTAATCAAAATATCAAAGCTGATGCTCTCTCTTGTGTACATGATTCTCAGCCATCAGAAGAAGACTGTACTCATATAATTCCTCTCAGCAAGATAATAGGATATATCTCCCCATTAGAGAAACAGATTCTAAAGGCTACCACAACAGAACCTCTACCACAAAATTATGAGTTAGTAAAAGCCTCTTCTGGGCTGTATTATCATAAAAATAAATTGTATATACCTGAATCTTTCAGAGATATAATACTACAACAGTTTCATGACATCCCTCTCTCTGGGCATACTGGAATAAAGAAAACTACCGAATTGATTAGACAATTTTTCTGGTGGCCTCTAATGGATAAAACAATTACTGAATACGTTCATTCTTGTCAAACATGTGCAAGAAATAAATTAGAACGAAGATAACCATTTGGATATTTCAATCCTCTGCCTATCCCTGAGACTCCATGGTCTACAGTGTTGATGGACTTCATTGTTGAGTTACCGCATTCACAAAAATACAATACCATCCTAGTAGTCATTGACCATATTACAAGCCCATTTCATTCCTCTCAAACAATTACCAGCAGCGAAGGAAACAGCTATTGAATTTTTAAATCATGTAGTAAAACATCATGGATTACCCACCACGATTATTATTACCATGGATTGTGGAACACAATTCACTTCTGGAAAGCCTTATGCAAAACCTTAAAAATTGATTCCCGTTTGTCAACCTCCTACCATCCTCAGACAAACGGACTCACAGAGAGGGTGAATCAAATCTTAGAACAATACCTCAGATGGTATGTGTCACATCTTCAGGATGACTGGGTCACCTATTTAGCGATGGCAGAATTCTCTTATAATAATTCTTTCTCTAGTTCAACTAAAACCACACCGTTCTATGTAACATATGGGTATCATCCTAAAAGCATAACTATGTCAACTATAGAAGATAAATCTTCTGCTCTTGATTTCGCTTCCAATCTAAAAGAAGCCATGGATACTCTAAAAAGACAGTTGAAAGATGCCAAACTTAACCAAAAGCATTACTATGATTTAAGGCATAGACCTAGTCGAGAAAACAAAATAGGGGACTTTGGTTGGCCACTAAATACTTGAAATTAGATCTACCTTACAAAAAATTGGGTAATCAGTTTCTTGGACCTTTCCAGATTAAAAAGATTATAAACGAATCAGCTATGCTCTTGGATCTTTCATCAACTTATAAAATACCTTTAGTTTTTCATGTCTCTCTGCTTAAACCTTTTTAAAACTCATATACCGAATTCCCGTTTTAACAGCAACAGATACAAACCTCCTCCTTTACAAGTCACTGGTCACAAAGAATTTCTAGTCAAGGATATATTGGACTCACGCTTCAGGAGAAGGAAATTGGAATATCTCATCAGATGGAAGGGGTATGGTCCTGAGGAGGATTCTTGGGTATCTATCACTGATGTTCATCCACCTGAACTCCTCCGATGTTTCCATCTGCGCTATCCGCAGAAACCTCGCTGTGAATCCCCGGAGAGGATTCCTTGAGCAGGGGAATCTGTAAGGCTTCTACCTCCAATTCCTACATTCCACTATAAGCCCCTCCTTTCACCTGTATAAAGTCTGCATCCCGTTAACACATCTTTGCTTGATTATTTTGTCTTATACTTTGTATTGCAACTTCCTGTGAGGAGTCTCTATGCAAACTTCAGTTTACCACAGAATCAAGCTTTCTTTTGCTCATACCGCACTTACACTTTGTTACACTATGCTGTGTTTCAACCTTCACTTATCCTCTCCTTCCAGATCTACGGTTTCCTGTCAGAGAAACCTGGTTCTCTGTAGCGAATAACTTCCGTCAGTTGCGGATTTTCATTCACCTCAGAGTTATCAAATTAAACCGCAAGTATACTGTGACTTTGTTTGAACTAACCGCTACTGTTTCTGATGTGTTATGCAAACTGCAAGTAAACTGCATGATATATCTGTGACTCAGCTTCAGCTAACCGCAACCCAAACTGTTTACATGTGTCATATCACTGCAAGTAAACTGCTCAATATTATCTGTGACTCTGCCTGTGCTAAAACGCCACTAATAACAGTTCCCTTGTGTGTCTGAGCTTCACTATAAGAATATACACTTCACTAAGCATTTTTATGAACTGCCTTGTATATTTAAAGTGATAGCCAATTCACTATTCACATTTTCTACTGAAGCTGAACATTTACCACTCTGAATAACCTCGAGAATACGAAACATATATCTCTTTTCAGGTGTTATTCTGAATATTGAGATACTTCACTGTTGAATCAATTGCAATATTTATAGATCTCATTGTTTCCACATATAACTCTGGGTATTAAATCTTGCTACAAAACTAACTATTATGTACATATAACTGTCGCTAATCTAACTCTTACAAAAAGGTCAATGAGTTTCTGGACTCCTGACAGACCCTTGCATCTTTCATCCAGTGCTGCACTGACATTTCTGGATTCTGAGTCATAAAGCTAAAGAATTGTCAAAGGATCTGCGGGAAAAGGATGTGCTTTTCACACAGAAACTCTCTGATTACACTGTTTCCAATGCAGCAAAGGATTCTGGGTGAGATATGCAAATGAGGTTCACAATGACTCACTTTTTTACTTCTAGCCTGCTTTTTAAGGCAGACTTCCCTTTATACCATAGCATCGCCACACCCTAGCTAAGCTTAGAAGCTGTGTAATGCGTTGATGCTATGGCGTAAAAGGGAGTCTGCCTTAAAAAGCAGGTTAGAAGTAAAAAAGAATCCTTTGCTGCATTGGAAACCGTGTAATCAGAGAGTTTCTGTGTGAAAAGCAAGTCTTCTGACTTGTCTAGATTTGTAAATAGTTTACACAATGAGTTATTTTCTCTACATTTTGGATTTAGTGGAGGATTTTAAACTCACTTTTTGCCTCCCCATATTTTAAATTGCTGTTGTATATATATACATATATATAAAATCATCTATCTATATATATATATATATATGTATGTATAAATATATATTTGTGCAAAAAAATCAAATATATGTAAAATGTACATATTTTCATGTACAGTTTGCGTGCGAGTAGAGTGTTTTCTTGCTCCATTGACTTCTATGGGGGAATAGGTTATTGCACATGCAGTATTCTAAGTTCGGGTTATCACTTGAGCAAAAACAATTTACTTTCAACTCAAACGCAAAATGATTTCTTCTAGCGTAGTTAACACTTGAGCGGGAGTGTTAAACAGGGCTCCACTTCTAATCTAGCCCATTATGGACTAGCTTTATTAGTTTGCAAACAGACAGGGTAAACTTGTCCGCAATTCTTTACAAATTGTGGGGCACATTTGTTACCCAAATGAATGCTTGGGCAATGCCACCCCTACCCTTGCGCAACCAATTGTGTTTTATGGCTTGGGTGATTAACCAGTCCTACTCCCATGGAATTGGTGAGAGTTTCATCCGCCAACTCTAAGTTTGCGGAAAGGGTTTATGAAGCAGTGGCTTAAACCACTGCTTCATCGATATCAGTTGCAGGCTCAAATAAGCGAGTCTGCCGCCGATCAGGACTTTCAGCAAGTGATAAACCTAGCCTTAAATATAATTTAAATTCCTTAGCTCTTCTTTCTGTTTGTAACATTTATCAATTGTAACACAATAAATGTATATAGGATTCATAGTATAGGCTAATGAAAATGCCATATAATCTGATTGTACTGTGCCTTGCTATCCTATACATTATTGTATATCAACAATTTAATGATTGAAGATGAACATCAAATTAAACATTATTAAAACAAGCTTAATGAAGGAGCTTGTGGCTCATTAATTTGCCTTTTCATACAAACTGTAGATCTATAATAAAAATGAAGATGTGTGTTGTATGTAAAAAATGTTAATATATTTAGTGCATTATGTGTATCTTTGACATCTACCTTGGCTGGTTTGAAGTAATATGTAAAATGCTTTTTTTATAACTTAATATATTAGATTGTTTTTATTGTTCGTGTGTTTATCCATGCTTTAGTAACCATTTATTTTTCTTATTTTATACTGAAACAGGTTTGATAATCCATGAAGGATCTTCTGTTTATCGTATTTTCAAGAGGTGGCAAGCAGTAAATCAGCAATGGAAAGTTCTGAACTATGACAAAACCAAGGACCTTGGAGAACCTTTAAATGGGACTACAAAGCTTGGGGGAAGGAATTCACGGACGAACCATTCCTCTCTCAATGACAGAGGCCCTGGTCGGAGCCAGAGAGTTAGGACTATTTTAAACCATCACTGTGGTTATACGATTCTACACATCCTCAGCCACCTGCGGCCTAATGAACATCGAAATAGTTCAAACTCAAACAGAGAGGTGGTGATGAGAGTGACAACTGTATGAGGAAATTTATAAGTTATCTTCAACAAGTTATTACCGACACCATTGTGGCAATGATGTCAAAAGGGAAAAGCAAAGATTGTTTTGATGAAGGAAACAATCAAGTTTAGTTCCTTAATTTCTCTTTGAGTAGGCCTTCCAGTGCATTCTGGCCAACTTTGTTAATATAGAGAAAGTCCTGGTTTTTATTTTTCCAAGGCATTGGGTCCTCTTTTGTCACTTGATAATTTCCCATGCGTCTATTCAGCTATGAAGCAGCCCAGCCTACAGAAGAGATGAAAACTAGGGCTCCCTCAGTCAAAATGTAATGTTTCCAATAAAATTCCACTTGAACCATGAATTTCTGAGCGAATTGAAAGCACAAGTCAGCTCTTTAAAACAAAAAGTAACAGACACCAACTCTAAATTTTTTTTACCTCAGCTTTAAACAACAAAGTCAAAATAAACCATAACGAAAGCATATTAAAATAGCACCGAATACAATTCTTTTAAAAGCAGTCCCTCTTGCCAGAATTGCATAAGCAAAATATTCAATGTTTAATAGAAAAATGACTGACACGGTTTAGATCTTTCTAAGTGATGAAAAGGTGCAATAAAACATATTTTTACGGCAAATGGGATAATTGCAATAAGGCGCTTGTACTTTCCCTTATTTTACATTTTTTGCATGTGTAAATGTACATTTTTCCCTCCTTTCTCCCTGCGGGAGGATAAAAAAAATAATATTTATATGCAATTAGTCTCAAATTACATTTCTTTCTTTTTTTTTTTTTCTTTCTTTTTTTTTTTGGTTATTCAAGTTCTGGGATGTAAAATTAAAGTTATCAGGTTTTCCCTTTAATTTCTGCAGTTGTATGGAAGTGTATGTTATCTCAATACCCGTATTTCATAATCATTCGGAGGAACACAAACTTTCAGCGTACAACATTCTTCAGGGCATATGTACCGGGTTCAATTTTGATACTCTGTGGGGTTATGTATATTGCTTTACATTTTGTAGTCCACTATTTGTATTATATATTTTGGGTGCATTTATAGGTGGAAACCTATCAAGCGTTGTGCCTACTGGTATTACCAACTATTCCAAAGAAACCTATACTTAACCTGATATGGTAGGCTAGCAACTTTTATACATATATTGATGCTAAAACATTTGAGCAAATTGAATATTTTATACATTTTTATAGCAGAATCATTGATACAAATGCCCTTCAAATCCCTTTAATGCCCAATTGGAAAACCTCCTGGCGAAACATTTCTGCTGCTGGTATATAAAGCATGAAAGATTTATCCTAAAAACACTATATGAAGGTTCTTATATGGGTATAACTCTAAAACAAAATCCATGTTATGGCCCAGAAAGAACATAAAAATGATTATGGCAAGATTTTTTGAAACAATTCCTTTAATAACATGTGGGATTTCAAAGCTATTTTTTAGGTTTGCTTCAAATTCAGTGACGTTTATGTTTTATGTTTGTGACTCATAATGGTCATTAATTAGAATTTAGAACAAAAGCTTTAGTTAGTAGTCAAAATGAACCTTTCATGGTATATTTTTATGCATTACACCCATGGTTTTTGGTATAGCAAAATGGGACAAAACTCTTACAAAACTCTCCTTCAAATCTTCAGTTTACAATAAACTAAAACTGTTCTGTCACTAAGCACATTTTTACATTTTAATGTTTGTTTTGAAAGTTGAAACTGTATAATGCCTTGCTAACATTATTTTTAGATTTATGGTTTATTTGTCTCACTGTCAGTGTGATGGCACATGCCAGTTCATCATTGCTGAACTTTTGTCAGTTCATTACGTATTTATACACCTTTGAGTCCTCCCCAACCTTTTGCTCCAGCCATATACACTTTGCTGTGCAAGATCAGTGCACAGACATTTCAAGGCTGAGGACGCATGATCTTCACAGGACTACTTTTAACTTTTTAACTTGCAGCCTATGGTTGAGGTTTCATTGGTGGTGTTAACGTTTTTTTACAAATGCACAAACATTTTGTAAGGTGATGTGCGTGACTCCTGCCCAATTTACATGTAACATTCAACAGAGGAAATTTAGCATTTCTGAGTATGTTGCATAGCAACTCTAACAAGATGGTGTGAAAGGCTGGTTTCACACTTGCGCCCCTCACCTGTGATGGACTCAAACACAATAGGCATACACATATATTCCTTTCAAAAGGTGGTGAGAGTCCACAAGCAGTAACATTAAAATTCCACCCACTAGGAGAAGGCAAAACATACCCAATATGCTAAGAGCTTTTAATCTCCCCCACTTCCCTGATCACCCCAGTCTTATTTTTTTGCCTCCACAGAAGAAAGTAAAAATTTGAAATGCTTCAGATTCTTCGTTGATAGGGGTTCTTAGACTGATATGAGACCTATTATCCCCTTGAGAAATGGGAATAGGACAGAGGGGTGTATAGGAGCACCATAGGCAGTGGAAGTAATTCTCTCTTTGGAGGTTTGTCACTAGTCTGCCACAGGTGTTGCTGGGATTTATCTTGCAGCCTATTCCTGTTGGCCTTGTCGGTGTACTCCTTAATCAGATCCTAGGTCATTGTCATCTATCTAGGATGGGCTATTCTACTAGAATCAGGTCTCCTGCAGCTAGGTAACCACAGTAGAGTGAATGCTGCGAGGCAAGTACACAGCAGCATTCATACAGCTCACAGGCTATTAGTAGGTACATTTTGATAAGTACATCATAGCCAACCTAACAAAGACTTTATTCACAGAGAGGGGGCACAGGAGATACACTTTTATTTATACACTAATGATATTTAAGAAAGACTCAGACACAGAATAATAAACACCGTTCACTTGGGAGTTCTTTGGAGAATTTTCTTCAGCCCTTGCAGACTGATTATTTCTTTTATTATGTATATGGCTATGTTTTTAGTCATTGCATGCTTTTACATGATTATTTACAGCTTTTTTAATTAATTTGTTTCTGCGTAATCGCTTACGCCTAGATTTAGAGTTTGGCGTTAGCCTTCAAAAGCAGCATTAAGGGGACCTAACGCTGCTTTTTACCGCCTGCTGGTATTTAGAGTCAGGCAGGAAAGGATCTACCGTTCACTTTCTTTCCGTGACTTCAGGCTATCGCAGATCCCCTTACGTCAATTGCGTATCCTATATTTTCTATAGGATTTGCCTACTGCTGTTATTTGGAGTCTTGGAAGAAGTGAACGGTAGAGCCTCTACCGACAAGACTCCTACCGCCAAAAAAAGTTAGTAGTTAAGAGCTTTATGGGCTAACATGGGAACATAAAGCTCCTAACTACTGTGCTATAAAGTACACTAACACCCATAAACTACCTATGAACTCCTAAACCGAGGCTCCCCCCACATCGCAAACCATATAATAAAAAAATGTAACCCCTAATCTGACGCTCCGGACACCGCCGCAACCTACATTATCCCTATAAACCCCTAATCTGCTGTCCCGAACATCGCCGACACCTATATTATATTTATTACCCTCTAACCTGCCCCCCAACGTCGCCGCCACCTACCTACACTTATTAACCCCTAATCTGCCGACCGGACCTCACCGCCACTATAATAAATGTATTAACCCCTAAACCGCCGCACTCCCGCTTCGCAAACACTATAATAAATTGTATTGACCCCTAATCTGCCCTCCCTAACATCGCCGCCACCTACCTAAATTATTAACCCCTAATCTGCTGCCCCCAACATCGCCGCTACTATAATAAATGTATTAACCCCTAAACCTAAGTCTAACCCTAACACCCCCCTAAGTTAAATATAATTTAATTAATCTAAATAAATGTACTATAATTAACTAAATTATTCCTATTTAAAACTAAATACTTACCTATAAAATAAACCCTATTATAGCTACAATATAACTAATAGTTACATTGTAGCTATTTTAGGATTTATATTTATTTTACAGGCAACTTTGTATTTATTTTAACTAGGTAAAATAGCTATTAAATAGTTATTAACTATTTAATAGCTACCTAGTTAAAATAATTACAAATTTACCTGTAAAATAAATCCTAACCTAAGTTACAAATACACCTAACACTACACTATCATTAAATTAATTAAATAAATTAACTACAATTAGCTAAACTAAAATACAATTAAATAAACTAATCTATAATACAAAATAAACAAACACTAAATTACAGAAAATAAAAAAAATTACAAGAAGTTTAAACTAATTACACCTAATCTAAGCCCCATAATAAAATAAAAAAGCCCCCCAAAATAATAAAATGCCCTACCCTATTCTAAATTACAAAGTAATCAGCTCTTTTACCAGCCCTTAAAAGGGGGTTTGGGTGGGTTAGAGTAGGGGTATGTGGGTGGTGGGTTTTAATGTTGGGGGAGTTGTATTTTTTTACAGGTAAAAGAGCTGATTACTTTGGGGCAATGCCCCGCAAAAAGCCCTTTTAAGGGCTGTTAAAAGAGCTGATTACTTTGTAATTTAGAATAGGGTAGGGCATTTTATTATTTTGGGGGGCTTAGATTAGGTGTAATTAGTTTAAACTTCTTGAATTTTTTTCTTATTTTCTGTAATTTAGTGTTTGTTTTTTTTGTATTATAGATTAGTTTATTTAATTGTATTTTAGTTTAGCTAATTGTAGTTAATTTATTTAATTAATTTATTGATAGTGTAGCGTTAGGTGTATTTGTAACTTAGGTTAAGATTTATTTTACAGGTAAATTTGTAATTATTTTAACTAGGTAGCTATTAAATAGTTAATAACTATTTAATAGCTATTGTACCTAGTTAAAATAAATACAAAGTTGCCTGTAAAATAAATATAAATCCTAAAATAGCTACAATGTAACTATTAGTTATATTGTAGCTATCTTATGGTTTATTTTTTAGGTAAGTATTTTTAAATAGGAATAATTTATTTAATTATAGTAAATTTATTTAGATTAATTTAAATTATATTTAAGTTAGGGGGTGTTAGGGTTAGACTTAGGTTTAGGGGTTAATAGCTTTATTATAGTAGCAGCGACGGTGGGAGCGGCAGATTAGGGGTTAATATTTGTAGGTAGGTGGCAGCGACGTGGGGGGGGGGGCAGATTAGGGGGTAATAAATATAATATAGGTGTCAGCGATGTTAGGGGCAGTAAATTAGGGGTTCATAGCGATAATGTAGGTTGCGGCGGTGTCCGGAGCGGCAGATTAGGGTTTAATAATATAATGTAGGTGTCAGCGATAGCGGGCGGCAGATTAGGGGTTAATATGTGTAAGGTTAGGGGTGTTTAGACTCAGGGTTCATGTTAGGGTGTTAGGTGTAGACTTAGAGAGTGTTTCTCCATAGGAAACAATGGGGCTGCATTAGGAGCTGAACGCTGCTTTTTTGCAGGTGTTAGGTTTTTTTTTCAGCCAGCTCAGCCCCATTGTTTCCTATGGGGATATCGTGCACGAGAACGTTTTTCCAGCTTACCGCTACTGTAGGCAACGCTGGTATTGAGAGTTGAAGTGGAGCTAAATTATGCTTAACGCTCCCTTTTCTGAGGCTAACGCAGCCATTCAGACAACTCTAAATACCAGCGTTGTCTTAAGGGTGCACTGGGGAAAAAAAGCAGCGTTAGCACCGCGGATCTTTATCGACAAAACTCTAAATCTAGGCGTTAGTTTGCACAACAGTTAACTCTTTATTGTTGTTAAAAATAAAGCAAGGGTGGTCTCCAATGGTACAAAATTATTCTTTATTTAATACATGAAGTAGACTCCAAACAGGTCACAACGTTTCGGGGTGATTCCCCTTAGTCATGTGTTGCATATGCCTTTAATTTGCATTGCTTATATAGCTAATACACCTGTCATTAATTAAACACCTGTGAACACCTTGGCTAGGTATACTACATTCACAAACATATACCTCCATCTAGTGGACGAAAATTAAAAACACCTAAATGTTAATACAAACAGAACAAAGATTGTCAAAACATAATTCATACTTTTGTTATATTTTCAATGCATCATTTTTGTAAACTTCATCTGATATACAGTATTATACTACATATACAATGTAGCAAAAAAATGCAACACAGCAAAACTAGCATAAGTTTAATGCAAACATCAGCTGTATTCATTCTGAAAAATAACTGCAGATAGAACCATTAACCTGATGGTCTAGTTTCAAAAAATAACATGCAACAGGGGCAGTAACAACCTTTCATCTAATATTACTTATGCGTCTAGTGGACTCACCCACATAGACATGCCCACATGGACACTTAATCAAATATACAACAAAACTGGAGTTGCATGTAAAATGATCATGAAAGTAATATTTGTGTCCAGTATGAGGATGTGAAAAGTAATGATAGAGCTGCAATTAATACAGCCCAAACAGTGGGAAACAACCTAAATTCTTCTTTGAGATATAGGTTTGTGTACTAGATGTGCCTGCACCAATATCTGCCTTAACTAAAACATCCCTCATGCTCTTACTCTTCTTATATGCTGGCATAGGGAATTATTGAAATTCCTCTATATTGGGATTACAACTTCTCAATATATCCCAATGTTTCCGTATAGTTTTTGCTATCATTGTGCTTTATTTGGAAAACTCAGAGACAAAACACATTCTTTTTGTGTCATTTTTAGGACCCTTAGGTTTGAGTAAGCTTTCTTTCTGAATTGGCCGAACATCATCAATAACTTTGTCAATTAATTGTTTGGGTATCCCCTTTCCAAAAATTTCTCACCTATTTCCTCCAATCTGGATTGTACTATATCATTGTCTGAAACAATGCGCTTAACCCTTAGCATTTGACTGCGAGGTAAAGACTTAATGAGGGCTGGATGGTGTGCACTGCTGAAGTGTAGTAAATTGTTGTGGTCAGTCGCTTTCCTGAAGATGTCAGTCCTTAAATTGAAGCCATCCTTGATGACAGTGACATCCAAAAAAATCTAATTGTACTTAACTGCAGGATAATGTAAATTTAATGTGGATTCATTTAACTCTTTCACAAAATTCTTAATGGATCCAATGTCGCCAACCCACACACCAAATATGTCATCAATATAGCGCTACCAAGTGGCGCCATGTTGATTAAAGAGCTTGTTCTCAAAAACTAATTTCTCCTCGAAAACATTTATATAACTATTTGCGTAGTTGAAGGTGACATTGGATCCCATGGCAGTGCCCTACAATTGAAGAAAAAATTAACTTTCAAATAAAAAAAAATTGTTGTACAGAATAATTTCCAAAAGTTGCAGAATAAAGTGAATCTGGCCAATGCTATGTGTACACATAGACTCTAAAGAATATCTCACAGCCCCTAAACCACTTTCATGTGTTATTCAAGTGTATAGACTTGTAACATCTAAACAAAACAATATAAATGTATCTGTGGTAAGCTGGAGACCATTTAGTTTATTTAAGAAATCATTGGTATCTTTGATAAAAGTGTTTGACTGCTTCACCAAAGGGCTCAGAATTCTATCCAGAAATATTGCCATGTTTGAAAAAACAGAATTAGTTCCCACAACTTTGGGACGACCTGGTGGAGCAGGCAAAGACTTATAAATCTTATGGAGCACATACATAACAAGTGTTAATGGATCTTTAACAATAAGAAACTTAGAGGTCCTATCATCTAGAATGGCATTTTGTAGGGCTTGCTGTACCACAAATAAGATCTCTTTGTCAATCTTAGAAATAGGGTTAGAGACAACCTGAACATAGACATTTTTCATATTGAGTTGTTGTAAAATTTCACCTCTATAATCAGACTTGTTAAACACAACAGTGGCACCGCCCTTATCGGCAGGCTTCAAGATTATTATTTTTTTTAACTGCAAGGCTGCTCTATCAACTGTTGTGAAATTAACAGGTACAGATCTTTTTTTGTTGTTATTAACATATCTATTCACCTTTTGTTGTAGTTTACACACATCAGAAAGAACTAGATGTTCAAACGTCTCAATAGTATGATAGGATAAAAGGAACTTTTGTTGCACAAACCCATGTGTTTAATACGAAGCAAATTAGAAGGTGAATAAGAATTAACCCCTATTTGTGAAACTTTTAACAGTATCATTCTTAGAAACCACAACCTTAGAACTATTGCTTGTAGGGTCATTGGGCAAATTTGAGTGCCAATACTTAAGTCTTAAGTTCCTGAAAAATCAAAACAGATCCTTATGCAAGTTGAAAAAATTACAGTCATTAAGTGGGCAGAATGACAGACCTATTTGTAGTAAACCGGATTCTGCTGCAGACAACTCGGTGTCTGAAATATTCACAACTATATCTTGTTGCCTGTTCTGGTGGTGCGGCGTGGTACTTGATTGCTATCTTTTGGCATCGGCTGATTGCCCCTCTCGGTGCTGGCGATGTTTCCTGCCCCCTCATCTGAAGCATGTCCGCTCTCTGTCTGGGAAAAATCTGAGGATTCAGCGCTGCTGACGGTTTAAGGTGTCTGACGTCTTTGACGTCTGTTGAACCCAGAAGTGGTTTGTCTCTCTCTCTACCTTGGGGTAGGGCAAAAATCTATCGGTACACCCGGCCTGAGGAGTAGTCCTACTCATCACGTAGAAACTTTGATCTTTTCCTCTCCTCAATGCTTTTACGCAGGTCAGTAATTATATTTTTGTTGTCTGTAAGTAATTTCTCACAGGCTTCTAAAGGCATTATCTGCTGTAACTTGACTTCCAGTTTGGCAATAGAATCCTTTAGGTTATTAATATCCTTTTGTAAATATTCCACCGTAAGGACAATAATATCAAGGGAGCATTTGTTAAGTATTTGTTCAAATTTGCGACAATATTCCTGATTCTCTTTAAGCAGAGTTGGGCTTGTATTCATCTTGAGACCTCTTGGAATACGTTTCACCCTGAAGTAGTCTGCTAGGGTTGTGGCATGTAAGTCATATGCCAGGTACTTCTTGGTCAGTTTTTCATACTGGGTACTGGAAATATCCGTGGGTGCTGTGTGGAAAAAAATAGAGCCTTTCACCAATGTAGTAATTCTGGAGACTTCGAAGTCAGAATATGTAAAAGTTTGGAATCTACTATTGTCTTCATCTTTAAGAATTTTGAATATATGGGTGTGCACGGATACAGCAGTTATATATAATGATATAAACAAGCACAAATGTAAACCAGCACAACTCCAATTAGAGTCCCACAGTGAGAACTGCCAAACTCACCAATCAATAGGAAAAATAAAGCAAGGGTGGTCTCCTATGGTACAAAAATCTTCTTTATTTAATACATGAAGTAGACTCCAAACAGGTCACAGCGTTTCAGGGTGTTTCCCCTTAGTCATGTGATGCATATGCCTTCAATTTTCGTTGCTTATATACTGTAGCTAATACACCTGTGATTATTTAAACACCTGTGAACACCTTGGCTAGGTATACTACATTCACAAACATATACTGCCATCTAGTAGAAGAAAATTAAAAACACCTCAATGTTAATACAACCAGAAGATTTTTAAAACATAATTTATACTTTTGTTACATTTTAAATGCATCATTTTGTAAACTTCATCTGATATATAATACTACATATACAATGTAACAAAAAAAATGCAAAACTAGCATAAGTTTAATGCAAACACATCAGCTGTATTCATTCTGAAAAATAACTGCAGATAGAAACAGTTCAGTAAAAAACAGACTAAATAATTTCTCTGTTCATGCATTTTGGCTCTAATGTATCAAATTGGAAGATCCAGTAGGTCTCACTGTCATCAAGGATGGCTTTGGTTTCATAACTGACATCTTCAGAAAAGCGACTTACTGCAACAATTTACTACATTTCAGCAGTGCACACCATCCAGCCCTCATTAAGTCTTTACCTTGCAGGCAAATGCTAAGGGTTAAGGGCATTGTTTCAGACAATGATATAGTACAATCCAGATTAGAGGAAATAGGTGAGACATTTTTGGAAAGGGGATACCCAAACAATAAATTGACAAAGTCATTGATTTTGTTCAGCCAATTCAGAGAGGAAGCTTACTCAAAGGGTCCTAAAAATGACACAAAAAATGTGTTTTGTCTCTGAGTTTTCCAAACAAAGTACAATGATAGAAAAAACTGTACGGAAACATTGGTATATATTGAGCAGGTGTAATCCCAATATAGAGGAATTTTAATCATTCCTTATGCCAGCCTATAAGAGGAGTAAGTGCATGAGGGATGTTTTAGTTAAGGCATATATTGGTGCAGGCATATCTAGTACACAAACCTATATCTCAAAGAAGAATTTAGGTTGTTTCCCCTGTTTGGACTGTATTAATTGCAGCTCTATCATTACTTTTCACATCCTCATACTGGACACAAATATTACTTTCATGATCATTTTACATGCAACTACAGTTTTTTGTATATTTGTTTAAGTGCTCATGTGGGCGTGTCTATGTGGGTGAGTCCACTAGACGCATATGTGATCGCACAACTGAGCACAAAAGTAATATTAGGTGCAAGGTTGTTACTGCCCCTGTTGCATGTAATTTTTTGAAACTAGGCCATCAGGTTAATCAACTTAGGTACCAAGTTATTAAACAAGTAAATAAAAAAGAGCTTCTTTTAAAACAAAGGGAGACCTACTGGATCTTCCAATTAGATACATTAGAGCCAAAAGGCATGAACAGATAAATTAATTGGTCTGTTTTTTACTGAATTTGTTCTATCTGCAGTTATTTTTCAGAATGAATACAGCTGATGTGTTTGCATTAAACTTATGCAAGTTTTGCTGTGTTGCATTTTTTTTACATTGTATATGTAGTAAAATATATATCAGATGAAAGTGCAATATTGCAAAAGAAAGTTACATTGACAATGGAACAAGCGCTTTTACACTTCCCTATTCTGGCACTCACTAAACAAAATTAAAAATTAGCTATGTGGATTTGCACGATAGTTAGACTAGGCATAGCCCAATTCTGGAATGGAACACCTCCTAGTTTTGAAATAATACAACAAAAGATGGCATACCACTATGGCAAGGCGAGTAAAGCAGTTGAATTCCTAAACAACAGAGAGACGTTCTTATTATAGTGGGAGCCATATATTTTATACCATGAGGCCTCCATGAGAGGGGGTGTAGTAGCTAACTAAGCCAAGTCCTAAGAGTGCAGGAGGGGAGCCGGGGCCTGTATGACGGAAATTTGATAGCGTTAAGTGTCGAGTGACACAATGAATGACTATTGTATGTTATACACCAACATGATATGTACTGCTGAAGTGAACTTGACTGTGTAACGATGGAATGTTTGATTTTTGTATAATTCATTTGTAAAAAAAAAAAAAAAACTAAAAAAAATTTATTTTAACTTAATATAGCAGATGAAGTTTACAAAAATAATGCATTTAAAATGTAGCAAAAGTATAAATTATGTTTTGACAATCTTTGTTCTGATTGTATTAATATTTAGGTGTTTTTAATTTCCGTCCACTAGATGGCGGTATATGTTTGTGAATGTAGTATACCTAGCCAAAGTGTTCACAGGTGTTTAAAGTGATGGTCAATTTGGATGAATTAGTGCCTGGTTTTTAATAAACCTATTAAAAACAAGGGCACTTTAATTCATCAAAATTGACATTTCACTCCTTTTCTTCAAAAACTTACCTTTTAATCCTGAAGGCCGCTCCAGCGATTCCCCTGGCCGTCGGAAGTCTCTCCTTATGTCAGAAATTATGAATCTGGCTTTTCCCTGGGGGGGGGGATCATGGCCTGATGCAACGCTGTGATTGGAGGAAGCCGGATTCGTCATTTTGGACCCGCAAAGAGGACTTGCGACAGGCAGTGGAAGAGCTGCAGCGGCTGATAGGATTAAAAGGTAAGTTTTTGAAGAAAAGGAGTGTAATGTCAATTTTGATGAATTAAAGTGCCCTTGTTTTAATAGGTTTATTAAAAACCGGGAACTAATTCATCCAAATTGACCTTCACTTTAATTAATGAAGGTTTAATTAATTGAAGGCAAATGCATCACATGACTAAGGGGAATCACCCTGAAACGTTGTGACCTGTTTGGAGTCTACTTCATTTATTAAATAAAGAAGATTTTTGTACCATTGGAAACTACCCTTGCTTTATTTTCTCTTGCTAGGTGTATCCAGTCCACGGCTTCATCCATTACTTGTGGGATATTCTCCTTCCCTACAGGAAGTGGCAAAGAGAGCACACAGCAGAGCTGTCCATATAGCTCCCCCTCTAGCTCCACCCCCAAGTCATTCTCTTTGCTGGCTCTAAGCAGCAGGGTCTCTCTACAGGAGGGTAAAGTGAATGTGGTGTTTGTTATTGTTATCAAAAGTTTGTTATTTTTAAATGGTACCGGTTTGTACTATTTACTCTCTAGCAGAAAAGTGTTCTGCTGAGAGGAAAATGATTTTAGCATGTTGTAACTAAAATTCACTGCTGTTCCCACACAGGACTGAGGAGTACCAGAAAACTTCAGTTGGGGGGAACAGTTTGCAGGCTTGACTGCAATGAGGTATGTTCAGTCATTTTTTTCTAGACAAGACTGAGATAATGCTAGAAGACTGACAAGATCCCCATGTGGGGAGGGTAAGCTATGCTCTGAGACTTAGTATAGGATTGAATGCTTACTTAACAGGGCTAAATAGGCTGGTTGACACTGATGCAGGGCAATAGATTAGTTATTTGAAGAAATACTCGTTTGAGACACTTTTTAAACACTTTGGAGTGTTTTTTTTCTGGGGTTATTTTCCACATGGCATAAATTTAGTCACCTAGAAGTGATTTTGGTAGGCCTTACAACTCCGGAGTGGAGTGGGAGGGGCCTAATTTCGTTCTGAAACTTGCTGTGCAATCATATCAAAGCCTTAGGTACATACTGTGGAAATTTCAAAAGGATTGGTGCATTTTTCACTGTTTTGTAAAATTGTGTGTTCTTTTTATTTCTTAAAGGCACAGTAACGTTTTTTATTTTCAAATTGTGTTTTTTATTTGATTAAAGTGATTCTAAGCCTGTTGGTTTATAATACTAGTCTGTTTAACATGTCTGTCACCAAGGAAAATCCTTGTTCAATATGTTTAGAAGCCATGGTGGAACCCCCTCTCAGAATGTGCCCCACTTGCACTAATATTTCTATACACTTTAAGGATCATATTGTTGATCTTAAAGATATGGCCCTAGATGATTTTCAGACTGTAGGTAACGAGAAAGGTCTGTCCACCTCTCCCCATGTGTCACAACCAGTTACGCCCGCTCAGGCGCTGCCTAGTACCTCTAGTGCGTCTGCTCCTTTTACATTACAACAAATAGCGGCAGTCATGGATAATTCCCTTTCAGTTTTCTTATCTAAACTGCCTGTGTTGCCTGCAAAGCATGATAGCTCCGTTTTAAGAACAGATTATGAGCATTCTGAAGCTTTGGTAACTTTATCTGATGTACCCTCACAACGTTCTGAAGTGGGGGTGAGGGAATTGATGTCTGAGGGAGAAATTTCTGATTCAGGAAAGGTTTCTCATCAGTCAGATTCAGATACATTGGTTTTTAAATTTAAATTAGAACACCTCCGCGTATTGCTCAGGGAGGTATTAGCTACTCTGGATGATTGCGAGCCTTTGGTGGTTCCAGAGAAATTGTGTAAAATGTACAAGTATCTAGAGGTCCCTGTATACACCGATGCGTTTCCGGTCCCTAAGAGGGTTGCGGATATCGTTACTAGGGAGTGGGATAGACCAGGTGTTCCCTTTGTTCCCCCCCCCCCCTATTTTTAAAAAAATGTTCCCCATAACTGACCCCATGAGGGACTTGTGGCAGACGGTCCCTAAGGTAGAGGGGGCTGTTTCTTCACTTGCTAAACGCACAACCATACCAATTGAAGATAGCTGTGCTTTTAAAGACCCTATGGATAAAAAGTTAGAGGGTTTACTTAAGAAAATTTTTGTTCAGCAAGGTTTCCTTCTCCAACCTATTGCCTGCATTATTCCTGTAACTACTGCAGCTGCTTTCTGGTTTGAGGCGCTGGGGCACTCGCTCCAGACGGAGACCTCATATGACGAAATTATGGATAGAATTAAGGCTCTAAAGCTGGCTAATTCTTTTATCACAGATGCCGCTTTGCAATTAGCTAAGTTAGCGGCGAAGAATTCAGGTTTCGCCATTATGGCGCGCAGAGCGCTTTGGCTCAAGTCCTGGTCAGCCAATGTGTCGTCAAAATCCAAATTATTAAATATTCCTTTCAAGGGAAAGACCCTCTTCGGGCCAGAATTGAAAGAGATTATTTCAGAAATCACTGGGGGAAAGGGCCATGCTCTCCCTCAGGACAGGCCTTTTAAGGCCAAGAACAAAGCTAATTTTCGCTCCTTTCGTAATTTCAGGAGCGGTTCCCCTTCAGCCTCTCCAGCTGCGAAGTCAGAGGATAATGATTCACAGCCCAAGGCAACCTGGAAACCTTACCAGGGCTGGAACAAGGGTAAACAGGCCAAAAAGCCTGCAGCTGACCCCAAGACAGCATGAAGGGGTAGCCCCCAATCCGGGGACGGATCTAGTAGGGGCAGACTTTCTCTCTTCGCTCAGGCCTGGGCAAGAGACGTTCAAAATCTCTGGGCATTAGAGATTGTTTCCCAGGGATATCTTCTAGAATTCAAGGACTCCCCTCCAAGGGGAAAGGTTCATATTTCTCGTCTGTCCACAGATCAGACAAAGGTAGAAGCGTTCTTACGCCGTGTAGAAGATCTACATATCACGGGAGTGATACACCCGGTTCCAACTGCAGAACAAGGACTGGGTTTTTACTCAAGCCTGTTTGTGGTTTCCAAAACAGAAGGATTTTTCTTAGATCTAAAATTTCTAAAAAAGTTCCTCAGAGTCCCATCTTTCAAGATGGAGAACATTCGGATAATCTTACTTATGATCCAAGAAGGTCAATATATGACTACCGTGGATCTAAAGGATGTGTAACTTCACATTCCTATCCTCATAGCTCATCAGTTTTTAAAATTTGTTCTTCTAGACAAGCTTTTCCAGTGTGTGGCTCTTACTTTAGGGTCGGCCACTATTTCCAGAATTTTCACAAAGGTGCTAGGGTCCCTCTTAGCGGTTCTAAGACCGCGGGGCATAGCAGTGGCACCTTTCCTAGTCTACTTCTTAATTCAGCTGTCTTTCCAAAGAGCCAAGTCTCACATGGAGATTGTATTGGCTTTTCTGAGGTCTCTCAGGTGGAAGGTGAACACCCATAAAGAGTTCTCTTTCCCCACTGACAGGGGTTCCTTTCCTAGGAACTCTGATAGATTCGATAGCTTTTAGCTCCATCAGTTCTCTAAACCTCCTCTCTATGACCTGCGTGGACACGCAGGACTTGGTATGCAGACCTTGTGGACATGTCCTCTGTTCCATCATGGATGCTGCTGATGAGGCAGGATCTTCTAATACAGGGTCCGTTAAAGCATCCAAATCTAATTTCTTTACGTCTGTCTGCTTGGAGATTGAACGCTTAATGCTATCAAAGGCGTGGTTTCTCTGAGTCAGTTATAGATACTCTGATTCAGGCTAGTAAGCCTGTCCCCAGGAAATCTATCATCAGATATGGCGAAAATATCTTGTTGGTGTGAATCCAGGGGTCACTCATGGAGTAAGATTAGGATTCCTGGGACGTTGTCTTTCTTCCAAGAAGGATTGGAGAAAGGATTGTCAGCTTGTTCCTTAAGAAGACAGACATCTACTCTGTCTATTATTTTACACAAATGTCGGGCAGAGGTCCCAGACGTACAGGTGTCTAATCAGGCTTTAGGAGAATTTAGCCTGTCCATAAGACTACGGCTCCGTCATGGAGTCTAAATCTAGTTCTTTCAGTTCTTCAAGAGGTTCCATTTGAACTTTTATGTTCCATAGATATTAAGTTGTTATATTGGAAAAGTTTCTTTTTTTTGGTTTTCTTCATAAGGCTATTTTTTTTTTTTTTTTAGATTTCAAAATTTTTTATTTAAGGTATTTAGCGGTACAGAAAATACGTCATTACAGTAGGTGTATCATCTCAATAACAGAAAAAAGAAAAAAACAATAAACAACAATCCTCTTATATAAAATACGCTTAAAAAATATTTCACCTGAATTCCAAGGCGACAACTCAAAAAGGAAATGGACCTATATAACATATCATGACATGTATGAATACTACAATAGTCATTACTAATGCAAGAGTGATAAACCAATTTGATACCTTAGAATTTTTATATCTTTTCCAAATTTACTAATATACCGCTTTACAAAAATGAACTGCCTTTTAGGAAGATACTTTAAACTTGAATACCTAAAGGAATGTCATATAGTTATGAAAAGTGTGGTGCTTTATTATCATGTAAGAAACTGCCTATTAGAAATAGAATTTAAACTGGAATGCTTAACATAATGGCATAAGGTAGGGGGGGTACAAAACTTTGATATCATAGAACTATGATAAAGGCTTATAGGCTGTGGAGGATCAAGTTGAACTTAAGTGCATGTTTCCTTATTACAAAATAAGAACAAGAAGAATTTATTATATAATTCTAATAGCTGTAGTTAGGTCATATGGCTTTAGACAAAGAGGCATTGTGGCTTAATATTTGCAGAATAGTAAGAAGCTATATAGCATATGGTAGTACTGGTAAGGGATTAAATTAACCTCTAAAATAGCACTAAAGCACCATGAGAAATATATTAAATATAGCCAGCGTAAGGGAGCTTAGCTTGCATGACTAAAGGGATTAAAATCATTAAGGTATTACCGGGTAGTAATGAACGTGTGGTGAAAAAACAATATTAGCTAATGGCCATAAAAGGGTCTGAACACGTGTACAAAAAACAGCCAATTGAGAACTCTCATTGCAGCCCAAAATATTCTCTAAAGACAAGAAGCAAATGTAATAATCTTAACTCGTCTGATCCTTGTAGTACCCACTATCTACATTGTGGTTAATGTAAAATCTAACAATAACACAGATGTACTACCCTATTAAATAAACTCTATTCATGTCACTAATTCCCAGTAACAGAGATAAGTCCAGAATAGTCTAAAGACCCATGTCTCTGTAGCCCTCTTGCTCTAAGGTCAGGTCAGCTCAACCTACGCCTCTCTTGGGCAGCGGTTCCGTCGTGATAGCAAAGCTGAAGAAAAGATCAAACCCCACACAAGGTGTCTCCATACCCGGGGAACTCCACTCCCTCAGCACTCTAGGTCCTGTCACCTGCAGCTGTGTATGCAACTTGCGCTTCGTGAAAGGTATTGACCTGCGATACAGTCCATGGCTCCAGGCCCCACTCTGTGTGAGCCGAACTGTGAGATATTGATCCGGAATATATAGAGCTCCGCCCGTAGGTTTCCGCTCGCGTACCCGGAGGCCGGCCGCGCCATCACGGGTTTCAGACATGCCAGAGACCGCATGTGGGTTTCCAGCAAAATTGTGGGCTTCATATCCCAGTATAAGGCTGTATGTTGAAGTCTCTTCCTGAGCGGGAGAGTTTCCCCGGGTCAACGTTGTCTCGGCTGCCGATCTCAGATTTGCCACAGAGTTGTAGGTCACTTTGGCGATTTGTGTAGCTGTGTATGAATCATTATGAACACCGGCTCCACACTTAGAAATATTACCAGATTTCTCTGCTCTTGACAAACGTAATGTGTGCTTGAGATCTTCATAGTTGCGGCAGATCTGGAGATCTATAACTTGCAAGAGAGCCTGTATCTGAGAATACATATCTTCCTCCATGTAAAAATAGATAAAGTAGGAAAATGATAACTTCCCCTCCACAGACTTAACGTAGCAGATGAATACTGCTGAACCCGGTTAAACTTGGAACCGGGGGGGGATAGATGTTGTCGTGAGGTAGGCCGCAGCTCTCCAACTTATTTAACTCAGCTTCTACTCCATCTTTTTCTATGAAGGTGGTGTCTTTTGAAATAGCAGTGATTCCCATCCAAATAAACCAATAAAAGAAATCAAAGTCTATGTATATTGGTAGGGAAAAACATCCAAAAAGTCCAAAAAAGCTCGGAGCTCAAAAGTTATGCGTCTTATCTTGGCCTCAGCTTAGTCACGCCCCCCATAAGGTTATTTTTAATAAGAAGTTTAACCAGGATATTGTTGTTCCTTCTCTCTATAGTGACGAAGGAACGTCAGTTAAATAATCTTAAAGTTCTACTTGCAAGCAACTAAGGATTTCAGACAAACATCTTCCTCTTGTGTTGTCTGTTCTGGTAAGAGGAGAGGTCAGAAAGCGACTGTTACCTCTCTTTCCTTAGGCTGAAAAACATCATCCGTTTGGCCTACGAGACTGCTGGCCAGCAGCTTCCTGATACAATTACTGCTCATTCTTCCGGAGCAGTGGCTTCCACATGAGCTTTTAAAAAAAGACAAAGCTTCTGTTAAACAGATTTGTAAGGCAGCGACTTGTTCTTCGCTGCATGCTTTTTTCAAATTTTACATATTTGATACTTTACTTCCTTGGAGGCTAATTTTGGGAGAAAGGTTTTACAAGCAGTGGTGCCTTCCGTTTAAAGGGTACCTGCCTTGTTCCCTCCCTTCATCCGTGTCCTAAAGCTTTGGTATTGGTATCCCACAAGTAATGGATGAAGCCGTTGACTGGATACACCTAGCAAGAGAAAACAGAATTTATGCTTACCTGATAAATTACTTTCTCTTGCGGTGTATCCAGTCCACGCCCCGCCCTGGCTTTTAAGTCAGGTAATAATTTTTTTGTTTAAACTACAGTCACCACTGCACCCTATGGTTTCTCCTTTTTCTTCCTAACCTTTGGTCGAATGACTGGGGGGTGGAGCTAGAGGGGGAGCTATATGGACAGCTCTGCTGTGTGCTCTCTTTGCCACTTCCTGTAGGGAAGGAGAATATCCCACAAGTAATGGATGAAGCCGTGGACTGGATACACCGCAAGAGAAAGTAATTTATCAGGTAAGCATAAATTCTGTTTTTCCTATTGATTGGTGAGTTTGGCAGTTCTCACTGTGGGACTCTAATTGGAGTTGTGCTGGTTTACATTTGTGTTTTATTATTGTTAACCCTTTATCTGAGGTTATTCTACATTTAGCCAGTGTGTTGGTGTGTCCTTTTTTGCTACTGTGTGCCTGTTATTTTATCTAATTTTAACATGGAGCAGACTGTAACTGTTCCTTATACTTCCCTGCAGTGTGACCCTTTAGAGGGGACTCCAAGGACCACTTGCTTAATGCAAAGAAATGTGTGCTTTTCAAAATTATATGTGGGATCACTTGCACAGTTATGCAATAAATGTCTTGATCATATTGCTTATTCTAGTCAAGCTGTTCCTGTTATTCTCCCTTAGGAAAAATGTCCTCCTCCTTGAATACGTCTCAGGGAGGTCATTTGGACATTTCAACTGGCGTTTAAGAAGTATAAATTAAAAAAGTACCTAGAGAATACAATTACTGAAGTGTTCACTTCTATGCCTCCTCCACATATTGTAAGCATTTGCCATCTCGGAACAAGCTTATTGTGGTGCTGAGCACTCCTAGTGTATCACACAGGATCACAAAGGCATCTGACTTATTGAAAGACTCAGATACAGAAACATCTGATATCTCCTCTGAAGGTTTTACGCAAGGTTTTGCTGACACTATGTGTTCTGCAACCTGTAGGGACTGAGGGATAGACAGTTAAGCAGATTGACTTACTTTTTAAACCTCCTATTAAGTATGCTTAGGTTTTTCATGTTCCGGACACAATCTTTGAAGTGATATCTAAGGAATGGAGTAAGCCAGGCATTCCTTTTGTGCTTTCTTCAAATGTAGAGCTATGGGGCCTTTGGAAGATAGCACTTCCCTCAAGGATCCAATGAACTGGAAGCTAGAGGCTTATCAAAGAGGAGTTTTCTAGCAGGCTGGTTATTTATCTCAACCAGCAGCTTGGGTTTCTTTTGTAGCATGTGCTATTACAGTTTGGTATGACTATTTGTCTGATGTGGTTTAGAACACATATCTTTGGAAGAGATTGAATATTTTCACTTTGACATCCTTGCATGCTAAGCATAGTTTCTCAAGTCTACAGAATAGACTTTAAGTCCAGGCCTCATTGAGGAAGGTTCCACCTGTCCTATGTCACTGAGTACTCTTTAAATGCAAGTGCCTTGTTGCAATGTATCCTAGATTTGGAACATATGGGAGTTATTGTTCCAATTCCAGAAATCCAAAAACATCAAAGATTTCATTTAAAACTATTGATAGTTCCAAAGAAGGAGGGACCGTTCATAAGCATTTTGGATCTGAAGACATTTCAACCCATTTAACCTCTGATCCAACAGGGACAGTACGTGACAATGATATATTTGAAAGATGCATATCTTCATATTCCTATCCATAAGGATCATTTCCAATTTCTCAAGGTTTGGCTTTTTAGATGAACGCTACCAATTTGAAGCTGTCACATGGGTCTACAATGAAGATAATGTCCACAGCACTCCAAGTACAAAAATCTTTATTTAGGAGCAACGTTTTCAGGGTTAATACCCCTTAATCATGCATGGGGTCTAGGTTGAAGTTCTTTACCTGCTACTCAATGCCAGCTTTGCCGTCTGCTTCCTCCACACCATGCTACGGCTGTCCACGCTTCTGGAGTTGGAGTTCTGGCCTCCATCTCTGTTGCATCAGAATTGCCGCAAGTATGTGGTAAGAGGGTGTTGTCACACCTAGATTAATTTACAGAGTTAAGTGACACTCAACCTCCAGGAAGAGCCATCCTTGTGAACAGGAAAAAGCCCTGAGCATGCTCATTCCAGTGCTAGGTTATTCTAAAACTTTGAGGTCGACACATTAAGAAACTTGAAGTTGGGACATTAAGAGTTAAAGAGACTTGAAGTCGGGTCACTTAGAGTTAAAGAGACTTGAAGTCGGGACATTAATAGTTAGAGACTTGAAGTCAGGACATTACGATTTAAATAGACTTGAAGTCTGGACATTAAGAGTTAAAGAGAAACACCAATCGTCATTGACTGAGGACTTTAAATAACAGACACCAGATGCAGCAAAATCTCTTTGAGAAAGCTATGGACAAATAGCGAAACGTATGTTGGAGAAGCTAAATCATAGCTGGCTGATCACCGGGAAGGGCGGGACTTACCTTATGGCACTGGCTTGACACTGTGTTAAGCGTACATTTTTTTTTCTATTGCAGACTGTTAGTGTTCTTGCTTTGATGTGCTGCATTCCCTAACTATGTCTGTTACTGTGAGGTTCTTTGTATAGAGTGCAATACCCAGAGCAGGTAGGGCTCTGTAACACGTGAGTAAAACGGTTCAGCTGTTAAGTTTGTAGACTCATTCTAAGCAATTTTACACTATGGTCCTGTCTTTTTTTTCTTTTTGAGAAAATCAAGCTGGATTGCCACCATTAAAGACTTGGGTCTGTTTTAATTTTTACTTTTTCAGATCAATTGGTTTGGTTTGTATGAATTAGTGTAAGGTTCACTGTCACCATTTTTATTTTATTGTATTTCTTTTTTGTTTGTGTGAGAACCACTTATTGCGACATTTCTTTTGTGAATTCTGAAGCCTTGGCCAGATGCGTAACTAGAAGCCTCAGGGCCCCGGTGCAAGAATCCATGATGCCCCCCCCCCCCCAAAAAAAAGCATGGTTTTGATATTTACTTTTTTGTAGAGCAAAGGAAAAGAGGGGGTAGAAAAAGGGGAGATAATGGAGTAGAACACAGGGAGGGAGAGGGGGGAAGGGAGAGAGAGCAGAAGTACAAGGGGAGAGAGAGGGAAGAGTATAGAGAGAGGGGGGAGAGAGAGAGTACAAAGGGAGACAGAAAGGGGAAGTACACGAGAAGAGAGAGGGGGAGTACAAGAGAAGAGAGAGGGGAAGTACAAGAGAAGAGAGAGGGGAAGTACAAGAGGAGAGAGAGGGGAAGTACAAGAGGAGAGAGGGGAAGTACAAGAGAAGAGAGAGGGGAAGTGCAAAATGAGAGAGAGGGGAAGTACAAGAGAAGAGAGAGGGGAAGTACAAGAGGAGAGAGAGGGGAAGTACAAGAGGAGAGAGAGGGGAAGTACAAGAGGAGAGAGAGGGGAAGTACAAGAGGAGAGAGAGGGGAAGTACAAGAGGAGAGAGAGGGGAAGTACAAGAGGAGAGAGAGGGGAAATACAAGAGGGAGAGGGGGGTAAAGAGAGAAAGAGGCGAGTACAAAGGGATAGAGATAGAGAGTACAAAGGGAGAGAGAGGGAGTACAAAGGGAGGGAGAGGAAACCTAATGAAGACTAAATATTTTGGTATTTTAAATAAAGTTTATGTTAATATGTATCTCATTCTGATACCTTTACCACCCATTAGCCTTTTATTATAGTTTTCAGATGCCTGTTTCTAACACAGAACTTACCAAAATTTCATCGCTATTTGCCCTTATAAAATTAGCACAAACACAATCGGAACCAGGTCACAAGAAATTATTTACATACAACACACAACATGCATATTCTGAGGAAGAAAACATTTCCCCCAATGTTTCTTTATTAAGATTACTACAAGCATAATTGTAAACCAGCTTCACAATTAAAGAAAAAAATGACTGCTTTAAATGGATATTAAACACTAGGTAAAAATATTCACTTCTGTTTAGCCTGCTCAGGATCACAGAGACACTCAACCTATTACAGGACATGCTAAAATAATAATAACCCAACTAAAAACACAAAATGAAAAAGGTTATTATATAAAATGCATCATTAAATAATATTGCCCCTTTATAATGACTGTTTAACGCACAGTTTAATTTTTCAGCAATATAGACTTGTGCCCACATGTAATGCTTACATTATAAGTTCTTTTTATTATCTAAGGCACTGATGGCCAACTTCCTTACACGCAAGGGCCGTAAGTCAATATGTTAGAGGCCTTTAGGGCCGCATAAAAATGTATGACTATTAAAACACAATATACAATTGTACAATTTGTACAGTACACTGCTATGTATAGGTATAGCTGGATTCTTTATTGCACCAAGCACTCTTGTTAAGTCCATGAATAACAAGCACACTGATGCACTTAAAGTTAACAATCCCAGAACATAGGAAAAGGCACTCAGACTTTAAATAGCAGCTTTACTTCAATTGCAATTTTATGTTTTCCACATTTAAAGAAGAAAAACCTGATATTTAAGGCTTGAGAGTGCATTTTCCTATGTTTTGTGCATTTTCCTATGTTTTGTGCATTTTCCAATACTTTAAGTGCCCAAATCAGACATAGATTCACCACTTGCAGGAGTTAATAAGAATTGAACCATAATGTAAGAAAAATGTTTAAAATGTCCTTTAAAAAAAAAGAGCAGTACAGACAATGATTTTCACACATTATTAGGCAGCACACTTATATTGACCATGTCACAGCATCACATTTTTTAGCAGAGAGGTTGAAGGGGCAGAAGACACCGGTCTTCCTGATTACTAAGGGCTCAGATTCTACCAAGCACATGAATGCAAATAAACACACAGCAAGGGGGGCAATGACAGGAGCACAGCAGCTTAAATAAACATGGCACTCACACTCAACTGAATTCAGCTTCTGCAGCCCAGACCACTTTACAGATAGTGAATAAAGATGCAACAGTCCTCCAAGTCTTGATTTATAATTTATTTGCTGAGCAGATAAACCTTGGCCCCGTTTTTTGCGGCAGTTTCAAAGCTGTAGTACATCAATGGCATCTCATTATCTGAATAACCCCGGTCTCTGGATAATCTCTTCACCAGCACAAAGACAACTCTCAATTTACTGCTCAAGTGCTTTATTTACACAGTAAAATCTGAGTTTAGCAGTAAATTGTGAGTTAGGTCTTCACCATAGGCAGGGGAGAATGTTTATCACACACAGCTCTCTAAGTGCAGCGTTACTTACTATATTAATGCTCCATCTCTGTTGTTGACCCACTCTGCTCAGTTCCAACTAACAATCCACAGGCATGGTCCCACCTCCTAATTCCTGCTCTAAACAGCTGGCACGCACTTTCCCAACTAACTCCCTCCTAAAATAAATTGTGCCCGCTCTCCCATCCCAGACTGACACTATTAAAAACAAAAAAGTACAGAGGGCAACCTCCTGTTTGTATGTCCTGTCCCACCTGCTGGGCCCCCCTCCAGGGCCCTGTCGCAGTCGCGCCCATTGCGACTGCAGTAATTCCGCCCCTGGCCTTGGCTAAGGTTACCTGGAGCTCTTCTCCTGTTCCCGTGCCTGCCCTGTATACCTGCTCCCTGGTCCTTCCCTGCTCCCAGATTCATTAAAACTCCCCGCTACTTAGACTTGGCAACGTCTACCCATTTACGAACCTTTGCTGCCTGCCCTGACTTCAGACCATCTGACATTGCTTTTGCCTGCTCCTCTTGTACTCATCACTTGTACTTATTTTATTAATAAAGCAACCATGACAACACAGACCTATGTTCCTGTCCTCATCTCCTTGTCATAACAGACACTTGGCCAGGAGAGTGATTTATTTTCCTGCTGCAGTAAGGCATACTGTACCTTTAAGGAGGCCTAGAAGATTAATTAGGCCCTAATTCTAGTAATCTTTATAAGCTCTGTGTTTGCAGCATGAGTTTTCATGTGTATTGAGTTATTACCTCTTACTACTTGGATATACTGGCTTGACCTCTGCTTCCCCTGTCTACGCGTCTGTATTAGCACTTTTTTCTCTTGTTAAGTGTGTTCAGTCCACGGGTCATCCATTACTTATGGGATATATTCTCCTTCCCAACAGAAAGTTGCAAGAGGATCACCCAAGCAGAGCTGCTATATAGCTCCTCCCCTCACATGTCATATCCAGTAATTCTCTTGCAACCCTCAACAAAGAAGGAGGTCGCGGGAGGAGTTGGAGTTTTTACTTAATTATTCTTCAATCAAAAGTTTGTTATTTTAAATGGCACCGGAGTGTGCTGTTTTTCTATCTCAGGCAGTATTTGGAAGAAGAAACTGCCTGCGTTTTTCTATGATCTTAGCAGGCGTAACTAAGATCCACTGGCTGTTCTCGACATTCTGAGGAGTGGGGTAACTTCAGAACATGGGAATAGCATGCAGGGTCCCCTGCAAATGAGGTATGTGCAGTACAATATTTTCTGGGAATGGAATTGACTAAGAAAACACTGCTGTTACCCGTATGATGTAAGTACAGCCTTAAATGCAGTAGTAGTGACTGGTATCAGGCTGATGAATGTATGCACAGTAGAGTTATTTTCTATGGACTAGAATTTGACTGAGAAAATACTGTTAATACTGAAATAATGCTTAAGCCTTATCTGCAGTGGAAGCGACTGGTAGCAGGCTTAGTGATAACTTTGCATGACATTAAAAGAAGTTTGTTTTTAAAAAAAAACGTTTACTGGCATGTTATTCGTTTTGTGAGGTACTTTGGTGATAAATCCTTTTGGGCATGAATTTTTTCTTTTTTTCCACATGGCTAACGTATATTTCTGCATAGAAACCGTTATATCAGGTCTCCCACTGTTGTAAATGAGCGGGAGGGGCCTTTTTTAGCGCCTTGTTGCGCAGTTAAAATTCTAGCACAGTCTTCCTGCTTCTTCCTCCTTGATCCAGGACGTCTCTAGAAAGCTCAGGGGTCTTCAAAATTCGTTTTTTGAGGGAGGTAATCAGTCACAGCAGACCTGTGACAGTGTGTTAGACTGTGATAAAAACGTTTAATATTAATTTGATATCCGTTTTTTTGGGTACTGAGGGGTTAATCATCCTTTTGCTAATGGGTGCAATCCTCTGCTAATTAATACATTTAAAGAATTGTTGACTATAACTGAATTAGTTCTTTGTTATTCAACTGTGTTTTTTTTAAAAGCGCTGCAGCGTTTTTTATATTGCTTGTGAACTTATTGAAAGTAATTTCCAAGCTTGCTAGCTTCATTGCTAGTCTGTTTAAACATGTCTGATACAGAGGAATCTGCTTGTTCATTATGTTTAAAAGCCGATGTGGAGCCCAATAGAAATATGTGTACCAATTGTATTGATATTACTTTGAATAAAAGTCAATCTGTACCGATAAAGAAATTATCACCAGACAACGAGGGGGCAGTTATGCCGTCTAACTCTCCTCACGTGTCAGTACCTTCCTCTCCCGCTCGGGAGGTGCGTGAGATTGAGGCGCCAAGTACATCAAGGCCCTTACAAATCACTTTACATGATATGGCTAATGTTATGAAAGAAGTATTATACAATATGCCCAAGTTAAGAGGCAAGCGCGACAGTTCTGGGTTAAGGACAGAGCGCGCCGATGACACGAGAGCCATGTCTGATACTGCGTCACAATTTGCAGAACATGAGGACGGAGAGCTTCATTCTGTGGGTGACGGTTCTGATTCGGGGAGACCGGATTCAGAAATTTCAAATTTTAAGCTTGAGAACCTCCGCGTGTTGCTAGGGAAGGTGTTAGCGGCTCTGAATGATTGTGACACGGTGGCAATCCCAGAGAAATTATGTAGGCTGGATAAATACTACGCGGTACCGGTGTGTACTGACGTTTTTCCTATACCAAAGAGGCTTACAGAGATTATTAGTAAGGAGTGGGATAGACCCGGTGTGCCTTTTTCCCCTCCTCCGATATTTAGAAAAATGTTCCCTATAGACGCCACCACACGAGACTTATGGCAGACGGTCCCTAAGGTGGAGGGAGCAGTTTCTACTTTAGCCAAGCATACCACTATCCCGGTGGAGGATAGCTGTGCTTTCTCAGATCCAATGGATAAAAAATTAGAGGGTTATCTTAAGAAAATGTTTGTTCAACAAGGTTTTATATTATAACAACAAAATAGAGGGGGCGCTAAAGGTGCAGGGGTAACTCTGCAAAAAATGAATCACTATGCGTAGATAATACAGAACAATTCAAATATCACAAGGACCAAACAAAATAAAAATGAAAAATATATATATGAAATAAAAAAACCTTTGAATCCTTGAATAAAGGATAATACAGAGATCAAAGTCTTTCTTTGAAATGTATGACCGGATGACCGGAGAAAATGGGATATAGAATGTTCATATGTGGGCTGCCTCCTCCTCACCGACTGGTCCGGGTATAGCTGAAAAAGTACAAGAAGACAGAGGGGCACCTCATGTGTGGTATAATCAGATGGTATGATACAGAACAAACAGAATGGAGCCAAATGAGTACTCACATACTATTGAAGCACACCTATGTGCTGGTAGAGACAAGCTGCAATTTCAGATAGGTGTGACAGCTCACCCTCCAGGCAAAACTGTGTAGCTGGTGAGAGATTAAAAAACAAACAAAGAAAGCACTACATGTGCAGACCATTAAAGGTATAACCGGCAATATCTCTTAGATGATACAGATGGGTACTCACATACTCCTGTAGCACACTTATGTGCTGGTAGAGGCAGGCTGTAACTTTATGACAGGTGTAGCAGCTCACCCTAGATGTAGATTCTTGGTTGTGCATGGGGTGTAGGTCCCAGTGAGCAATCAGCAAAGGCAGAAGGTAGGAAAAGAACTCCACTCAGAGTACATTTAAAATAAAATGTAGCTATTTATTAAAAACAAAGATAAAAAAACAACACAGCAGTTGTTTATGATGAGTGGATAAAAGGGTATACAGTGGCACCCCTCAAATGCAACGCGTTTCTCGGTTAGAACCGTTTAATCAGGCATATATTCATTCAACATCCTACCTCTGCCTTAAATAACAAACTAACAGTTATCCACCTCCTTACAAAGGGGTGTGTTTCCTAATTGATATCTAACACCTGTCTGATGACATCAGATCTTCTAATTGAATTTGCAACAGTTTTTCACATAGAGTAAAAACCAAATTATACACATGTAAAGTATTTTAGCAATAGTATCCTATACTAAACAATAATTAGACAATCCAATAGAACACTGCATGATTGCATTTAAAGATAAAAAAAATCGGTATTGACCCACAGTTATCAAAGGGTTATTTGATCTATTTTCCTATTCACACAATGTTTATAATTCAAAATATATATTGGGAATGTTAACTTCTATCCATAGTCAAAAACTGTGCTAGATTTTAACATATTGTTAGTATGAGGAACAACCTACTGTACGTTAGACCCGTATTAAAAAAAAATAATAAAAAAAAATATATAAATGGTAAGAAGTTGGGCGTGTATATTTATATATATATAGGCTGACGTGGGTGTATCTATCGGGGGTGTGTGAAGGCAGCCGATGAGCTGACATTAGTAAATAAAGTATATAGTAAAATGTGGGTGTGTATGTTTACAAGTGCTGTGTGGAAACAGTCAATAGGCTGACGTGAGTGTATCTACAAGGGGGTGTGTTAAGGCAGCCAATAAGCTAACATTAGTGAGTGTGTGAACCCTAGATACTGTGTGAAATACACCTCTTTATAGCGGACCTGGTTACATGTATCTGGCAAAAAAGGTTACATAAATATAATGTCCGTGGTGAAGTGCATGCACATTAAGCATTTAGTGTCAAACCCAAAAGTTAATGGCACGCAAGTATTTTAATGACACGCAAATCAGTAAGAGAGCGAGAATATCAATATTCTATGCTATATAAAGGATAGGATGCACTAACTCGTATAATAATGCAGAAAAAAAATTACCAAATAATTGCGTCTAGGGAGAGCCCTATAATCTCTCTAAATTTAGCGTGATGTATTTGTGAAAAGACACGCTCTTCGAAGAGATGCTATTTATCTAAAATAGAATAAATAAAAGGTGATAACTATGTGTTTGATGGTATATAATCTAATGATAAAAAGACTGGCCTCTTAGAAAGCCCAGAGTAAGACACCAAAGACACCCTATTTGGAGGCGTGCAACTCCAAAGTGAAAAAATCAAAAGTAGAGTCAAATAATCCATAAGGGACCACGAATGGTCAAATATGTAAAAACAAATGATAATACTATATCTAACAGTGAATTGACCAAGAGATCATAATATATCCAATATATATCATAATAAACCCTAAGGCATCCTACCATAACAAGACATAAAGTAAACAACTAAACTAAAATAACAAATATTACAAGTATCCAAAATTTCCAACCCTAACAAAGCAAGCGGTTAACTACCACCTAGACTAAATAATTATTTAAGTCAAATGACTATAGATAATCTGAAAGTATAGTACTATATAGATTGATTTTAAAAAGCTGCCAGATCGAGAACCTCGTTTAAGCCAGAGGGAAACAGAGATTGGAATTTATAAATCCAATATATTACAGCCTCTTGCATGCATTGCGCCTGTCACTGCTGCAGCGGCATTCTGGTTTGAGTCTCTGGAAGAGGCGATTCGCACAGCACCATTGGATGAGTCTTTGAGAAAGATTAGAACCCTTAAGTTGGCTAATGCGTTTGTTTCGGATGCCGTAGTGCATTTAACCAAACTTACGGCTAAGAATTCCGGATTCGCCATACAGGCGCGCAGAGCGCTATGGCTTAAATCCTGGTCAGCAGATGTAACTTCTAAGTCTAAACTACTAAACATTCCTTTCAAAGGGCAGACCTTATTCGGGCCCGGCTTGAAGGAAATTATTGCTGACATTACTGGAGGTAAGGGCCACACCCTTCCTCAGGACAGGGCCAAATCAAAGGCCAAACAGTCTAATTTTCGTGCCTTTCGTAATTTCAAGGCAGGAGCAGCATCAACTTCCTCCGCTCCAAAACAGGAAGGAACTACTGCTCGTTACAGACAGGGTTGGAAAGGCAACCAGTCATGAAACAAGGGCCAGAAAGCCTACTTCCGCCCCTAAGACAGCATGAAGACAGGGCCCCCTTTCCGGAGACGGATCTAGTGGGGGGCAGACTTTCTCTCTTCGCCCAGGCTTGGGCAAGAGATGTACAGGATCCCTGGACGTTGGAGATTATATCTCAGGGATACCTTCTGGATTTCAAAACTTCTCCTCCACAAGGGAGGTTTCATCTGTCAAGGTTATCAACAAACCTAGTAAAGAAAGAGGCATTTCTACAATGTGTACAAGACCTCTTAGTGATGGGAGTAATCCACCCAGTTCCGCGGACGGAACAGGGGCAAGGGTTTTATTCAAATCTGTTTGTGGTTCCCAAGAAAGAGGGAACCTTCAGACCAATCTTAGATTTAAAAATCTTAAACAAATTCCTAAGGGTTCCATCGTTCAAGATGGAAACCATTTGGACCATCCTACCCATGATCCAAGAGGGTCAATATATGACCACAGTGGATTTAAAGGATGCCTACCTTCACATACCGATTCACAAAGATCATTATCGGTACCTAAGGTTTGCCTTTCTAGACAGGCATTACCAGTTTGTAGCGCTTCCCTTCGGGTTAGCTACGGCCCCGAGAATTTTTACAAAGGTTCTGGGCTCTCTTCTGGCGGTACTAAGACCACGAGGCATAGCGGTGGCTCCGTACCTAGACGATATTCGGATACAAGCGTCAAGTTTTCAAAATGCAAAGTCTCATACAGAGATAGTTCTAGCATTTCTGAGGTCGCATGGGTGGAAAGTGAACGTGGAAAAGAGTTCTCTGTTACCACTCACAAGGGTCCCTTTTCTAGGGACTCTTATAGATTCTGTAGAGATGAAGATTTACCTAACGGAGTCCAGGTTATCAAAGATTCTCAATGCTTGCCGTGTCCTTTACTCCATTCCAAGCCCATCAGTAGCTCAGTGCATGGAAGTAATCGGCTTAATGGTCGCGGCAATGGACATAGTGCCATTTGCGCGCCTACATCTCAGACCGCTGCAACTATGCATGCTAAGTCAATGGAACGGGGATTACTCAGATCTGTCCCCTTTGCTAAATCTGGACCAGGAGACCAGAGATTCTCTTCTCTGGTGGTTATCACGGGTTCATCTGTCCAAAGGAATGACTTTTCGCAGACCAGATTGGACGATTGTAACAACAGATGCCAGCCTACTAGGCTGGGGAGCAGTCTGGAACTCCCTGAAGGCTCAGGGATCGTGGACTCAGGAGGAGAAACTCCTCCCAATAAACATTCTACAGGGAGTGCAGAATTATTAGGCAAGTTGTATTTTTGAGGATTAATTTTATTATTGAACAACAACCATGTTCTCAATGAACCCAAAAAACTCATTAATATCAAAGCTGAATAGTTTTGGAAGTAGTTTTTAGTTTGTTTTTAGTTATAGCTATTTTAGGGGGATATCTGTGTGTGCAGGTGACTATTACTGTGCATAATTATTAGGCAACTTAACAAAAAACAAATATATACCCATTTCAATTATTTATTTTTACCAGTGAAACCAATATAACATCTCAACATTCACAAATATACATTTCTGACATTCAAAAACAAAACAAAAGCAAATCAGTGACCAATATAGCCACCTTTCTTTGCAAGGACACTCAAAAGCCTGCCATCCATGGATTCTGTCAGTGTTTTGATCTGTTCACCATCAACATTGCGTGCAGCAGCAACCACAGCCTCCCAGACACTGTTCAGAGAGGTGTACTGTTTTCCCTCCTTGTAAATCTCACATTTGATGATGGACCACAGGTTCTCAATGGGGTTCAGATCAGGTGAACAAGGAGGCCATGTCATTAGATTTTCTTCTTTTATACCCTTTCTTGCCAGCCACGCTGTGGAGTACTTGGACGCGTGTGATGGAGCATTGCCCTGCATGAAAATCATGTTTTTCTTGAAGGATGCAGACTTCTTCCTGTACCACTGCTTGAAGAAGGTGTCTTCCAGAAACTGGCAGTAGGACTGGGAGTTGAGCTTGACTCCATCCTCAACCCGAAAAGGCCCCACAAGCTCATCTTTGATGATACCAGCCCAAACCAGTACTCCACCTCCACCTTGCTGGCGTCTGAGTCGGACTGGAGCTCTCTGCCCTTTACCAATCCAGTCACAGGCCCATCCATCTGGCCCATCAAGACTCACTCTCATTTCATCAGTCCATAAAACCTTAGAAAAATCAGTCTTGAGATATTTCTTGGCCCAGTCTTGACGTTTCAGCTTGTGTGTCTTGTTCAGTGGTCGTCTTTCAGCCTTTCTTACCTTGGCCATGTCTCTGAGTATTGCACACCTTGTGCTTTTGGGCACTCCAGTGATGTTGCAGCTCTGAAATATGGCCAAACTGGTGGCAAGTGGCATCTTGGCAGCTGCGCGCTTGACTTTTCTCAGTTCATGGGCAGTTATTTTGCGCCTTGGTTTTTCCACACGCTTCTTGCGACCCTGTTGACTATTTTGAATGAAACGCTTGATTGTTCGATGATCACGCTTCAGAAGCTTTGCAATTTTAAGAGTGCTGCATCCCTCTGCAAGATATCTCACTATTTTTTACTTTTCTGAGCCTGTCAAGTCCTTCTTTTGACCCATTTTGCCAAAGGAAAGGAAGTTGCCTAATAATTATGCACACCTGATATAGGGTGTTGATGTCATTTGACCACACCCCTTCTCATTACAGAGATGCACATCACCTAATATGCTTAATTGGTAGTAGGCTTTCGAGCCTATACAGCTTGGAGTAAGACAACATGCATAAAGAGGATGATGTGGTCAAAATACTAATTTGCCTAATAATTCTGCACTCCCTGTATAATTAAGAGCAATATTCAATGCTCTTCTAGCTTGGCCTCAGTTAGCAACACTGAGGTTCATCAGATTTCAGTCGGACAACTTCACGACTGTGGCTTACATCAATCATCAAGGGGGAACCAGGAGTTCCCTAGCGATGTTGGAAGTCTCGAAGATAATTCGCTGGGCAGAGTCTCACTCTTGCCACCTGTCAGCGATCTACATCCCAGGCGTGGAGAACTGGGAGGCGGATTTTCTAAGTCGCCAGACTTTTCATCCGGGGGAGTGGGAACTTCACCCGGAGGTATTTGCTCAACTGATTCATCGTTGGGGCAAACCGGATCTGGATCTCATGGCATCTCGCCAGAACGCCAAGCTTCCTTGTTACGGATCCAGGTCCAGGGACCCGGGAGCGGTGCTGGTAGATGCACTAGCAGCCCCTTGGGTTTTCAACATAGCTTATGTGTTTCCACCTTTTCCGTTGCTACCTCGACTGATTGCCAGGATCAGACAGGAGAGAGCATCAGTGATTCTGATAGCGCCTGCGTGGCCACGCAGGACCTGGTATGCAGACCTAGTGGACATGTCGTCCTGTCCACCATGGTCTCTACCCCTGAGGCAGGACCTTCTAATTCAGGGTCCTTTCAACCATCCAAACCTAATTTCTCTGAGGCTGACTGCTTGGAAATTGAACGCTTGATTCTATCAAAGCGTGGGTTTTCGGATTCGGTTATTGATACATTAATACAGGCTCGGAAACCTGTTACCAGAAAAATTTACCACAAGATATGGCGTAAATATTTATGTTGGTGTGAATCCAAGAGTTACTCATGGAGTAAGGTTAGGATTCCTAGGATATTGTCTTTTCTACAAGAGGGTTTAGAAAAGGGCTTATCCGCTAGTTCACTAAAGGGACAGATTTCTGCTCTGTCTATTCTTTTACACAAGCGTCTGGCAGAGAATCCAGACGTCCAGGCTTTTTGTCAGGCTTTGGCTAGGATTAAGCCTGTGTTTAAAGCTGTTGCTCCTCCGTGGAGCTTAAACTTGGTTCTTAATGTTCTTCAGGGTGTTCCGTTTGAACCCCTTCATTCCATTGATATTAAGCTTTTATCTTGGAAAGTTCTGTTTTTGATGGCTATTTCCTCGGCTCGAAGAGTCTCTGAGTTATCTGCCTTACATTGTGATTCTCCTTATCTGATCTTTCATTCAGACAAGGTAGTCCTGCGTACTAAACCTGGGTTTTTACCTAAGGTTGTTTCTAACAAGAATATCAATCAAGAGATTGTTGTTCCATCCTTATGTCCTTATCCTTCTTCAAAGAAGGAACGTCTTTTGCATAATCTAGACGTGGTCCATGCCCTGAAGTTCTACTTACAGGCAACTAAAGATTTTCGACAAACTTCTTCTCTGTTTGTCGTTTACTCTGGACAGAGGAGAGGTCAAAAGGCTTCGGCTACCTCTCTCTCTTTTTGGCTTCATAGCATAATACGCTTAGCCTATGAGACTGCTGGACAGCAGCCTCCTGAAAGAATTACAGCTCATTCCACTAGAGCTGTGGCTTCCACCTGTGCAGGTGACTGTTACTGTGCATAATTATTAGGCAACTTAACAAAAAACAAATATATACCCATTTCAATTATTTATTTTTACCAGTGAAACCAATATAACATCTCAACATTCACAAATATACATTTCTGACATTCAAAAACAAAACAAAAACAAATCAGTGACCAATATAGCCACCTTTCTTTGCAAGGACACTCAAAAGCCTGCCATCCATGGATTCTGTCAGTGTTTTGATCTGTTCACCATCAACATTGCGTGCAGCAGCAACCACAGCCTCCCAGACACTGTTCAGAGAGGTGTACTGTTTTCCCTCCTTGTAAATCTCACATTTGATGATGGACCACAGGTTCTCAATGGGGTTCAGATCAGGTGAACAAGGAGGCCATGTCATTAGATTTTCTTCTTTTATACCCTTTCTTGCCAGCCACGCTGTGGAGTACTTGGACGCGTGTGATGGAGCATTGTCCTGCATGAAAATCATGTTTTTCTTGAAGGATGCAGACTTCTTCCTGTACCACTGCTTGAAGAAGGTGTCTTCCAGAAACTGGCAGTAGGACTGGGAGTTGAGCTTGACTCCATCCTCAACCCGAAAAGGCCCCACAAGCTCATCTTTGATGATACCAGCCCAAACCAGTATTCCACCTCCACCTTGCTGGCGTCTGAGTCGGACTGGAGCTCTCTGCCCTTTACCAATCCAGCCACGGGCCCATCCATCTGGCCCATCAAGACTCCCTCTCATTTCATCAGTCCATAAAACCTTAGAAAAATCAGTCTTGAGATATTTCTTGGCCCAGTCTTGACGTTTCAGCTTGTGTGTCTTGTTCAGTGGTCGTCTTTCAGCCTTTCTTACCTTGGCCATGTCTCTGAGTATTGCACACCTTGTGCTTTTGGGCACTCCAGTGATGTTGCAGCTCTGAAATATGGCCAAACTGGTCGCAAGTGGCATCTTGGCAGCTGCACGCTTGACTTTTCTCAGTTCATGGGCAGTTATTTTGCGCCTTGGTTTTTCCACACGCTTCTTGCGACCCTGTTGACTATTTTGAATGAAATGCTTGATTGTTCAATGATCACGCTTCAGAAGCTTTGCAATTTTAAGAGTGCTGCATCCCTCTGCAAGATATCTCACTATTTTTGACTTTTCTGAGCCTGTCAAGTCCTTCTTTTGACCCATTTTGCCAAAGGAAAGGAAGTTGCCTAATAATTATGCACACCTGATATAGGGTGTTGATGTCATTAGACCACACCCCTTCTCATTACAGAGATGCACATCACCTAATATGCTTAATTGGTAGTAGGCTTTCGAGCCTATACAGCTTGGAGTAAGACAACATGCATAAAGAGGATGATGTGGTCAAAATACTCATTTGCCTAATAATTCTGCACTCCCTGTATATTTGACAATTGAACCCATTCTATGGAGGAACAAGTTAGAAGTTGAAATAGATGCAGCTCTATTGATTATAATGGAGCAGAATTTGCAGCTCACTGTTGGGACAAGGGGCATGTACAAGAAATAATAGTTTCAATAAAGTTTTATTCACTATTTAATAGATGTAAAATATAATATAATATAGATTTTTTTCTTTCAACAACTTTCCAATTTACTTTTATTATGAAAATTGCTTCATTCTCCTGGTATCATTTGAAGGAACATGAATTCACTACTGGAAGCTATCTATGCACATCTGATGAGCCTATTTTACAGGGCATATATGTGCAGCCACCAGCAGCTAGCTCCTAGTAGTGCATTACTGCTCCATAACCTACCTATGTTGCTTTTCAAGAAAGGATACCAAAAAGAACAAAGCAAATAAGATTATAGCAGTTAATTGAAAAGTTGTTTAAAATTGCATGCTCTGTCTGAATTTTGAAATAAAAAAAATGGGTTTTATGTCCCTTTAATAATTTTTATTCCTATGATTTTTATAGACTATGGGCCCCATTCATTAATGGCCTAGTGGACAAGGTTCGCTTCCAGGAAACTTTCGTCCCAGCTTTGTGGCAACTGCCCGCATTTAACTGCCGCCCCCTCTCACTCTGCCAATCGTACGCAGGCTGCCAATCATACGCAGGCTGCCAATCGTACGCAGGGGCTGACAATCATTTGGATCAGAATTTTTGTGTCCTGGTGTCCTCTTATTTGAATTTTAATGGAAAATTTGAATCCCCACTACAAGGTTTAACAATTACAAAACAATCTGATTACTGTCTATAAATGACTACATCCAGCCTCTAACGAACTCTACAGCAAATTGAAAGCATACAGAATTATTTAGCTTCTGGTTTGAATGTTTGGATTGCTTAGCCAGCCTAGCACAAACACCCTCACCAGAAGCTGCTATTTATCACCTTGTATAGTGATAAAACAGGGTAATCAGTGCCTCTACTCCCTTCCCTGTTGTCATGTGATTGTGCCTATTCAGATTAAAGTCACTTTTAATCCTGATGTACCTTTCAAAAGGGAAACCGTCTAATTCCATCCAAAAGACTGAAATACCAGCCCATCTTCTACTAAACAACATAAACACCTTATGCCAATGTTCTCTCTAATATTTACATATTTTATAACACTTTAATTATTGGGAAATTATTATATAAAAAAAACAACATAAATTCATTTAAATAAACAGTTACAGACATATAAACAGTATACGATAACAATTATTCATATAAATATTAATAAAAAAAATTTCTATAAGGGTTCAAAAGGTATATGGTATATGGCCATGTATTTAAATGCAAAAAGTTAAAATATGTGTCTAAATAATAATTCTATAAAATTTAATAATGTGTTTTACTGTATATTTATTGTAAACATTTCAGATTCCAATGTTCTTCACATACAGAACAATCTTATTTTTATTTTAAATACATATACCTATATATCTATTCCTATAGATATTTAGGCATAGATATATATTTTTTACGTTAACATTATCATATATATATATAAATATATATTTAATTATAAAAATTACATATTGTTTTCTAAATGAAGAACATAGGAATGTAAAACATGTGTAACGTGCTTCAGGTTTTTATTAGTGCACATGAAGAATTAGTTATATATCCTATAGATTATTTCAAATCTTTTATTACAGTTTATAATAATTTTTAATTATTATTATTATTATTATCGGTTATTTGTAGAGCGCCAACAGATTCCGCAGTGCTATAAACAAAAGGGGAGTACAACAAAACAATTATAGGGATCAAATGGGTAGAGGGCCCTGCCAACAGTTGCACTGTTGTAGTCAGCTCTTAAGAAGGTAATGTACAAATAGCTGGACTCTTGGGCTTACATGCTAAGGGGGTTCAGGGGATAGCAATGGAGGAGTGGAACTGGTATAAAGTAAGGTTAGCCTAGGTTGTATGCATCCCTGAACAGTAGAGTCTTTAGGGAGCGCTTGAAGCTTTCAAAACTAGCGGAGAGTCTTGTGGAGTGAGGCAGAGAGTTCCACAAGATGGGAGCCAGTCTGGAGAAGTCCTGTAAACGGGAGTGCGATGAGGTAACCAGAGAGGAGGAGAGTAGGTCATGAGCAGAACGAAGGGAACGGGAGGGAGAGTATCTGGAGACAAGGTCTGAGATATAGGGGGGATCAGTGCAGTTGAGGGCTTTGTATGTCAGAGTGAGAATATTGTGTTTGATCCTAGAGGCCAGAGGAAGCCAGTGAAGGGATTGGCAGAGATGTGCAGCAGATGAAGAGCGACGTGTAAGGAAGATGAGTCTGGCAGAGGCATTCATTATGGATTGTAAAGGCGCTAGATGGCAGGTGGGGAGACCAGAGAGGACAGAGTTGCAGTAATCGAGGCAGGAAAGAATGAGAGAGTGGATTAAAATCTTAGTTGTGTCTTGTGTAAGGAAGTGTCTAATTTTAGAGATGTTTTTAAGGTGGAATGGGCAGGCTTTAGCCAAGGACTGAATGTGAGGAGTGAAAGAAAGATCTGAGTCAAATGTGACCCCGAGACATCGGGCATGTGGGGTAGGGGTAATGATGGAGTTGTCGAAAGTTATAGAGAGATTGGGGTGTAGATTTTGGAAAAAGAGGGGAAAATGAGGAGCTCAGTTTTGGAGAGATTTAGCTTGAGGTAGTGAGAGGACATCCAGGAAGAGATGTGGGAAAGACAGTTAGTGACACGGGTTTGCAAGGAAGGAGATAGGTCTGATCCAGATTGCAGTGGGTCAAGAAGGGAGTTTAACATAAGGAAATGGGATAGGCGTGCATATACTAGTTTTTCGAGAAGCTTTGAGGCAAGAGGGAGGAGGGAAATAGGGCGGTAGTTGGGTGGGGAGGTAGGATCAAGGGAAGGTTTTTTGAGGATAGGTGTGACCAGTGCATGTTTCAGCGATGAGGGAAATATACCGGTGTTGAGGGAGAGGTTGACAATGTGTGTTAGTATAGGGGTAAGGGTAGCAGAGAGGGAGGGGAGTAGCTGTGAGGGGATAGGGTCAAGGGGACAGGTAGTGAGGTGAGAGCGCAGTATAAGTGCCGATACTTCTTCCTCAGTAACAGGGGGAGAATGAGCCAAGGTTAAGGTTATGTGGGTTGTGGTTGAGTGAGAGCATTTAAGGGGGTGAGAGAATGGAATTATGTTGAGAGCTGATTTCATTTCTGATGGAGTTGATTTTGTTATTGAAGTGGCTGGCAAAGTCTTGAGCTGCCAGAGAAGTTGTATTAGGAGGTGGGAGAGGGCAGAGGAGAGTATTGAAAGTGGAGAACAGATGTTTTGGGTTTGAAGAAAGATTAGAGATAAGAGTAGAGAAGTAGTGTTGCTTATGGAGATTAAGGGCAGAATAGTAGGAGTTCAAGATGAATGAATTTGTAATGAAGAAAATTAGCTGAACTCCGAGATTTTCTCCAATGCCGCTCAGCAGTACGGGAACATCTGCATAGGTACCGTGTCAGAGGAGTATGCCAGAGCTGAGGATGAGTGTGTGGTTTCCGAGCTATGGTAAGAGGGGCAAGATTATCAAGGACTGATGTAAGGGTGGAATTATATTGGCAGATACATTGTTCAGGGCAGGAGAAGGATAAGAGGAGAGGTTTGAGGGAATTAGCAAGCTGTTGCTGATCTAATGACATAATGCTTCTGTGAAGTTTGGTGTGAGGAGTAAAAGGAGGGAGAGTTGTAGGGAGGGATGATATGTTGCAAGTAAGGAGATGGTGGTCAGAAAGAGGAAAGGGGGAGTTTGTGAAGTTTGAGAGAGTGCATCGATAGTTAAAGATCAGGTCAAGAGAGTGACTGTCTTTGTGAGTGGGAGAATCAGTCCATTGTGACAGCCCGAAAGAGGAAGTGAGTTGCAGAAGTTGTTTTGCAGATGAGGCAGTGGGATTGTCAAGAGGGATGTTGAAGTCGCCAAGAATGAGGGCAGGGGCGTCTGAGGAAAGGAAATAAGGTAGCCAGGCAGCCAAGTGATCTAGACATTGAGTTGAGAAGCCAGGGGGTCGGTATATGACTGCAACACGTACAGAGAGAGGGGAGAATAAGCGAATCATGTGGGTTTTGAATGAGGGAAATGTGAGGGAAGAGATGAAATGTATTTGTTGAAAGGTGCAACGAGAGGAAAGTAAAATACCTACACCACCTCCTTGTCTATTACCAGACCTAGGAGTGTGGCTGAAGTGGAGACCCCCATGTGACAGAGCAGCAGTGGATGCTGTGTCTAGGGGAGAGAGCCAGGTTTCTGTTAGGGCCAGAAGGTTGAGGGAGTGGGAGATAAAGAGTTCATGTATAGAAGTGAGCTTTTGTAAACAGAGCAAGAGTTCCAGAGTGCGCAAGTGAAAGGGGTAGTGGCTTTTGATGCAAGAGGAATGTGAGTAAGGTTGTCAGAGTTTTGTTTTCTGAGTCTATGGGACGGTACACATGGATTTGCATGGCTATGCAATGGTTGGGGACCAGGATTAGGGGAGATGTCACCAGCAGTAAGTAAAAGCAAGAAGGAGAGTGACATGAGATGAGATACGGATTTGCAGTAGAGAGACTGCTTTTGAGACGAGGTGCAGGGAGAGAGTGTTTAGGAATAGGTAAAGTTTGTGAGTACAAAAGTAAGGTGAGTTTAAGAGAGATGGGCTAATGGACAGTGCAGGCGGAGAGGGAGGAGTAATTGAATAATGTAGTTTGTTATAGAGACAAGAGGTAGCAAAAATGATTATAAATATATTGAGCATTTTTACAAAAGTGGAAACCAGTTAAACACATAAGACACAAAATTACAGTAGCAATTGCATAAGAAAACAATAAGGTATATGAAACATAATTTTACAAAAGTACTTGCCTTGTGTCTTGCCCCTTGCCCAATCCTTGTTCAATTATTGTATAATTCTATTGTTAATGCCTCACTTATAAAATGTTCACTTTGAAAATGTGAACATATCTTGTTATAGCAATGCACAGCCCAAACTAGTGTGAAATATATGCAGGCAGGGCAGTCAGCTGAGTCCACTAAATTTAGTTGATTGCTAATCAAAGACAATTGGAAAGGCCAATTGGAAATTTAGATTCTGGTCTGGTCAGGTTGAGATGTTAAGTAGACAGACAATAAAATTTGGAGGGGGATTAAACTGTGGCATAAGACAGCTATAAATTTTAGAATAATAGCAAGTATTGATAAGGATTGAGCATCACATGCCAATTAACAAAACATTAGAAGTAAGACATTGGATAATAGTACAACAAATGTAGGACTAAATTAACAAACTAAAATCATTTGCTCTATATAAATATTCACATACCAAAATAGAGTGAAAGGAGAGGAAAAACACCAGAGTGCAGTGAATACATTGTAGATTGACAAGGAATATATTCACATACCAAAATAGAGTTACAGGAGAGGGAAAACACCAGAGTGCAGTGAATACATTGCAGATTGACAAGGAATATATTAACATACAAAAATAGAGTTACATGAGAGGAAAAACACCAGAGTTCAGTGAATACATTGCAGGTTGACAAGGAATATATTCATATACCAAAATAGAGTTACAGGAGAGGAAAAACACCAGAGCGCAGTGAATACATTGCAGATTGACAAGGAATATATTCACATACCAAAATAGAGTTGCAGGAGAGGAAAAACACCAGAGTGCAGTGAATACATTGCAGATTGACAAGGAATATATTCACATACCAAAATAGAGTTACAGGAGAGGAAAAACACCAGAGTGCATTGAACACATTGCATATTGACAAGGAATATATTCACATACCAAAATAGAGTTACAGGAGATGAAAAACACCAGAGTGCAGTGAATACATTGCAGATTGACAAGGAATATATTCACATACCAAAATAGAGTTACAGTAGAGGAAAAACACCAGAGTGTAGTGAATACATTGCAGATTGACAAGAAATATATTAACATACAAAAATAGAGTTACATGAGAGGAAAAACACCAGAGTGCAATGAATACATTGCAGAGTGACAAGGAATATATTCACATACCAAAATAGAGTTACAGGAGAGGAAAAACACCAGAGTGCATTGAATACATTGCAGAGTGACAAGGAATATATTCACATACCAAAATAGAGTTACAGGAGAGGAAAAACACCAGAGTGCAATGAATACATTGCAGATTGAAAAGGAATATATTCACATACCAAAATAGAGTTACAGGAGAGGAAAAACACCAGAGTGCATTGAACACATTGCAGATTGACAAGGAATATATTCACATACCAAAATAGAGTTACAGGAGAGGAAAAACACCAGAATGCAGTGATTACATTGCAGATTGACAAGGGATATATTTTCATACCAAAATAGAGTTACAGGAGAGGAAAATCACCACAGTGCAGTGAATACATTGCAGATTGACAAGGAATATATTCACATACCAAAATAGAGTTACAGGAGAGGAAAATCACCACAGTGCAGTTAATACATTGCAGATTGACAATGAATATATTCACATACCAAAATAGAGTTACAGGAGAGGAAAAACACCAGAGTGCAGTGAATACATTGCAGATTGACAAGGAATATATTCACATACCAAAATAGAGTTACAGAAGAGGAAAATCACCAGAATGCAGTGAATATATTACAGATTGACAAGGAATATATTCACATACCAAAATAGAGTTACAGGAGAGGAAAAACACCAGAGTGCAGTGAATACATTGCAGATTGACAAGGAATATATTCACATACCAAAATAGAGTTACAGGAGAGGAAAAACACCAGAGTGCAGTGAATACATTGCAGATTGACAAGGAATATATTCACATACCAAAATAGAGTTACAGGAGAGGAAAAACACCAGAGTGCATTGAACACATTGCATATTGACAAGGAATATATTCACATACCAAAATAGAGTTAAAGGAGATGAAAAACATCAGAGTGCATTGAACACATTGCAGATTGACAAGGAATATATTCACATACCAAAATAGAGTTACAGGAGAGGAAAAACACCAGAGTGCATTGAACACATTGCAGATTGACAAGGAATATATTCACATACCAAAATAGAGTTACAGGAGAGGAAAAACACCAGAGTGCAGTGAATACATTGCAGATTGACAAGGAATATATTCACATACCTGAAATTAGAAAAGAAGAGAGTAGGGTTAGCTTGATGTAGTGTGTATTTCTTCAGCAGATGTAAATAGGCAGCATGGTGTCTGAATAAGCAGCACTCTGGTGAGTACTGAGTAAAATTCCTGTATAATTCTATTGTTAATGCCTCACTTTGAAAATGTGAACATATGTTGTTATAGCAATGCACAGCCCAAATTTTTTTTAATAATTGTTCTTAAAGGGATATGAAGTTCAAACTTTTTCTTTTGTGATTAAGACAGAGCGTTTCATTTAAAAAAAAGTTTCCAATTTATTTCTATTATCAGAGTTGCTTTGTTCCTATGATTTTCTGTGTTAAAGAGATACCTAGGTTGGCATCTGGCGCATTATATGACAGGAAATAGTTTGGCCATCCAGTGCTCTTGTAAATGGATAACATTGTTGCAAAACTGCTGCCATATAGTGTTCCATAAATGGGCCAGCTCCTGAGCTTACGTCCCTGCTTCTCAAGTGAAATATTAATAATTCCTGTCGGTTAATGTGCAAGCGTTAGGTTTTTTCTTCTGCGCTCTCCATTAAAGTCTATGGGTAGAAACAATTAGAGTGGTTGCAATATCTGAGGTCCTGACGTTAGTGCGCGTTGGGTTTTCCTTGCGAGCAAAAGTTTTACTTTCAGTTTCTAATACGAGCACTAACCCAGTGTTTATGCTCTAAATAGCGCGCCAATTGTAATCTAGCCCTAGATGTTTTACTTTTACTCTACAACATGAGATTGGTTTCCCAATGAACTAGCAAGGCATTCCTACACACGTGTAATTTTGGCCTAGGCCAAGTAGGTCTGTGCCTAGGGCAAAAGGGATTTAAGGGACAACAAATGTTCAAAGGGTCTTTTATTAATCAAAATCATTGATTCTGGTTGTCTAGTGTGGTGCAAGCCCCCTTTATTTGTCCCTGGCCTCAAGTTAGTGAGAAATGTATGAGATAAAATTACTGTGAGTAAGTGATTCTGAGTGGAAGATTTCCCTAGAGCAGCACAAAAACTAAACAAACCACTTCTCTGCAGCCTTCAAAAAATGCCCATAGAAGATTATTCCTTCAAAAAAGTGCTTTTACAGAAAATAATGCTCTGATAACAAAAAAAATGACAACTGAAAACTGTGGAAGAATACTGCTTTACCAGCTGGTGAACTTTACAGATTTAGACAAGTATACATCACTTATGCATTCAATGTGTAGCATCATAGGACTAACAATCATTACGATTTAAGCAACTCTGCTTAAAATGAATCACCCAATAGAATGAGAGCTGCTTGAATCCTATTGGCTGATTTAAACAGCCAGTAGGATTTCAGCAGCTCTAATTAATATTGGCTGATTCAAATTTTTCAACCAATAGGAATGCAAGGGACAACATCTTGAATCGCGTACCTTGCATTGAAGATTCAGTGTACGGCGGTGACCGTATGAAAAGGATGCTGCGCGCCAGATGTCTTCAGGATGGACCCGCTCCGCGCCGCTGGGATCAATATAGAAGATGCCGCCTGGATGAAGACTTCTCGCCACTTGGATGAGTACTTTGTCGCCGGGATGAAGACTTCTCGCCGCCTGAATGAAGATTGTTCAAGCGGGACCTCAAAAACTGTAAGTGGATCTTCGGGGGTTAGTGATTTTTTTAAAGGTTTTTTTTGGGTGTTTTTTTTTTGTTTTGGGTTTGGGCAGCAAAAGAGCTAAATGCCCTTTTAAAGGCAATGCCCATCCAAATGCCATTTTCAGGGCAATAGGTAGCTTAGGTTTTTTTTAGAGTTAGGTTTTTTATTTTGGGGGGTTGGTTGGGTAGTGGGTTTTACTGTTGTGGGGGTCTTTTTTTCCAGGTAAACAAGCTGTTTAATTTAGGGCGATGCTCTACAAAAGGCCATTTTAAAGGCTATTGGTAGTTTATTGTAGGCTAGGGTTTTTTTTTATATTTTGGACAGGCTTTTTTATTTTGATAGGGCTTAGATTAGATATTAGATTAGGTGTAAATCTTAATTATTTTGGATAATTTTGTTTGTTATTTTTCGTAATTTAGTGTTTTTTTATTTTTTGTGATTAGATGCTTTGTAATTTTTAGAGTAGTGTAAGTATTTTTTTTAATGTGTAGTTTAGTTTAATTTAATTGGTAGTTAGTTTAATTTTACTTTAATAATTATATTAGTTTAATTGTTAGTTTAAACTTAGTTTTTTTAATTTGACAGGTAAATTTTTATTTAATTTAAGATAGGGAAATTTTAATTTTAATCTAAAATTAGGGGGGCGTTAGGTTTTGGGGTTACTAGTTTAATTTAGTTTATTGCGATGTGGGGGGCTTTCGGTTTAGGGGTTAATAGTTTATTTTAATATATTTTGTTGTGGGGGGCTTGCGGTTTAGGGGTTAATAGGTTTATTATAGTGGCGGCGGTGTAGGGCTAAATAACTTAAGTATAGTGGGGGCAGACGCTGATTAGGGGTTAATAGGCGTTTTAGTGGTGATGATCTCGGGGAGCGGCGGAATAGGGGTTAATAATTATTTTAGTGGCGGTGATGTTGAGAGCAGCAGATTAGGGGTTAATACATTTAATATAGTGTTTGCGATGCGGGAGGTCCTCGGTTTAGGGGGTTAATAGGTAGTTTATGGGTGTTTAGTGTTCTTTGTAGAAGTTTAATTATGAGTTTTATGTTACAGATTTGTAGCGTAAAACTAATAACTACTGCTTTTAGATTGCATTACGAATCTTTTCGTTTTAGGCTGTAACACTGTTTTTTTAGCCAGAACGTAAAACTCGTAATACCAGCGCTATGGGAATCCCATGAAAAAACATCATTTTTAAGAGTGCAGTACTGACGTTGCGTTACAGGCTAAAAGGCTTGCGGTACAGCTATACCGACAAGACTCGTAATGGCTGCGTTGCTGTTTTAACGCTGAAAATACCATAATTTCAGCAATAAAAGACGAACTCACAACTCATAATCTAGCTGTATGATAGGAAGATTTTTAAATAAAAATATAATTAAGCAACTTTTGTTTATGATTTTACTAATGAAGCATAATTTGTATATCTAAACATTAAAAAAAATCCAAACCAATTAGATTAATTTTATTTTTAATTCATATAAAACGTATCATTGGTTACATAAACTCAAAAATATACCCATGTTTACATATATATATATGTGTGTGTGTGTACATATATATATATATATATATATATTATAATATGGTGAAAGTCCACAAGCCATCACATGTGGGATTCAAGTCCAGTCCTATAGGACGAGGCAAAACACCCCATACAACAGAGCTTTAATCCCTCCAAATTTCCCATGATTCCTTAGTCATTTTTTTGCCTCCAGCAAGGAAGATGGTAAAACTTTAAGTGCTGATCTAAACATCAATTGAAAGGGGATCTACCCGATATCCCCCTTAAAAAGCCAAGAATAGGACAGAGGGGTACCCAAGAGACAGTACCCATTTTTTTCTGATTTTTTTCATTGGGACTTCAGTCTTACATTGTGGTCATATTCTGTGCTGCTATCTAATTTTAGATATTTGCCTATCCTTACTATTCTAAATCATTATGGAGCAAACTGATTAAGCTAAAGCCTTAGGCCATAACACTTATCCCTTAAAAGGGCAATCTACTGACAATTTAACTCATGATACGTGTTTGCTATGTAAGGAAGTGTTGGTGTGTGTCCCCTACTCAGCTTTGTAACCTGTGTTTATTGTTAGACAGTGTAAGGCAGCATTACATTTGCAGCAGAGTACTCAGTGATTTGTTACCCACCATGGTTAAATCCTGAACAGTATTACAGAGCTGTCTCCTAACTTAAAACAGTAAATTCTCCCTGCAATTTCACTACTGATTGCTTTCATGCCTCCACAAATGCATGCTAAGGACAGAAGAGAACCCTTCACATGCCCTGGGCTCATCTGGGACATCCCTAAGGAGTGACCCGTCAAGGTACCATGTACCCTCCATAAGTACAATTTATAATTAGAATCCTCCTCCTCAGCTGAGGATGATTATTCTGAAACCCAGGACCCTCTTCTGACAAAGTATTAGAATATATGTATCTTTTAATTTTAAATTGGAGCATATACACAGTCTATTGCAGGAAGTTTTTACTTGCCTAGCATATTGAGGGCCCTCCATCTGCAGACAAACAATCCGTGAAAAAGATTGATAAATTCTTAAAGGCAGCCCCAAAAATGGCTATCTACTTTCCTGGTTCCTGATGCAGTTTGTGAGCTAATTTGCAAGGAATGGAATAATGCATATATTTCCTTTGTTCCCTTTACCAAATTCAAGAAAATGTTTTCTTTACCCTCTGAAAATTTGGAAGTATGAGAGACTATTCCAAAGATGGACAGTGCTATTTCCACTTTGACTAGGCGGACCACCAGTACTTCTTTTAAGGATCCGACGGCCAGAAAACTTTAAGGTTTCCTCAGGAGGTCCTTTCAGCTGGCAAGCTATATGTTTGCTCCAGCTTTTATTATAGCCTGCATATCTGCAGCTACTGCAGTATAGTGTGACAACATCTATGACCTTATTTCCGAAGAAGCTTCCCTTGATAAATTTCAAGATTGCTTGAGGTTGGTTAAGACTGTGAATAGTCTCATTTGACTGAGATGCAGCTGTTTAAACAACTTGCATTAATGCAACGAGTGCTGATATGGCTGTTATGGCTAGAAGAGCCTTATGGCTGAAGTCATGGTCTGTTGATATACATAAAGGCAGACTTCTTTTGCTTCCATTTCATGGAAAGATTTTGTTTTGACCTGCACTGAATTGCTACAGTCACTGGAGGTAAAGGAGCTTTCCTGCCAAAAGACAAAAAAGCTAAGGGCAGGGTTAAGTCCACTAAATTATTTTACTCCTTTTTGTATTTCTAAGATGCAAAGATTCTCCTTTTCAGTGTTTCAGAAGTAAGACACCTCCAAGTCCACATGGAAGCCTTGATTTAAGTCCAAACAGACAAAAAAAAAATAAAAAAATGTTTCTAAATCAGCAAGAAGGTGCGACCCTTAATCCAGACTCAGTTTTGGTGGGAGGGTTGATTGAACTTTTTTCAGGAGGCTTGGAGAAAATTCTGTTCAAATTCCTTGGGTACTGAACATAATTTCCTAGGGGTACTTTACAGGATTTTGGTCTCGCCCTCCTTGCGGAAGATTCCTCCTGTCTCTTGTTTTCGAAAGATCATTTAAAGGCCATAGTTTTATTTGCATGTGTAACAGACATAGAAGTCATAAGAATTATTACTCCAGTCCATTTAGGGGAACAGATTCATGGTTTTATTTCAAGCATATTTCATTATTCCAATTAAAGATGTGACTTACCGGCTGATCTTATATCTCAAAACTCTGAACAAATTTCTGAAAGTACTAATTTAAAATGGAGACGTTTTGCACTATATTACCTTTAGTGCAGGAGGATCAATTTATGTCTACCATAGACCTGAAAGATGCCTGTTGGCATTTCCCTATTCACAGGGATCATACAACATTTTTCAGATTTCTTAACAGGCATTACCAATGTGTGCTGCTCTCATTTAGTCTGGCATCAGCACCAAAAATCTTCTCCATCAAACTCTTTTTCCTACACTGCATTAGTGCATGGAAGTAGTTGGTAGTGGCTTCAGGTGCCATTCTTTATGCCATATTCTACTTTTGTTCTTTGTAGTTTCAAATGCTACAACCGTGGAATGGAGTTTTCAACAGTCTCTCTCAGAAGATCTCTTTAGACTTCAAGACAAGACATTCTCTATCTTGGTGGCAGACTCACCTATCTTGATTTATGGGGCCTCTCTCCTCCATCTGAATTGGGCACTATTTACTGCAGATGCCAGCGTGCTGGGTTGGCACACAGTCTGAGGTTCCAAGAAACTACAGGGAGTTTCTTCTCCTTAAGATGTGAGGTTTCTGATCAACTTCTTAGAGCTCCATGCAATCTTCAGGGCTATCCAGAGTTGACCCCTGTTAATACTGGAGTCTATGGTTTCAGTTAGACAATGTCACAGTAGTGGCTTACATCAATCACCAAGGTGGTACTAAAGGTGCCCTAGCAATTAAATAGGTAGCCTGCATTCTGACTTGGGTAGGCCGCCATCATTGCATGATTTCAGCTATTCACATTCCTGGTGTGAACAACTGGGAACCAGACTTCCTCAATCGTCAGTACCATTACCCCAGTAAATGGTCTTTCAATTAGGAGACATATTGTGCATTGTTTCTGGAAGGCCAGACATAGACCTTATGGTTTCTCGCTTAAATTACAATCTACCCCAGTGTTGTGTGAGATCTTGGAACCCACAAGCTTCTCTATTAGAAGCACTAGTGATTTCCTGGTCATTCAATCTGATTTACATCATTCCTCTTTTTGTTTTACTATAGATGATATTAGCCAGGATTAAACAGGAAAGGGTCTGAGTTGTTTTATTTGCACTTGCGTGACCTTGCAATACTTCATACGCAGATCAAGCCAGCTTTGGTGTCTTACTCTTAGGAAGCATTTTTTCATCTCTTTGATGGCATGGCAACAGAATGATTTTGTCTCAGAGAGGTTTTTAAATCAAATGGGACACTTTAATTCATGCCAGTTAGCCAGTTACAAGACAAATTTATCACAAAGTCTTGAAAGTTTTCCTTTCCTGGTGTGAGTCTAAGAATTACAACTGGAACTCTCAGATTTCTCGAAGTATAGTTCGCCTCCACTCCATATAAACGGACACAGGAACAGACCCTGTACCCCAATGCAAACATACAAATATAGTCGCAAAGTATAACAATATAGATACAACAAGAAAAACGTCAGATAATGACAAATAAACCAAAGCATGGTTAGTCAGGTATAACTGAAACCTCCTTTTATGTATTTATTGGAACCTCCTAAAATATTGATAGGCCACTCTTGGACCCATATGCCACACCTAGTATCGATAGAGGTTTGGCTTGAAGACTTAGTGCACTTAATGTAAAGTGGGTTATGGTAGACAATTAAGAAACAAAGTTTATAGCAGACAAAGAGCTGCTTGATGATAATTCCAGACTACTATCTGGATCATGTTACCATGAGTAAATACTGCTGTAAGTAATATATTTTTAATCAGTACTGCTATTACATTGCTAAAGAGAGTGAAGAAGATTTAGTTCCCCAGTTTCCTGCTAGAGGGCCGCACTGATAACTTGACTGTGTCTAAGAGGATGCAACAAGGGGGCTACATTATGGGATAAAAGATACTATAATTGCCGGGGGGCGGAGCCAGCAGCTGTAGAGATGGCAGCATAACTCCGGAGCTCCGCCACAAAGGCCCTTGAATCTTTAAGGAATCCTGGCCATCCTCACTCCCATTACCCTTTAAAGTGTTCCCCATCACTCCTACAGCTTACGGCCACAGAATAGGGGGATAATTTTCAGCTTCCCTGGAGCCAAAGAGACATAGCACTCCGGACTATGCATAGACAGTATTAACTATTAGGCCTCAAGAATATCCCCTAAACCATCTTTGGGACTACAATCGAACCCCCAGGGAGGCATATTTATCGAAAACGGAGGCCTCAAGAGCCGAAAACAGTACCCGCATCTCGCACCGGACCGGAGAAAAAATCTAGCCCGGGGATTGGGCCTACACCGGAACTCCGTTTCGTCCAGGGTAAGCGTCTCAAACGTCCCAATACACCAGCTTACCCACACTGAGACAGGCCCACCACTTCACAGCACGGTCACTACCAGCAACTTACTTCTACAAGGCCCCCATAACATGACACAGGCCTCTGCTGAGAATCGAGCCCAGGGACTGGGCCTACCACAAGACCAGCTTCTGTTTCAGATTAGCTGCCCAGCCTTATCTTTTATGTACTTTAACCCACTACACAGTAATTGCAGCTCCACTGCCTTAAACCAGCCTCTGCAAACAGTTTCATTTTCCATCCTGAAATACCCACTAAGTTGCACTAGCCCAGCTGTATGTATGTATGTATACATATATATAGCTGTCTTAAACCACCAACTTTGCAGGTTCTCTAATAAACAAGCTTACAAAATTAACCTCTACCCAAACTTTGCTCAGGGATCCAATTTTCACAATATACTAAAGTGACCGCAGCGCAGATTTTAACCCCATCACCCTGCAACAGATTACTGATATACACCCCTAGCAAATTATCAGTAACCATAAAGTCCCTCTAACTGCCTAGGCGCCAAACCTCTTAGTAGCACATAAACAACGAGAACTGCACCGCACAAGACAGCACTGTCACAGCGGCCTAAGCACCACGCCACGTGCAGCTCCTGCCCAATATGGCGACCAAACGCAATATCAAACAGGACAAACTATCCAAATCTACAGCGGGAAAATCAAACCTAATGTCCTACTTTTTACATAGTTCAGACACAGCGAATACCTCTCCTGCTACCCTTAAATCTGGGGACAAAACTCCACAGACACAGCCACAAGCATCTCAATCAAGCAGAACTCCATCGGTAGATTGCCAGCTTTCTCCTACCTTTTTACAAAATCTACCTTCAAAAAAAGATATCGCGGACATAGTCCGCTCCTGCATCAGAGAGGAACTAGTGGAACTGAAACAGGACAGTCACACATTAGGCTTTCAGGTTGAGTCCCTTGAAAGCAATCAAGACATCATCAAAGAAGATTTACAGCAATTAACATTAACTTCTCAGCAGGAGACCATACATTCACTTCAAGACAAGCTTGATGATCTCGAGAACCGGAGTAGACGCAAAAATATATGCATCAGAGGAGTACCAGAATCGGTCTTGCCCAGGGATTTCCCTGTTTACCTACAAGATCTATTCCGGCATTTGAAAGATCCTTCTTACACTGAGCAGATACCCACAGAACCTTGAGACCAAAGCCGCCTGACTCAGCCCCACCACGGGACATCGTGATCCGCCTAAAGAACTTCCAAGAAAAAGAAATGCTCTTACAACAATCCCGCAAAACTCAGCCTGTAAGATTCAGAGGCAATGTCCTACAGTTCTTTCAAGACTTATCAACCCGCACCTTACAACGCAGAAAGGAATTTTCGCCCCTTACCACCTTGTTGAGAAATAAGAGAATCCCTTACAGATGGGGCTTTCCAACACACCTCTGGACTATTAGCAATAGCACCCGTGTTATCTGCAGGACCCTGGAAGACATTCAGACTTTCTGCACAGCACTCGGACTCAAACCCCCTTCAGATACACATCTTGAACCACGGAGCTCACAAACACCCAAAGGACGAACCAACCAAGGCGAATCCTGGCACACAGCCCTCCCCAAGAAAACCAAGCCAAAAGACACCACTACCAGAAGACAAACCACCACCAGCTCAGCTTCTTCTGATAATTCACCATCGTGAACTTTATGCTCCTTGTTTTGCAATACTAAATAAACAGCGTTACCTCCTTAGGACAGGCAAGTACTCACCATTATTATCATTGGAACTTAGCAAACTACTATCTTCTGTCATCCCTAGAATAAGGCCACTGGCAAACCCTAATTCCAAAGATAGTCCTACCCCTTCTCCATGCTATCCTCTTCCACCACCCTCCCCTTTTCCCACCTATCCCCCCCTTCTCCTCCACATCCCTCAGACCCACCGCCCTTACCCTCCTTCCCACCAGGATTCCTATCAAATCCCACCTGATAAATACCCAGAACTTAAAGGGCACTTTGTGGTAACACCCTCAACCTACTCTCATTTATGCCCTATAATAGGAAGAGAGACTTTTAGTTTTTTGTTACAATGTTAATATTTATTATTGTTCACAATGTTATAATGCTTCTTATGAGATATTACTTACACTACTACCTGTTAAATAACTGTTTTCCTCCTGCAGAGACACTCCCACTTACTCACAAGCTACACTCATGCAATAGGTTTAACATGACTTCACTCACACAATTAGACAGCGCACCACAACAAAAACACCATGTCGCTCAAGACTATGGTTGACGAAACTCGCAAACTAAACCTTCTTACACAAAACGCCAAGGGACTCAGCTCACCCCACAAATGATCCAAAGCCCTCTTAGACCTCTCAAAAAGACAGGTAGATATCCTGTTCCTACAAGAAACTCACTTCAAGAGAAAAAAGGAACCCAAATATTTTGGAAAAATGTTTACCACTCATTATAGCTCCAACACCTCAAAGAGAAGCAGAGTTAGTATTCTACTGCACAAAATCGCTCCCCTTTACCCATATTCAAACTTCCAAAGACTTGGAAGGCCGATTTCTCGGCCTGGTGGATCTGCTATATGGCAGACCTATCATATTGATAAACATTTATGCCCCAGACACTAATCAAGCCCCCTTCTTTAAACATATGTTTAATTGAATTGTAGACATCACAAAAGGACCCACTTTTTTTGCGGGAGACTTTAACGTCCCCATTCAGCCCGCCAAAGACAGCTCTAACCCTATAATAGCAATATCAAAAAAAGTCACTAACATATTGTGGACAGGCTTGAGAAATCACAACCTACATGATACCTGGCGCTTCATCCACCAAGGTACCCGAGACTTTACCTTCTTCCCCCACCCCAAGAAAACACACAGCCACATAGACTACATCTTCATCAACCAACCAGCCCTAGCCTTAGTCAACATATGAGTTATTTCCCCCACATCGTGGTTAGACCACTCAGCGGTAAAATTAAACATATCATGGATAAACACCCCAATTAACAACATATACGTGGAAATTAGATAACTCCCTCCTTAATAACCCGGACACAGTTACAAAACTTAATAGCAACATCAAAGAATACTTTCAACTGAACACATACTTGACTACCAATAAATATACAATCTGGGAGGCGCACAAATGCGTGCTCAGGGGTGTATTAATTAAACTAAAGGCCCACCATCAAAAACTACACCGACAACAATACAAGGAGTTATCAGATACATTTGCTCGTCTTGACCTAGCCCACAAACTATCCCCTACGGACCCTGACATAACGACCGACTTACAAAACGCCAGACAAGCACTAGACGGCTTCCTACACATAGAATATCAGAAGCTCCGGGCAAAAAACAATAGCATGTTCTTTTATGAAAGCAATAGATCTGGCAAGCTTTTAGCAAGGGCCTTGAAAAAAAAGAGATTAAAATCATACATTAATGAACTACAAACAACCCAACCGCCCCCACACTCTAAGAACCATTACAGATATTCTACAATCCTTTCATGATTATTTTTCTACCCCTTACAACATTCAAAAAGATGCACCCACACAGGGTCCTTCCCCAGACCTGATTTCTTATATCTCCAATACGAAATTGCCCAGTATAACATCTGATCAACTCAAAACCCTCAATAATCCTATTACCCAGATTGAGCTCCTAACGGCCATAAAATCGCTCAACAACGGGAAAAGCCCAGGGCCTGACGGTTTCACTGGAAAGTATTACCACACCTTCTCCTCCCTACTCTCTCCCCACCTTACCCAGCTATTCAATGAGGTTACAGACACTAACCCGTTCCCCCAATCCATGCTGGAAGCACAGGTGGTAGTGATTCCGAAGCCAGGTAAACCCCCCACCACACCCGCTAACTTCCGCCCAATCTCCCTACTCAACATGGATATAAAACTCTAAGCTAAAATATTAGCTACCCGTATTAACTCCATACTCCCGTCAATTATACATATTAATCAGGCTGGTTTTACTCCACTCAGAGAGGCCAAAGACAATATGACTAAAATGTTACTGTTAATGGAACATGCAGTCGCTAACCACATCCCCTCTGTGTTCATCTCCATGAACACAGAGAAAGCATTTGACAGGTTAAATTGGCAATTTCTGCAAGCAACACTCATACAATTCGGTTTCGACCCTACCTTCACCGGAAAAATCTTCTCCCTTTACAATAATCCTCAAGCCAAAATAAAATTGAATGACACCCTATCCCACCCATTCTCGATCACAAACGGTACGAGACAGGGGTGCCCTTTCTCCCATACTATTTATCCTCGCTATGGAGGTATTAGCCTCACATATCAGACACAATACAGAAATACAAGGGTTCACAATCGCCCGCCAGGAATACAAAGCCACCCTATACGCTGACAACCTTTTCCTCACATTAACATGACCCCACGACTCACTACTGCCCCTTATTCAGGCATTACACACCTACGGTACCTTCTCCAATTTCAAGATTAACATTACTAAATCAGAACTACTCCCTCTCGAGCTACATACAGCCGAACTTGCCACAATACAAACACTCGTACACTTTCGCATCCAGTCCCGCTCCATAACATACCTTGGAGTTTATATTTCCCCTCACACACAGCAACACTCGATGCCAATTACAAAGCCATAACCGACACGATACAAACTATGCTACGGTCCTGGAGCAATAAACCAATCTCGTGGTTGAGCAGGATTAACTTGGTTAAAATTATTCTTCTCCACAAACTGCTATACATTTTCCAAACCTTGCTGATCTCAATCCCCAAATCAGTCATACACAATCTCCAAAAGTCCCTTATCTCCTATATATGGCAACACAAAAGACCACGGGTAGCTACCGCTATCCTGTATCGCCCCAAAGAATTGGGTGGCCTCGGGATCCCAAACCTTACCCAATATAGACTTGCTTGCTTCTACACTAGAATAATACATTGGCGCAGACACTCAGCACACAAAGAATGGGTTCTCTTAGAACATTCATTATCCCACACTTCCCACCTCGGCAGCAAATGCTGGTTACCTCCCACCAAAAGAAACCTGCCCACATGTTTACCAACAACCACCAGAGAAACTTTTAAACTAGGGGACACATCCATCAAACAGTATAGCTACATCTCAACTTTACCTTCCCCGTTGACACCTCTCTGCGAAAATCCAGACTCCCCAGTTCCACCACCCAACCAAATAACCCAAACACCCAACATTGCAAATGGTCTGGGCCTGCATGAGTGCTGCCGGCACTGGGGAGCTACAGTTCATTGAGGGAACCATGAATGCCAACATGTACTGTGACTTACTGAAGCAGAGCATGATCCCCTCCCTACAGAGACTGGGCCGCAGGGCATTATTCCAACATGATAACAACCCCAAACACACCTCCAAGACGACCACTGCCTGGCTAAAGAAGCTGAGGGTAAAGGTGATGGACTGGCCATGCATGTCTCTAGACCTAAAACCTATTGAGCATCTGTGGGGCATCCTCAAACGGAAGGTGGGGGAGCGCAAGGTCTCTAACATCCACCAGCTCCGTGATGTTGTCATGGAGGAGTGGAAGAGGACTCCAGTGGCAACCTTTGAAGCTCTGGTGAACTCCATGCCCAAAAGGGTTAAGGCAGAGCTGGAAAATTATGATGGCTACACAAAATATTGACACTTTGGGCCCAATTTGGACATTTCCACGTAGGGGTGTACTCACTTTTGTTGCCAATGGTTTATACATTAATGACTGTGTGTTGAGTTATTTTGAGGGGACAGCAAATTTACACTGTTATACAGGCTGTACACTCACTACTTTACATTGTAGCAAAGTGTAATTTCTTCAGTGTTGTCACATCAAAATATTAACAAAAATGTGAGGGGTGTACTCACCTTTGTGATATAATATATATATATATATATATATATATATATATATATATATATATATATGGCTTAAACATACAATACATATAAAAACATCCAGTGTCAATACAAGAAAATACAACTGACGCATTTCGACTCTTGCGGTATTCTAAGCAATAAATTTGGATTTTTAAGATACTAATGATGCTCTTCTATTTCTTTGTCATGTTTGGATATCAAATGACCAGAGGAGTGTAGCACATAGTATCTATCACCTTCCATAGTGTCAACCCCTGTAGGAGATTGGCAGCCTAAAAAGCCCTTACTGCAACACTGAAAATGGTCATGTCAGCACTGGAATATTGATAGAGGGAAGGTAGTTATTTATGCACACGGAAAGCAGGAATATCCAGTTCAACAGAAGACAGGAGTAATGCAACCATGCAGAGCCATTTGTACATCCTCCTTCTTATGGTCAGTTACCCGTGCATGAGTGTTTAATCCACTTCAATTCAAGATGGAGGTAAGGACTGGTCTATATATTACATTATATTATAGTAAACACATGCTTCTTAAAACTAGTCATATTGGATGGTGAATGCAAGAAGATTATTGGAGGCCTGCAAGTCATTACTAAATTATGTTTTATATTAAAGACCACTTAAAAGAAACTTGTGAATAATGTACCAATATTTTGTATAGTTTAATCACTTCCATAATCTCAAGCAACCAAAAGCATATATATTATTTGCTTTACCACTATGTAATAATAACCATGAGCAAGCTATATCTCAGATGTTTTTAAAGTAATATCAATTGATATAATTTTCTGAAGACCAATATTTCGTTAACTCCATGAGACACTATCAAACTAAATGTTATTATTTTATTTTGATATAAAAAAACTAGAATAAATTTACTATTTAACTATAATCCAATAATTTCAATTAATGTACTTAGAAATATGTGATAAAGTGGGTTAATTACATTTATTTCAATACATATATTTATTGTAAAAAAGAAAAATGCAGAAGAAAACATCAATTGGCTGGAAAACATCAGGAATCTTAGAGAAGGATATAATGACCAGACCATTTGTCATCCACAATGTCAGTTATAAATGTTATATAAAAATTATTTTTAAAAAATCTTGCCCACCTAATTTGAGTGAAGTAAACAGCCATGTTTATGAATAGACAAACATGTGCAATTTAAATCATTTGCATAGAGCTTACTTCTGAACACGCTAAATCTGTGTCTATGATGGACTTGCTGGCTACATCACTGTTCATGCTATTAAGAAATTAAACTGCTGAATGAATTAACAAAAATCTAGATAGTTCAGTACATGGAATAACCCAGGCTGTGGTAAAGTTCTGAGGTTTAAATCAGACTCAAGGTGGTTAATATATTTTAATAGTAATGTATAAGAGGTCATACAGAAATGACTAAAAAAACAAAGTCACTTACAATTTTTAGAAGCTTTTCTGGAATAGCTGCCCACATCATGGAGTGTGTACCCAGTTCACGCTGAGATTACTATCAAGATCTTGTGATGATTAACCAAACCTGTCACTGGATGTAGCCCATTATCAAGATTTAAATATATTTTAAAGGGAGGCTAGATATGGCTAGATAACCCACACAAAGGCATTTTGGAGAAAATATTAGAAATAAGCAAGGTCAGCTTAGGTTAGGACATAAACATTGGAACAGCCACAGTGAGGTATTTAGGCTTACTTGGCCAAAAGCTATAACTGAATCTACCAATGCGTTGTTTTTTTTCCTAGAGATATATGCAGTAGAAAAATTGTGTGCTCTTCCTTACCATGTTTACCTTGTTTGGCTCAGACTTTGAATTTCAATACTTTATTTTGTTTACACAGCGTTTCATATTCCCACACGTGGTTCACTTTTCTGATTTTACTCTAAAAAATATAACTTGATGGATGGATCTAGAAATAGCTCTGCAAGCATCCCACTGAGAATAATATCTATTCAACAGCAAGTAGTGAACTGAGTGGCAGGGTATGAAGCCCTTCAAAGCATTAGTCATGATGTACTAAAAATATACATTCAGTTTTGTTCTTAGAAGTCACATTTAACCCATACTATAATACTATATATTATGTTTTCACTTTATTATATATATATATATATATATATATATATATATATATATATATTTCTAACAAGTTGGGGATATGCACTCTCACTTAATCAAGTGAGGCAAGACGAAAATGTTAACTAGATGACATTTCGGGGAATGTATCACAGTCCTCAGACTAAATAGTAATAAACTCACAAACAAGCTTATAAAGAATTTGCCCCACCACCCATGAACAATTGTGCCAAAACATTGTTGTCATGGTAACCAGTGTTAACAGAACCATGAAATTCCCATAAGTGCAAACCAATGTTGAAAATCAATGTGTTACACAAAATGCATACACTATACCTCATCATCCATCATATACTAATTGTGTATAGAGTTGCATACTTCAACATACCACAATAAAAGAACTGACATCCATCAGCAATAATTTGCGGGCAAAAACTGAATATAGTATATATATATATATATATATATATATATATATATATATATATATATATATATATATATATATATATATATATGTGCCTACCAATATGTTCATTATTGTGTGAGTCATATGTGTAGAAAAGATAAACCTGGATCAGAAAAATGTATTAGTAGGCACAGACTACATGCAGTTATTGTCTGCAAATAATTGTCGATGGATGTCAGTTGTTTTATTGTGGTATGTTGATAAATGCAACTCTATACACGATTAGGATATGGTGGCGGAAGAGGTATAATGTATACATTTTGTGTAACACATTGATTTTCATCATTGGTATGCAGCATTGTGGATTTCATAATTTTGTTGACATGGGTTACCATGACAATAGTGTTTTGGCGCAGTTGTTTGTGGAGGGGCATATTCTTTATAAACATATTTGTGTGTTTATTTCTGTTTCGTATAAGAAAGGGGATATTGTTATGGGTGTTATGTTTAGCTTATATGCAACTCTATGATTTATTTCTATTGCACTTGTTTCCTGTTTGGCATTTCCTGTTCCTGTTGGTTCTCTGCTAAGATCATGCCTTCTGTACTCTAATGCCTTGTACTGTCATTATTTACACCACATGAAACATGGTGTCAGAAGTATCTGAATCTGCGCTGTTTCTATACATCTGATGCTAAGAACTTGCCAGTCTTGCAGTGAGAGACTTTAGAGCTGATTGTGCCTTCTGTAGCAATCACAGTCCTGTGCTGAAAGCTGAGCACAGAAAGCAAGAAAACCAGCACCATGGCAGCTGCTAACAGCATTCCACTGCCTGAGGCAATGAGGGTGAGTGGGGATTGCAGCAGTAACTGGGACAACTTCAGAGCTGAGTTTGAAGATTACTCCCTAGCCACAGGGTTAAATAAGAAGCCTGCAGCAGTGCAAGCAGCCACACTGAGGAGGGTGATGGGCAGTGAATGCAACCATATTTACAAGCATAATTTGAACCTCACAGAGAAGCAAAAGAGGGACACGAAAACCATCCTAAATGCATTAGAAGCTTTTTTCAGACCTTCTAAAAATGTCATATATGAAAGATATATATTTGGCAGCTGCAAGCAAGAAGAAGGTGAAGCAATAGACAACGTTGTCACATGGCTAAGAGAAAAAGCTGCAAGCTGTGAGTATGACTCTCTGAGAGATTAACTTATTTGTGACGAAATAGTTCTAGGTATTAATAGTGAAAGCACACGCCGCCGCCTATTGAGGGAACATGATTTAAACCTACAAGCAGCAATTGAGATATGTCGCACTGCAGAACTTAATGACAAACATATGACAGACTGATAGTATCAAAGTAGCCTCCAAGCAACAGTTAAGCTTGAAGAACCACCAGCACAAGTTTCAGCACAAAAATCACCTACGCAACTCACCTATGAGCAAGCCTGCATCCTGCAAGTACTGTGGCAGTGTGCATGTACAAGAGAATGAACAGTGTCCTGCTTATGGGAAAATCTGTAGAGCATGTGGTAGACTAAATCATTTTGCTGGAGTATGTCTGTCAAGTAGAATGGAAGCAAGAAAGCTGCACACAATTGAGCAAACGTCAGATTCTGAGGATGCACATTTACATAGCACTGAGGTGGTTTACTCAAAAGAATGCATTGGTGCTGTAAAATCTTAGGGGAAAAGTGGTTTGTAAATCTCAGACTAAATAATATATGCCAACCCTGTCAGCTGGACTCAGGTGCAACATGTGATCTCATGAGTTTAAAAGACAAGATGAAACTGGCACCTAGGGTACCTCTTCAGCCAAGTAGCACTAAATTGAAGTTATATTCAGGGGAACTAATGGATTAATTGGGACTTTTCCAAACAGAATGCAGCATATGTGAACGTATTCACAAACTTGAATTTGAGATTGTTGAGGCCAATCAGAAACCGCTATTGTCTGGTTCAACATGTGAGCGCCTGGGTCTGATGCAGTTCACCATTCCTGCTGAACTACACAATGTCGATAATCAGCCTTCAAAATCCCTGACTAGGCCACTGACAAAACAGCAAATCCTAAGTGTCTATAGTGATGTGTTTGATGGCCCAGTAGTATCTGTTCCAGGAGAGGTACATTTTGAACTTGATCCTAGCATTCCACCAGTACAATGTGCCCCATGCAATGTGCCAGTAGCCATTAAGCCGCAGGTCAAAGCACAACTGGATAAGTATGAAGCTGAAGGACATCTTACTTCAGTATCAGAGCCTACGGATTGGATAAGCAACATGGTAGTTATTAGGAAGCCTGAGAAGATCAGAATTTGCATTGATCCCAAGTTTCTGAACATGGCCCTGAAACGGTCACACTACTTAATGCCAATACTTGACGACGTTTTGCACAAACTACCCAAAGCACAGGTTTTTACGCTTGTTGATGCGAGAGATGCCTTTTTACAGTGAAAACTGGATGAAAAGAGTAGCTACATGACCACCTTCTGGACTCCTTGGGGCAGAAAGAGATGACTGAAACTGCCATTTGGAGTCTCTGTAGCACCGGAGGTGTATCAGCGAAAGCAACATGAAATATTATGTGGGCTCCAAGGAATTGAGCCAATAGCCGATGACATTCTTATAGTTGGCTGTGGTAATACAGATGAAGAAGCTGAGCAGGACCATGATGAGAATCTAACAGCGCTACTGGATTGTTGCAGGCAGGTGATGCTGAGACTCAATGTAAATAAATTGCAGTTCAAGGTGCAAGAAGTTAATTCCCATGGACATATCCTGTCCTCACAAGGCTTAAAAGCTGACCCAGATAAGATTAGAGCATTTGTGGACATGCCACAGCCTAGTGACGCCAAAGCGGTACATCTTTTTATTGGCTTTGTCACATACCTAGCAAAATTCATGCCGCACTTGTCTGAGGTGTGTCAGCCATTGAGAAGACTTCTGGACAAAGATGCAGTTTGGCACTGGCTTCCCAAGCATGACCAGGCAGTGGAGGAGATAAAACACTTGGTCACCGCTGCCCCGGTGTTTAAATATTATGATGTCACAAAGCCTGTCACAATACAAAGTGACTCAAGCAAAATTGGCCTAGGATGCTGTCTATTGCAAGAAGGTCAGTGTCATAATCTGCAAGGGTGCAGGTTCAGGAGTAAGGAGCTGTTGTGCAGAGGTGTCAGGTTTTGGGGTTAATGTTGTGTTTTGTCTGCGTGAGTCTTTCCCTTTAGGCATGATTAAACAGGTACAACGTTTTAGGAAATAAAGGAGATGGTTTTATTTATAGGATAAAGCATATGCTGTTGACTGGAACTGTGTAATAACACTCAGGAAAGCAGAGCTTTGTAATAACAAGCAGGAATGCAGGGCTTTGTAATAATGAACAGGATATTTGCATATGCTGTAGACTGGAACTGTGTAATAACACTCAGGAAAGCAGAGCATTGTAACAACAAGCAGGAATGCAGAGCTTTGTAATAACAAACAGGATATATGCATATGCTGTAGACTGGAACTGTGTAATAACACTCAGGAAAGCAGAGCTTTGTAATAACAAGCAGGAATGCAGTGCTTTGTAATAACAAACAGGATATTTGCATATGCTGTAGACTGGAACTGTGTAATAACACTCAGGAAAGCAGGGCTTTGTAATAACAAGCAGGAATGCAGAGCTTTGTAATAACAAACAGGATATTTGCATATGCTGTAGACCGGAATTGTGTAATAACACTGAGGAAAGCAGAGCTTTGTAATAACAAGCAGGAATGCAGAGCTTTGTATTAACAAACAGGATATTTGCATATGCTGTAGACTGGAACTGTGTAATAACACTCAGGAAAGCAGAGCTTTGTAATAACAAGCATGAATACAGAGCTTTGTAATAAAAAACAGAATATTTGCATATGCTGTAGACTGGAACTTTGTAGAAACAAACAGGATATTTGCATAAACTGCAATTTGGAACTTTGTAGAAACGAACAGGATATTTGCATAGACTGCAATTTGGAACTTTGTAGAAACAAACAGGATATTTGCATAGACTGCAATTTGGAACTTTGTAGAAACAAACAGGATATTTGCATAAACTGCAATTGAAACTTTGTAGTATCAGGAAACAAGCAAGCAAAAGTACCTGAGTCAGTCCTTAGGAGAGAAAGTTTTAGGCAAGCTCAATTGCCAGGAAATCAGTCCAAAAATGAAACACAGTGCCAAGGGATTATCCAGAAGAGTAGTCAGTAATTGAAGCAGAAATCAGGAACCAGGAAATCCAACAAATCTGTATTTTCACACAGGATACAGGAGCAGAGAGTCTTTCAGAGTATCACTCTTAATGTGAAAGCACAAAATTGCAAACAAACCTCCCAGATAAAGCAGGCTGCTGATTAAATGATTTGTTTCAGCTGGCAAGCAGGTGGAGCCAGAGAGCCAAAATTGCAGCAAACAGAAAAACACAATATTCTTTTCCTGTGATCAAGCCATCTGGTGGCATAGTGGTAAAACAACAGGCTGGGAAATAACAGCTGCAGGAATAGAGACAGGTCCCAAGTTCAATTCCAGGCTGAACCCTGACAGTCAGTCAGTTGCATATTCGTCCGGAGCTCTTTCATCAGTCGAGCAGAATTATGCTCAAATTTAAAAGGAATGTTTAAGCATTGTGTTTGCTTGCCAGAGTTTTCATCATTATCTTTATGGCCGGGATACAATCAGAGCTGAAACTGATCACAAACCGCAAATAGCCATATTCAAAAAGCCCCTTTTATGTGCTCCCAAGTGTTTGCAAAGCATGATGCTTACATTGCAGCATTACAACCTCAATGTTGTCTACAAGCCAGGATGTGAAATGTATATCAGTGATACACTGAGCAGAGCTACAACGGATCATGTGGCACCCGGAGGTGAGCATGAACATCATACAGTTTGTTTGCTGCAACAGGAACAAACTTTCTTTGCTGAAGTCAATCAAGCAGACTATCTAAATGTCACAGATCAGCGGCTACATCAGCTCATACAGCACTCAGACAGAGATGCAACTTTACAAGCACTGAAGTCTATTGTTCTGAGTGGGTGGCCAGATGAAAAAGATGCAGCACCTGCAATTGTGAAGGAATATTGGTCCTTCAGAGATGAGATCAGCGTACAAAATGGTATCTTATACAAAGGTCCAAGAGTCATAATACCAAAGTCACTTAGAGCAGAGATGTTATTACGCATACACTCAAGTCACATTGGGGGTGAGGCATGCTACAGACAAGCTTGTGATACTCTTTTCTGGCCCAACATGCAAGGTGAAATCAAAGACTTTGTCAGCAATTATCCCACTTGCAATGAATATGCACATTTGCAACAAAAAGAAACCATGATGTCACATAAGATACCTACACGTCCTTGGCAGATCGTCAGTATAGACTTATTCAACTACGCAGCAAAAGAATATCTGATATTAGTTGATCATTACTCAGACTTCTGTGAAATGTAACTTCTTTTTGACAATACACTGAAACTACAGTTAAGAGGTGCAAGGCTCAGTTTGCACGTTATGGACAACCAGATAAAGCGATCTCTTATAACGGCCCTCAGTTTGCAAGCTTACAGTTCAGGAAATTTACCACTGAATGGGAGTTTGAGCATGTTACTTCTTCACCGCGTCATCCACAGGCTAACGGCAAAGCTGAATCGGCTGTGAAGATTGTTAAAAATTTATGCAAGAAAGCACAAAGTGATGGTAAAGACTCGTGGAAGGCCATCTTACATTGGAGAAACACTCCAACCGAGGGGATGGATAGTAGTCTGGCACAGAGACTGATGTCAAGGAGATTAAAGACCTCCTTACCAGTTGCCAACAAGCTACTTGAACCCTCTGTGATACATGGTATACCAGAAAAGTTACGACTTAAGAGGCCAGTGTTCAAGGCACGATATGACACATCTGCCAGAGATTTGTCTGAATTGAATATTGGGGAACAAATCTGTATGAAACCCCTGCCTAGAGATCGAACAAGCCGTTGGAGAATGGGTACCTGTCTGCCAAAAGTTGCACCATGCTCCTATCTTGTGGACATTGAAGGAACCTTCTATCGCCACAATCGTGTGGATCTGCGAGTGGCTGAGCAGCCTGATTCTCAATATCCAGTTGACAGACCAGACTCATCTGATATTATAAGGGCGCACTCACCCATTGGCAGTAAGGAATGTACAGAGGTGATGCCACAGACTATTATTAATGACAGTACTGAGCAAGCAGGTATACCTCCTGGCAGTCAAGCACAGAGCATGCCAGCAAGTATTGAGAAGAGCCCATTAACCTCAGGGCTAAGAAACTCTTTGTACAAGGAGGACTAGTCTTCACCTGTAGTGGCAGACATTCACAACTGCCCAAGAGACTTAACCAGTAGAATGTGTTATTACAAGGACTCATCCAAATTTCACAATGTTGATTTATTAACACTAAAAGAGGGAGATGTTATGGGTGTTATGTTTAGCTTATATGCAACTCTATGATTTATTTCTATTGCACTTGTTTCCTGTTTGGCATTTCCTGTTCCTGTTGGTTCTCTGCTAAGATCATGGCTTCTGTACACTAATGCCTTGTACTGTCATTATTTACTACACCACATGAAACAGATATGTTCACTGAAACGTCACCTAGTTAATAAACATTTACTTTTCGCCTGAAATCCAGTAAGTTGGGTCATATTCCATATATATATATATATATATATGGAATATATATACTTACTTACTTATGCCTTCTACCGCTCTGGGGTATAGGCCGTCAACCAGAAATCTCCTGTTATCTCTGTCTTAGGTTTTTCTTTCTATCTCACTTTAGGTATAGCCCCTTGCAGTCAGCCTCAAGATCTCGGCACTAGGTTTTTCTTGGTCTTCCTCTTTTTTTTCCTTGAGGGTTCCAGGTCAGAGTTTGCCTTGTAAAGTTTGACATGGGCTTGTGGAGCGTGTGATCTATCACCAGCGTTTTTTTCATGATTTTTTATTGTCAGGGAGTTGGGAAGTATGTTGCCATAGGTCTTTGTTGCTGATGGTATTTGGCCAGCAAATTTGGAGAATTTTTCTCAGACGTGTTGATAAATGTCTGAACATATTTGGTGGTGGTCACTGTTCTCCTTCAAGTTTCTGCTCCATACAGAAGTACCGATTTTACATTGGTGTTAAAAAGTCTGATCTTAGTTTGCAGCATTAGGTATTTGGCGCTCCAGATCTTTTTTAGCTGAATGAAGGCAGCCCTTGCTTTGCCTATTCTTGCCTTGACATCAGCTTTTGTGCCACCTTGCTTCTCTATGACACTGAACAGATAGGTGAATCTTCCAGTGCATCTCCTGCAAGAGTGGCTGCTACTGAGCTTGCTGTGTTAATCTTCAGGATCTTGTTTTTTCCACAATGGATGTTGAGGCCAATTTGTGCTGATATGGTTGCTACATTTTTGGTCTTCTCTTGCATCTGCTGATGGGTATGGAAGAGTAGGGCCTGGTCATCTTCAAAGTCCAGGTCATTGAACTGTGTCTAAGGTGTCTACTGGATCCCATCTTTTCTCCCTGCTGGGGATGTTTTAACAATCCAGTCTATGTTCATCAGGAAGATGATCCTCACTTAGAAAGCTTCCGTGAATTGTCCACCACGGACTACCTTGCAGGTCATTCCCTCATAAGAGTTCCTAATAATTGTTTATCTGGCAAACTGTAGTGGTGGAGGAGTTTCCAAAGGTTCTGTCTGTCTAAGCTATCAAATGCCTTCTCATAGCCTATGAAGTTGACATATAGGTGGGAGTTTCATTCAATTGCTGGATCTATTTGTGCAGAAGCCAGCTTGCTTATTTCTCAACTGAGCATCGACTTGTTCCTTCATTCTGTTCAAGATGACTCTGTTGAACACTTTCCCTGGGGTTGATAGAAGAGAAATCCCTTGGTGGTTTGTGCAGATACTCTTATTGGGTCACTTTTATTGAGAATCTTGATGACATATCCCTTTTTCCAGTCTGATGGCATTGTTTCCACTTCCCAGATATTTCCAAACATAGTGTAAAGCATATCTACTGATGTTTCAATGTCTACCTTCAGTGCCTCTACAAGAATGTTATCAGGTCCTGCTGCCTTCCCGTTTCTTAGTTGTTTGTTGTATAATCCTCCTGGTTTCTCAACAGCCGGGCCGTGGCCCAGTACCGGGCCGTGATAGCCCTGCTGGTGGGCCCTGTCATGCCCCCACTGCACACTCTTACCCCACTGCACACAAGGGGCAGACTGAGACCAATCAAGGCCCCAGGAAAACTGTCTCACACTGACCCAAATGTATTCAAATTTATGCAAATTAACATGGTAGCCTCGCTGCCCTAACCACAACAGGCCCATCAACCTCCAGAGCCAGGACCCTGAACATTAAGGGCCAAAGAAAGGGCCCCCAACCTCCAGGACCAGACCACACACTCAATGGCCCTCACAGCGACAGACCCTCGGCAGGACCCGCACACTCCAGGGCCCCCACTAAACCCACACTGAACTGCTTAGTTACTGATGGGGCAAATCCCTGCTGCCTACTATATATTATATATATATATATATATATATATATATATATATATATATATATATATATATATATAAAACTACCGGGCCCTGGACATGTCCAGCTAAAATTTACCGGGCCTTGAGGTCACTTTGGTTGAGAACCACTTCCATTATAAAAAATAAAACTGCAAAAAAAAATATTTTAGTATCCAAATAGTTCAGGGGATAGTGTACCTACTGTGTTGCTGGTGAATTCACCTTAATAGGCTCAAATCTATTTTATATGTTTTAATTATTTTAATTTTAATAGTAATGTAACAAAGCTCAAACTCAATAATCTTAAATATACAGAAACATCCACAAGTTTACTTTACTAATCTTAATTTTTGCAAATGGATTTATTTATTTTTATTGAGATTCAAAATAGGTGAACATAATATATACTGTACATCTGTACAAAAATTATTTATGAACATTATGTCCCTTCATGCAACCAAGAAAACAAATCAAGATAATCATAATATAAGCACAAGACATTTTGTAATCGCATATGGTGAATCTCAAGTTTTCCAGTTTTATAAAACATCCAACATACTCATTCTTTACGGTGTTGTATAGTGACCATCTAGTACATATATATGGAATGAATGAATGCACACATGTTCATCTTTAAGGGAGAAGGGGGTAATATTAAAATGAAGAAGCCTAATGTAATTTCTTTTTGGGGGTAGCAAATAATGCATAGGTAAATACAGGAGTATGTATCTCTTATTAATGGCAAATAATGGATAAAGGTATGAACAGGTGTGCCCGTTAGGTAGGCTGACCATATTGCCGCTGTAAAAAGGGACACATATGAAAAATACATATGTCAGGGCTGTTTTCAGGGCTGTTTAAAGAAATGGTTTTGTATAAGAACCCTCACATATGTATTTTTCATATGTGTTCCTTCTTAAAGCGGCAATATGGTCAGCCTACCGTTAGGGGGCCTACGCTAAGATGGCTGGGTAGAGCAGAATATGAACACAAATCCCATTATATTGCTATATAAATATTCAGTACCTGAATTAGAATACCAGTAGAAGTCTTTACACTGTATGCCCATCATAAAACATCATACACCATATGAGACTAATATAAATATTTGCTTCTATTAATAAAATACATATTTTAATAATGAGGGGGAATGGACCATATGATATATTTTCCTTTGTTTATTACCTAAACCTAGCCCTAACCTTAACGTAACCCTAACACCCCTTAACATAATTAAAATAGATCTAAATTAAATTTACAATTATTAACTAAATAATACCTATTTAAAACTAAATGCAAACATACCTGTGAAATAAAACCTTAGCTAGCTACAACATAACTAATAGTTATAGTGTAGCTAGCTTAGGTTTTATTTTTATTTCACAGGTAAGTTTGTATTTATTTTAACTAGGTAGACTAGTTAGTAAATAGTTATTAACTATTTACTAACTACCTAGCTAAAATAAATACTAACTTACCTGTGAAATAAAACCCAAAACACGAAATTATCCAAAATAATAAAAATTATTCCTTTTCTAATACCCTTTAAAAAAAAACAAAAAAAAAACCCTTCAAAATAAAAAAGCCTAATCTAGAATAAACTACCAAGGGGCCCTTAAAAGGGCCTTTTCGGAGCATTTCCCTAAGTTAAACAGCTCTTTTTCTACAAAAAAACAAACACCCCCTAACAGTATACAAAACCCCACCCCCAAACTACCAAGGGCCCTTAAAAGGGCTTTTTGTGGGCCCTTAAAAGGTCCTGATTTGAACAGCCAAAAGGATTTTAGCAGCTCTCATTCTATTGGCTGATGAATCAGCCAATAGAATGAGAGCTGCTTAAATCCTATTGGCTGATTTGAACAGCCAATAGGATTTTAGCAGCTCTCATTCTATTGGCTGATTCAAATTTTTCAGCCAATAGGAATACAAGGGACGCCATCTTGAATCGCGTACCTTGCATTGAAGATTCAATGTATGGAGGCGACCATATGAAGAGGATGGTCCGCGCCGGATGTCTTCAGGATGGACCCGCTCTGCGCCGTATAGAAGATAGAAGATGGTGCCTGGATGAAGATTGAAGATGCCATCTGGATGAAGACTTCTTGCCGCTTGGAGGAGGACTTCGCCTCTGGGATGAAGATTGAAGAGGCCGTCTGGATGAAGACTTCTCGCCGCCTTGGTAAAGATCGTTCAAGCAGGACTTCAAAAACTGTAAGTGGATCTTCGGGGGTTAGTGTTAGGTTTTTTTAAGGGTTTTTTGGGTGGGTTTTATTTTTAGTTTAGGGTTTGGGCATCTAAAAGAGCTAAAAGCCTTTTTAAGGGCAATACTCATCCAAATGTCCTTTTCAGGGCAATGGGCAGCTTAGTTTTTTTTAGAGTTAGGTTTTTTTTTGGGGGGGGGGTTTGGTTTGGTGGTGGGTTTTACTATTGGGGTGGCCTTTGTATTTTTTTTCAGGGAAAATAGCTAATAACTTTGGGGCAATGCCCCACAAAAGGCCCTTTTAAGGGCTATTGGTAGTTTATTGTAGGCTAGGTTTTTTTTTATTTTGGGTGTTTTTTTATTTTGATAGGGCTATTAGATTAGGTGTAATTCTTTTTTATTTTTGATCATTTCGTTCGTTATTTTTCGTAATTTAGTATTTGTTATTTTTTGTAATTTAGTCTTTTTTATTTTTTGTATTTAGATCGTTTGTAATTTTTAGAGTAGTGTTAGGATTTTTTTAATATGTATTTTAGATTAATTCAATTGGTAGTTAGTTTAATTTTAGTTTAATAGTTATATTAGGTTAATTGTTACATGTAAAAGAAAAAGAAGAGAAAGCGAACAGGGCAGGACTTAAGTGAAAAGCTTTATTGACAAATTGTTGCACACTCAAAATAAGTTACACTTACTAGATACAGAATTTAAAATGCATTCACAGAGAGTGCTGTGTTCCCATCAGGCAGAGTTTCCGGATCCTATGCCAGATTGTGTGTTGTGGCTTGGGGGGACAGGAGAGCTTGTAAGTCACTATTAACTCCAAGTAATATGCAAAAAGCCTAATGCGTTTCCCCCGGTCTACGGCCGGGCTTCTTCAAGAGGCAAAATAAATGTTGTATATCCCCGGCATTGCACCTTTTGTATTTAAAGGTGTAGCAACCAATCCATGCTGAGAAGGATGTATAGGACCCAATCAGAGTGAAGGATGTGTTTGATCACCAATCCTGATTGGCAGAGTATACAATAGTTCAATCTTTACAGTCATTTAACATATCACAATTTTGACACAACATAATTGTTACACAATATAGCCTATTAAAAACATCATAATATAAAATGCATATATGCTAGGCTAAAGCATTATGCTGTGTACCGTAACATTTTCATGAAGAACTTTGACATATATACTAAAAAGTATGTGCCCAAAAATGGGTTGTTTTTTTAATGGAATACTGCATACTAAAAATATATAGTATATACACACACACAACAAATATACTAGATAACACATATACGCCTAGATTTAGAGTTCTGCGTTAGCCGTCCAAACCAGCGTTAGGGGGTCCTAACGCTGGATTTGGCCGCCCACTGGTATTTAGAGTCAGTCAGGAAAGGGTCTAACGCTCACTTTCCAGCCACGACTTTTCCATACAGCAGATCCCCTTACGTCAAATGCGTATCCTATCTTTTCAATGGGATCTTCCTAACGCCGGTATTTAGAGTCTTGGCTGAAGTGAGCGTTAGAACTCTAACGACAAAACTCCAGCCACAGAAAAAAGCCAGGAGTTAAGAGCTTTCTGGGCTAACGCCGGTTCATAAAGCTCTTAACTACTGAGCTCTAAAGTACACTAACACCCATAAACTACCTATGTACCCCTAAACCGAGGTCCCCCCACATCGCCGCCACTCTAATAAAATTGTTTAACCCCTAATCTGCCAACTGCACACCGCCGCAACCTACATTATCCCTATGTACCCCTAATCTGCTGCCCCTAACATCGCCCCCCTAAGTTAAATGTAATTTAAATCTAACGAAATAAAATAAATCTTATTAAATAAATTATTCCTATTTAAAGGGACACTCAGGTGTTATTAAATTCTCATGATTCAGATACAGCATGTAATTTTAAACAACTTTCCAATTTACTTCCATTAAAAAAAATGTGCACATTCTTTTATATTTACACTTTTTTGAGTCACCAGCTCCTACTGAGCATGTGCAAGAACTCAGACTATACGTATATGCATTTGTGATTGGCTGATTGCTATCACATGGTACAGGGGGAGTGGAAATATACATAACTTTAAAATGTGTTAGAAAAGAATCTACTACTCATTTGAAATTCAGAGTAAATGCTTTTGTATTGTCTTGTTATCTTGCATTTGTTGATTATGCAAATCTGCTGTGTTTACTGGTCCTTTAAAGCTAATTACTTACCTGTACAATAAACCCTAATATAGCTACAATATAAATAATAATTATATTGTAGCTATTTTAGGATTAATATTTATTTTACAGGCAACTTTGTATTTATTTTAACCAGGTACAATAGCTATTAAATAGTTAATAACTATTTAATAGCAACCTAGTTAAAATAATTACAAAATTACCTGTAAAATAAATCCTAACCTAAGTTACAATTAAACCTAACACTACACTATCAATAAATTAATTAATTAAACTACCTACAATTATCTACAATTAAATCAACTAAACTAAATTATAAAAAAACACAAACACTAAATTACAAAAAACAACAACACTAAATTACAAAAAATAAAAAAAGATTACAAGAATTTTAAACTAATTACACCTACTCTAAGCCCCCTAAAAAAATAACAAAGCCCCCCAAAATAAAAAAAATGCCCTACCCTAATCTAAAATAAAAAGTTTACAGCTCTTTTACCTTACCAGCCTTAAAAAGGCCTTTTGCGGGGCATACCCCAAAGAAAACAGCTCTTTTGCCTGTAAAAAAACATACAATACTCCCCCCCCAACATTACAACCCACCACCCACATACCCCTAATCTAACCCAAACCCCCTTAAAAAAACCTAACACTAAGCCCCTGAAGATCTTCCTACCTTGTCTTCACCACGCCGGGTATCACCGATCCGTCCAGAAGAGGCTCCGAAGTCTTCATCCTATCCGGCAAGAAGAGGTCCAGAAGAGGCTCCGAAGTCTTCATCCTATCCGGCAAGAAGAGGAGATCCGGACCGGCAAACATCTTCATCCAAGCGGCATGCTCTATCTTCGTCCATCCGACGAGGAGCGGCTCCATCTTCAAGACCTCCGGCGCGGAACATCCTCTTCTCCCGATGACTAGACGATGAATGAAGGTTCCTTTAAGGGACGTCATCCAAGATGGCGTCCCTCGAATTCCGATTGGCTGATAGGATTCTATCAGCCAATCGGAATTAAGGTAGGAAAAATCTGATTGGCTGATTGAATCAGCCAATCAGATTCAAGTTCAATCAGATTGGCTGATTGGATCAGCCAATCAGATTGAGCTTGCATTCTATTGGCTGTTCCGATCAGCCAATAGAATGCAAGCTCAATCTGATTGGCTGATCCAATCAGCCAATCAGATTTTTCCTACCTTAATTCCGATTGGCTGATAGAATCCTTGGGGGGGTATTGTATGTTTTTTTACAGGCAAAAGAGCTGTTTTCTTTGGAGCATGCCCCGCAAAAGGCCCTTTTAAGGGCTGGTAAGGTAAAAGAGCTGTAAACGTTTTATTTTAGAATAGGGTAGGGCATTTTTTTATTTTGGGGGGCTTTGTTATTTTTTTTTAGGGGGCTTAGAGTAGGTGTAATTAGTTTAAAATTCTTGTAATCTTTTTTTTATTTTTTGTAATTTAGTTTAGTTGATTTAATTGTAGATAATTGTAGGTAGTTTATTTAATTAATTTATTGATAGTGTAGTGTTAGGTTTAATTGTAACTTAGGTTAGGATTTATTTTACTGGTAATTTTGTAATTATTTTAACTAGGTAGCTATTAAATAGTTATTAACTATTTAATAGCTATTGTACCTGGTTAAAATAAATACAAAGTTGCCTGTAAAATAAATATTAATCCTAAAATAGCTACAGTGTAATTATTAGTTATATTGTAGCTATATTAGGGTTTATTTTACAGGTAAGTATTTAGCTTTAAATAGGAATAATGTATTTAATAAGATTTATTTTATTTCATTAGATTTAAATTATATTTAACTTAGGGGGGTGTTAGTGTTAGGGTTAAACTTAGCTTTAGGGGTTAATACATTTATTAGAGTAGCGGTGAGGTCCATTCGGCAGATTAGGGGTTAATACTTGAAGTTAGGTGTCAGCGATGGTAGGGAGGGCAGATTAGGGGTTAAAACTATTTATTATAGGGTTTTTGAGGCGGGAGTGAGGCGGTTTAGGGGTTAATACATTTATTATAGTGGCGGCGAGGTCCGGTCGGCAGATTAGGGGTTAATAAGTGTAGGTAGGTATCGGCGACGTTGGGGGGGCAGATTAGGGGTTAATAAATATAATATAGGGGTCGGCGGTGTTAGGGGCAGCAGATTAGAGGTACATAGCTATAATGTAGGTTGCGGCAGTGTACGGAGCGGCAGATTAGGGGTTAAAAGTGTAATGCAGGGGTCAGCGATAGCGGGGGCGGCAGATTAGGGGTTAATAAGTGTAAGGTTAGGGGTGTTTAGACTCGGGGTACATGTTAGGGTGTTAGGTGCAGACTTAGGAAGTGTTTCCCCATAGGAAACAATGGGGCTGCGTTAGGAGCTGAACGCTGCTTTTTTGAAGGTGTTAGGTTTTTTTTCAGCTCAAACTGCCCCATTGTTTCCTATGAGGATAACATGCACGAGCACGTTTTTTAAGCTGGCCGTGTCCGTAAGCAACGCTGGTATTTTGGGTTGAAGTTGCGGTAAATATGCCTGTACGCTCCCTTTTTGGAGCCTAATGCAGCACTTTAGAGAACTCTAAATACCATGTTATTTAAAAGGTGCGGGGGGGGGGAAACACGCATAGCTAACGCACCCCTTCTAACGCAAAACTCTAAATCTAGGCGATAGATTTTTAAATGTTTTCAGGGATAACTTCTTGTCACAATTAATAGAGGAGCCAACTAGGAGTAAAGCTATATTGGATTTAGTGCTATCAAACAATACAGATATAATATCAAACATAGAAGTCAAAGAACATTTGGGTAACAGTGATCATAACATGGTCACATTTGAAATCTCTTTTCATATGCAGTGTCTTAAAGGTTTAACTAAGACTTTTAACTTCAAAAAAGCAAAAATCAACGATTTAAGGAAATCATTAAATAATATAAATTGGGACAATGTATTATCTAATAAAAATGCAGAGGATAAATGGATAATATTTAAAACTTTGTTAAATAAATATACATATCAACAAATACCATATGGTTCTAAAAATAAAAAAATAAAATCAAAGCCGTTGTGGATATATAAAAATGTGTTAAGAGAAATTAGGAAAAAACGTAGGGCATTTAAATTATTCAAAGAAAATAGTACAGACTCAACATACAATATTTATAAGGAATGTAACAATGCATGCAAAAAAGCAATCAAATTAGCCAAAATTGAAAATGAAAAATTAATTGCAAAGGATTCTAAGCCTAACCCTAAAAGGTTCTTTAAGTACATAAATAGCAAAAAAGGTACATTAAAATGCGTGGAGGGTAGCATAACTAATGACAGGGAAAAGGCTGAGGTACTAAACCATTTTTTTTCTTCAGTATACACAAGAGAGGAACCATTGGATGATACTTTTGGAAAAAAGTCCATACCATTAACTGGGTTATGTTTAGAGGATATCAGGAAAAAATTGGATAATATTAAGGTAAATAAAACTCCAGGCCCAGATGGAATACACCCAAGGGTGTTAAGGGAATTTAGCACTATTATAGACAAACCTCTACTCTTAATTTTTCAAGACTCATTATCCTCAGGCATGGTACCCCAGGATTGGCGTAAAGCTGATGTGGTGCCACTCTTCAAAAAGGGAAGCAGGGATGATCCAGGAAGCTATAGACCAGTTAGTCGGACATCAATAGTGGAGAAGATATTTGAAAGGATTATAAGGGATTATATTGATGAGCATATTCGTGTAAACAAGATTATGAGTTCTAATCAGCATGGTTTTAGGAGAAATAGATCATGTCAAACTAATCTAATTAGATTCTACAAGGAAGTAAAAATATAGATAAAGGGGAATCAGTTGATGTGATATACTTAGATTTTGAAAAGTCATTTGATACAGTGCCACATGAGAGATTAATGCACAAAATTAAGGTACTGGGAATAGCTGAAAATGTTAGCTCATGCATAAATAACTGGATAAAAGACAGGGAGCAACGAGTAGTAGTAAATGGATCATACTCAGATTGGACAAAGATAATCAGTGGAGTCCCCCAGGGATCAGTACTAGGCCCTGTTCTTTATAATATTTTTATAAATAACTTGGAGCAAGGATTAAATAGCGGCATCTCTATTTTTGCAGATGATACTAAGTTAAGTAAGGTCATTAGGTAAGAGCAGGATGAAATTTCATTACAAAGGGATCTGCAAAAATTAGATGTATGGGCAAGTAAATGGAAAATTAGATTTAATACGGAAAAATGCAAGGTTCTACATTTTGGAAGTAAAAATAAGCAGGCAACATATTTTTTAAATGGAACAAGACTTAGCCAAACAGAGGGGAAAGGGATTTGGGAGTAGTAATAGATAGCAAGCTAAAGATAGGTGCACAATGCAGGGCAGCGGCTTCAAAGACTAATAAGATACTTGCATGTATTAAAAGAGGCATTGATTCAAGGGAGGAAAGCATAATTCTGTCACTATATAAAGCCCTGGTAAGACCTCACCTTGAGTATGGAGTGTAGTTCTGGTGACCGATCACAAAAAAAGATATTGCAGAACTAGAAAAAGTTCAGAGAAGGGCCACAAAGCTAATAAGGGGATTGGAGAACTTAACCTATAAGGAGAGGCTAGCCAAACTGGGTCTGATTTCTTTAGAAAAAAGGCGCTTGAGAGATTACATGATTACTTTATATAAATATATTCAAGGCCCATATTCAGAGATGGCAGAAGCTTTGTTTATTCCAAGAAAATTGTTTCTGACAAGAGGTCACAATTTAAGGTTGGAGGAAAGGAGGTTTAATCTCCTGCAATGGAAACGTTTATTCACTGTAAGAGCAATAAAATTGTGAAACTCATTACCAAAGTAGGTAGTGAATGCCAATACCCTAGATACATTTAAAAATAGTCTGGATACATTTCTGTATATAAACAAAATTCATGAATATGATTGCTAGTATTAAATCGGTCACCTTTTAGTGGGGTTATTTAAGCTTAACTGGAGCTTTTTGTAAGTATTTTTGATTTGTATAGGTTGAACTCGATGGACTTCAGTCTTTTTTCAACCTTATCTACTATGTTACTATGTTACTATGTTCCATATATTGTTCCAATTGTTGTTCCATATATGAGCGTTTCATGAAACTATAGTGTTGTAGGCAATCATCACTTTTTCAATAGTGCCAGCAATTATTACAATATCTATAGCAGCATTCTCACACTAACAAAAATTATTATAATGAACCCACAACTCTCTAGTATCTAGTGGCCTGCACAATATTGACTGGTTACATAGCAGCATAATTTGCCGTTCATTACATATTGTATTTATATTTCTAGGTCCTATGTTTGACTAAAAGGTGAGCATATGTGTTATAAATAAATAAATAACAGTACTGTATGTTAAAAATTCCGGTGTCTAAAATATAACATCTGACTACAAGTACAAATCTATATAAAAAATAAAAATAAAATAAAAATTGCTCAACACCAGGACAGTTACAGAAACTGCCATACTCATCATCATAATAAATTCACCCTGTTTGTATTCATTCTTATCTAATAAGTAATACCCTGCCTAAAAGCAAATTCATATATATTTCTTCTATTCATTTTATTTTATTTGGCCTATTCCCTATAGCAAATGATATAAGAATTAATACAAATATAAATTAAAAATTATATAAAAAATAAAAATAGTTAAAAGCAGAAAAAACACAATTTATGCTTACCTGATAAATTTATTTCTCTTGTGGTGTATCCAGTCCACGGATCATCCATTACTTGTGGGATATTCTCATTCCCAACAGGAAGTTGCAAGAGGACACCCACAGCAGAGCTGTTATATAGCTCCTCCCCTAACTGCCATATCCAGTCATTCGACCGAAAACACGCAGAGAAAGGAGAAACCATAGGGTGCAGTGGTGACTGTTTAAATGAAAAAATTACCTGCCTTAAAATGACAGGGCGGGCCGTGGATTGGATACATCACAAGAGAAATAAATTTATCAGGTAAGCATAAATTGTGTTTTCTCTTGTAAGGTGTATCCAGTCCACGGATCATCCATTACTTGTGGGATACCAATACCAAAGCTAAAGTACACGGATGAAGGGAGGGACAAGGCAGGTACTTAAACGGAAGGTACCACTGCCTGTAAAACCTTTCTCCCAGAAATAGCCTCCGAAGAAGCAAAAGTATCAAATTTGTAGAATTTGGAAAAAGAATGAAGCGAAGACCAAGTCGCCGCCTTGCAAATCTCTTCAACAGAAGCCTGATTTTTAAAGGCCCAAGTGGAAGCCACAGCTCTAGTAGAATGAGCTGTAATCCTTTCAGGAGGCTGCTGTCCAGCAGTCTCATAGGCTAAGCGGATTATGCTTCTTAGCCAAAAAGAAAGAGAGGTTGCCGAAGCCTTTTGACCTCTCCTCTGTCCAGAGCAGACAACAAACAAAGCAGATGTTTGGCGAAAATCTTTAGTAGCTTGTAAATAAAACTTTAAAGCACGAACCACGTCCAGATTGTGTAATAGACGTTCCTTCTTTGAAGAAGGATTAGGACACAAGGATGGAACAACAATCTCTTGATTGATATTCTTGTTAGATACCACCTTAGGTAAAAACCCAGGTTTGGTACGCAGGACTACCTTATCCGTATGGAACATCAGATAAGGAGAATCACATTGTAAAGCAGATAACTCGGAGACTCTACGAGCCGAGGAAATAGCTACCAAAAAAAGAACTTTCCAAGATAAAAGTTTGATATCTATGGAATGAAGAGGTTCAAACAGAACTCCTTGAAGAACCTTAAGAACCAAATTTAAGCTCCATGGGGGAGCAACAGGTTTAAACACAGGCTTGATTCTAACCAAAGCCTGACAAAATGCCTGAACGTCTGGAACATCTGCCAGACCCTTGTGCAAAAGAATAGACAGAGCAGAAATCTGTCCTTTTAAGGAACTAGCTGACAATCCTTTTTCAAAACCATCTTGAAGAAAGGATAATATTTTGGGAATCCTGACCTTACTCCATGAGTAACCTTTGGATTTACACCAATAAAGATATTTATGCCATATCTTATGGTAAATTTTCCTGGTAACAGGCTTTCGTGCCTGTATTAAGGTATCAATGACTGACTAGGAGTAGCCACGCTTTGATAAAATCAAGCGTTCAATCTCCAGGCAGTCAGTCTCAGAGAAATTAGATTTGGATGGTTGAAAGGACCCTGAAGTAGAAGGTCCTGTCTCAGAGGCAGAGTCCATGGTGGAAAGGATGACATGTCCACCAGATCTGCATACCAGGTCCTGAGTGGCCACGCAGGTGCTATCAAAATCACTGATGCTCTCTCCTGCTTGACCTTGGCAATCAGTCGAGGGAGCAGAGGAAACGGTGGAAACACATAAGCCAGGTTGAAAGACCAGGGCGTTGCTAGAGCATCTATCAGCGTCGCCTTGGGATCCCTGGACCTGGATCCGTAACAAGGAAGCTTGGTGTACTGGCGAGACGCCATGAGATCCAGTTATGGTTTGCCCCAACGATTAATCAATTGGACAAACACCTCCGGATGGAGTTCCCACTCTCCCGGATGAAAAGTCTGACGACTTAGAAAATCCGCCTCCCAGTTCTCTACACCTGGGATATGGATAGCTGATAGGTGGCAAGAGTGAATCTCTGCCCAGCGAATTATCTTTGATACTTCTAACATCGCTAGGGAACTTCTTGTTCCCCTTTGATGGTTGATGTAAGCCACAGTTGTAATGTTGTCCGACTGAAATCTGATGTACCTCAGAGTTGCTAACTGAGGCCAAGCCAGAAGAGCATTGAATATCGCTCTTAGTTCCAGAATATTTATTGGAAGGAGTGTCTCCTCCTGAGTCCACGATCCCTGAGCCTTCAGGGAGTTCCAGACTGCACCCCAACCTAGAAGGCTGGCATCTATTGTTACAATTGTCCAATCTGTCCTGCAAAAGGTCATACCTTTGGACAGATGGACCCGAGATAGCCACCAGAGAAGAGAATCCCTGGTCTCTTGATCCAGATTTAGTAGAGGGGACAAATCTGTGTAACCCCCGTTGCACTGACTGAGCATGCATAGTTGCAGTGGTCTGAGATGTAGTCGTGCAAACGGCACTATGTCCATTGCCGCTACCATTAAGCCGATTACTTCCATGCACTGAGCCACCGAAGGGCACGGAATGGAATGAAGAACACGGCAGGAATTTAGAAGCTTTGATAACCTGGACTCCGTCAGGTAAATTTTCATTTCTAAAGAATCTATCAGAGTCCCTAGGAAGGAAACTCTTGTGAGTGGGGATAGAGAACTCTTTTCCTCGTTCACTTTCCACCCATGCGATCTCAGAAATGCCAGTACTACGTCCATATGAGACTTGGCAATTTGGAAGTTTGACGCCTGTATCAGGATGTCGTCTAAATAAGGGGCCACTGATATGCCCCACGGTCTTAGGACCGCCAGAAGCGACCCCAGAACCTTCGTAAAGATTCTTGGGGCTGTAGCTAATCCAAAAGGAAGGGCTACAAACTGGTAATGCCTGTCTAGAAAGGCAAACCTGAGAAACCGATGATGATCTTTGTGTATCGGAATGTGAAGATAAGCATCCTTTAAATCCACTGTAGTCATATATTGACCCTCCTGGATCATAGGTAGGATGGTACGAATAGTCTCCATCTTGAATGATGAAAATCTGAGGAATTTGTTTAATATCTTTAGATCCAAAATTGGTCTGAAGGTTCCCTATTTTTTGGGAGCCACAAACAGATTTGAGTAAAAACCCTGTCCCTGTTCCTCCTTTGGAACTGGATGGATCACTCCCATAACTAGGAGGTCTTGTACACAGTGTAAGAATGCCTCTCTCTTTATCTGGTTTGCAGATAATTGTGAAAGGTAAAATCTCCCTTTTGGGGGGGGGGGGGAGCTTTGAAGTCCAGAAGATATCCCTGGGATATAATTTCCAGCGCCCAGGGATCCTGGACATCTCTTGCCCATGCCTGGGCAAAGAGTGAAAGTCTGCCTCCTACTAGATCCGTTACCGGACAGGGGGCCATTCCTTCATGCTGTCTTAGAGGCAGCAGCAGGCTTTTTTGCCTGCTTACCTTTGTTCCAAGTCTGGTTTGGTCTCCAGACCGTCTTGGACTGAGCAAAAGTTCCCTCTTTGTTTGCATTAGAGGAAGTTGATGCCGCACCTGCCTTGAAGTTTCGAAAGGCACGAAAATTAGACTGTTTGGCCCTTGATTTGGACCTGTCCTGAGGAAGGGCATGACCTTTTCCTCCAGTGATATCAGCAATAATCTCCTTCAAACCAGGCCCGAATAGGGTCTGCCCCTTGAAGGGAATGTTAAGTAGCTTAGATTTTGAAGTCACGTCAGCTGACCATGATTTAAGCCATAGCGCCCTGCGCGTCTGTATAGCAAAACCAGAATTGTTAGCCGTTAATTTAGTCAAATGAACAATGGCAGCAGAAACAAAAGAATTGGCTAGCTTAAGTGCCCTAAGCTTGCCAAGTATGTCATCCAATGGAGTCGCTACCTGTAAAGCCTCTTCCAGAGACTCAAACCAGAATGCCGCAGCAGCAGTGACAGGAGCAATGCATGCAAGGGGCTGTAGGATAAAACCTTGTTGAATAAACATTTTCTTAAGGTAACCTTCTAATTTCTTATCCATTGGATCTAAAAAAGCACAACTGTCCTCGACAGGGATAGTAGTACGCTTTGCTAGAGTAGAAACTGCTCCCTCCACCTTAGGGACTGTCTGCCATAAGTCCCGTGTGGTGGCGTCTATTGGAAACATTTTTCTAAAAATAGGAGGGGGAGAGAATGGCACACCTGGTCTATCCCATTCCTTAGTAATAATTTCTGTAAACCTTTTAGGTATTGGAAAAACATCAGTACATACCGGCACTGCATAGTATTTATCCAGTCTACACAATTTCTCTGGCACTGCAATTGTTTCACAGTCATTCAGAGCAGCTAAAACCTCTTTGAGCAGCACGCAGAGGTGTTCAAGCTTAAATTTAAATGTAGAAATATCAGAATCAAGTATCCTACCTGAGTCAGAAACATCACCCACAGACTGAATCTCTCCTTCCTCATCTTCTGCATATTGTAAGGCAGTATCAGACATGGTTCTTAAAGTGTCAGTATGCTCTGCATTTCGTCTAACCCCAGAGCTATCTCGCTTACCTCTAAATTCAGGTAGTCTGGCTAATACCTCTGACAGTGTATTATCCATGACTGCCGCCATGACTTGTAAAGTAATCGCTATGGGCGCCCTAGATGTACTTGGCGCCATTTGAGCGTGAGTCCCTTGAGCGGGAGTCAAAGGATCTGACACGTGGGGAGAGTTAGTCGGCATAACTTCCCCCTCATCAGATTCCTCTGGTGATAAATTTTTTAAAGACAGAATATGATTTTTATTGCTTAAAGTGAAATCAGTACATTTGGTACACATTCTAAGAGGGGGTTCCACCATGGCTTTTAAACATAATGAACAAGGAGTTTCCTCTATGTCAGACATGTTTACACAGACTAGCAATGAGACCAGCAAGCTTGGAAAACACTTTAAATCAAGTTAACAAGCAAATATAAAAAACGGTACTGTGCCTTTAAGAGAAACAAATTTTGTCAGAATTTGAAAAACAGTGAAAAAAGGCAGTTACACAAACTAAATTTTTACAGTGTGTATAATAAGCTAACAGAGCATTGCACCCACTTGCAAATGGATGATTAACCCCTTAGTTCAAAAAACGGATCAAAAAACGTTTTTTAACAGCTGTGGCCCTACATTCCCCAATAAACGACTTTGGAAAGCCTTTAAGCCCTTTAGAGATGTCCTATAGCATTTAGGGGACTTCTGAGGAAAGCTGGATGTCTCAGTCTGTAATTTTAACTGCGCAAAAAAGCGCTAAAATAGGCCCCTCCCACTCATACTACAACAGTGGAAAGCCTCAGGAAACTGTTTCTAGGCAAAATTTAAGCCAGCCATGTGGAAAAAACTAGGCCCAATAAAGTTTTATCACCAAAGCATATATAAAAACGATTAAACATGCCAGCAAACGTTTTATATTGCAATTTTATAAGGGTATTACCCCTGAGAGTAAGCATGATACCAGTCGCTATTAAATCACTGTATTCAGGCTTAACTTACATTAATCCGGTATCAGCAGCATTTTCTAGCATTTCCAATTCTAGAAAAAATTGTAACTGCACATACCTCATAGCAGAGTAAACTGCATGCCATTCTCCCGCTGAAGTTACCTCTCTCCTCAGACATATGTGAGAACAGCAATGGATCTTAGTTACAACCTGCTAAGATCATAGAAAACTCAGGCAGATTCTTCTTCTATTTACTGCCTGGGATAAAATAGTACAACTCCGGTACTATTTAAAATAACAAACTTTTGATTGAAGATAAAAAACTAACTATATTTCACCACTCTCTCTTACTACCTCCATGCGTGTTGAGAGTTGCAAGAGACTGACTGGATATGGCAGTTAGGGGAGGAGCTATATAACAGCTCTGCTGTTGGTGTCCTCTTGCAACTTCCTTTTGGGAATGAGAATATCCCACAAGTAATGGATGATCCGTGGACTGGATACACCTTACAAGAGAAAGGGTATTTAATTACATGATGGCTGCTACATCTATATCAATGTTTAGACCTAGAGGCTGTAATGTCTTTAGCTTGTAAATCCATTTAGTCTCTAATTTCCTGAGTTCAAGTAGCCTATTGGGTTTTGTTTGAGGAACCCAATCAATGATTTGTATTTTTAGAGAACATGGGTTGCTACCATGACAGTCGAGAAATTTTTTAGGAACACTATGTTTAATTCGTTTTTCTTTAATGCTATAAATATGTTAATTAATTCTGCCCTAGCTTTCCTTTTCGTACGGCCAACATATAATAGGCCACACCCACATTCCAATAAATACACAATATATGTGGAATCGCAATTACTTTTGAACATGATATTAAATGTTTCTGTTGATTCGCTTTTATGAAATGTGGGCGCTTTATTTATATGTTTGCACATATTGCACCTGATCTTACCACATCTCATAGTGCCTTTCCGTTCTTTAAGCCAGTTGGTATTCTCTATGTCATTATCTTTCCCTTTTTTGAATGGTTTAGTTTTACTTGGGGCCAATATATTTCTTAAACTTTTGCCTTTCTTATAGGTGATAGTAGGTTTGATATCTAGATGTGATCCTAAGAGGGGATCTGATCTTAACAAGGGCCAGTGTTTTTTTAGAATGCTTTCTAACTTTTTAGAGCCTTCATTGAAGGAAGTATTGAATCTTATAGGGTTACTCTTATTTTATTTTGATTTCATTAGTTCATTATGTATACTAGTCCTTAATGATGGATATTCTTTCTGTTTGCTAAAGAAGGATTTCCTATCTATAGATTCTGCTTTGGTTCTAGCTTCTTGTAGAACTTCTTGGCTATATCCCTTATCTAAAATTTTATTTTCAAGAATATTGGCTTCTATTTCATAATCTGATGTATGGGTACAATTTCTTTTTATACGTAAAAACTGGCTATATGGAACATTATTTAGCCAGCTTTTTTATGTGCACTTTTAGCCTGTATAAAGCTATTTCGGTCAGTGCTTTTTCTAAAGTTCTTGACTGCTACTTTGCCTTGATTATCCTTAAAACTTATCAAATCTAAAAATTTGATTTGTTCCTTTGAACATGATTTAGTGAATGCTAAATTTAAATTATTATTATTAATATAATTCATAAAACCATTTATTTCTTCGAAATCTCCCTTCCATAAGATAATAATATCGGCAATATACCTGGCATATGTTAAAATAGTATTCATATGGAGGCGGAGCTTACAGCAGAGTGGAGTGGCTGCAGCGGAGCAGAACTCCCGCAATGAAAATCATTTAAAGTCATATTAACAGCCCAACCTGATCCTAAAAATTATCCCCTACTAGCCATTTTCATTCTTTTACCCCCGACATCTTTGAAGCCAGGATCCCCCATAGGCTCTCCCAGTACAGCGGTTCCTGTACCTGAACACCCACCATGGATCCCTTGCAATAGCGAGGTAGCTCGCCCTTGACCGGGGAGGCTATTGTTGACCTGGACATCTACTTCAGACTAGCCGGACCTCACTGACTACCGGGGAGTGAGCTGAAGCCATCAGACACTAAGAGCGCTCCTTCACCGCGGTGACTTCTAGGTCCCTCAGAATAGGCCCGCGAACAGATGCCATATTGGAAGCGGCTTAGAAAAGGTGAGGACCGCACTATCCTGGCTCAGTGCCTCAATCAGCTCCGGACCACACGCACCTCCCACCACATGGACAATATCATCTAAGTGCAGGGACAAGATAGCCCTTACACCTCGGAGCTCCAATACCGGAGAAGACTGGCAGGTTACCTGATACCATCCCGGGCCCCTTCCTACCTTCTGCAACACTCGCAAGGGCCTGCAGGAGGAGATTGGAGCAGCCATCATTCCTCGTGGTCAAAGCCCATGAAAGTAAATACTGTAGTATTTTGTAAGTTACACAGCACTGCCTCACTGTTAGATAGAGGCCCTGAATTACGGTACACCACTCGCAATAGCCACATACTTGCAGACCCCAGCAGAACCTTCAACTCCATACTTTAAGGCCTAGGACCATTCAGCCATACAAAGTTTAAGGCCTCAGGGGACAATGACAACACCAGACACCATGCAACCCACAGGGCCATAAGACAGACAGAAAGGAGTCATACTCTATATACCACCTATATACTACCATATCTGTACTCAGCCCACTAGACCTGGAACTTTATTAAGAGCCTGCACAGCATCCCAGAAACACTCTGAGCTACTTGGACTTTGATTTTCAGTCGCCTTGTCACTCAGTAGTAGGCTATACTTGAGTAGAGCCTTGCTCTCCATAGAGCATATCTACTGCTTTATATTAAGATCATAAAACACAGGAAGATCTAGCCACATACAGTCTGAGGCTATTGTATACACTTATACCCGCAGGAGGGAGAGAAATATTGAGCCTGACTTATTGAACCGTCATATCAACAGGCATTTGCATTCTAATCTTAATTGAGAGTTACCTTACCAGCTCCACAGAACAGCCCCCTCCTCCATTTCCTGCAGGACTATAGTGCCTGTGGGTCATACCCCTCTTTCCCCTTACCCACTTCGACCTATAGAGGGCAACTCCCTGGGAAGGAGGCTGGACACTAGAAGATATTCTCTGATTTTTTAGAGGCTGAACCCCGCATCTCTGGGGGAGCACCGCACTAACTACATTCTTTATACCTCCTAACTACGATCTCCATACCTGAAGCAACAACATCTGTCATGCAGAGCTAAACATTCCACAGTAGGGGAGCTAGGCGGCACATCCCCCCCTGACCCATTCATAATTAAGGAAGATCCTTTACCTAGGATACACCTATAGTCTCTTTACATTGTGTTTTTGCCGGGATTCTACTATTCTCAACCCTCATGGCTCATAATATCAGGAAAAAGCAGACGCACCAGTATCATCCTAAAAGGACTTTAAATGATCATTTTCATAGTAAACTTCTCTCTGACCAAGAGGGATTGGAAGAGGACTCTAGAGACGCTGCTTCCTCGAAAAGTGGAGCACCTAAACTGACTAACTCCTCTAAAGAACGCTGTGGCCTCTCTCAATCTGCCATACTTGATTTAATTAAAGCCCTGGCGGATAAGATGGATATCCATTACATATTCCTCAAACAAGACCTCAGGCAATCGGTGAGTGAACTGAAGAGAGATATTGTCTCTCTCAGGGAGCGAACTGAGACACTTGAATGTAAACATGAAGATCTCAATATAGACCATACTAACCTCCTTGCATATTCCCAAAACCTGGCAGGGCAGATCTCGGACTTAGAGGCTAAGCTGGCAGACCTGGAAGACAGGTCCCGGCATAACAATCTCCATGTCAGAGGTGTGCCCGAGGATGTCAGTTCAACTGATTTACACAGCTATTTGTCCGGACTCTTTAACATGCTACTTGGCTCTACCACGGAAGAGGAGTCCCTTATAGATAGAGCCCACAGAGCTCTACGCCCATGGAATTCATCCTCGGAAACACCAAGAGACATTATCATCAGATTACACTATTTCACATTTAAGGAAAAAGTCCTGAGTTTCCAAAATTACAGCTGGCAGCATCATCCCACTGCATCTCCTTGTATGCAGACGACATAACTCTTTTTCTCACCTCACCAACTACCTCTCTTCCCACTGTATTCAAGCTCCTTCATAATTTCAGCCGATTATCCTATTGCAAATTAAAAGTTAATAAAACTACACTTAAACATCCCCCCTCGAGAACTTCTCTCCCTACAAAAAATATACCACTTCCAATGGAACCCTCATACCATCAATATTTTAGGCACCCATCTAAGCCCCAATCCAGAGATCACAATAGCCAAAAATTTATACGGACAGGCTTACGGAGTTTAGAAACCTTCTCTTAACATGGGAATTCAAAGAAATCTCCTGGACAGGGAGAATAGCAGCCATAAAAATGTTGTTCATACCCAAACTCACTTATCTTTTCAGGTGCATACCATATAACATTCCCAGACCCCTATTGAATAAACTGCAGAGTCTTGTCATCAATTATGTATGCCTAGGACCTCTAGAACCACACTGCAGAGACCAATCTCACATGGGGGCTTAGCACTCCTCAACATAATTCTCTATTATACCGCAGTCCGACTATTGCACATAATCAGATGGACCATCACAGATGACTGCCCCCAGTGGGTTGACGCTAAAAACGGCTGTTCTACCACCAGGACTGACACTACCTGACCTACCATGGATTCCCCCCCCACTACAGGGAAAGATTAGCTAACCTACCTCCAATCCTCTAAAATTCTGGGACCAAATAAGATATAACCCAGACTTAGCTCCTCACCCCTCCCCAGTACTTACCTTGACTGGAGCCCTTTTCTGTCTACCGGACTCTCACGTAAGGTCCTGGCAAAATCTGTCACCCACTCTAGTTGATTTCTATGAACAGGGCCAGTGGATCCCACACTCTCAGTTTTGTACAAAATATGATATACCTGCTCCCTTACGCTTTGAATCCTTTCATCTTAGCTCTTGGCTAAAATCCTGTTGCTACCCCAGACAAAACTTGAGAATATTGTCAAAATGGGAGACCAAATGGATTCAGGGACATAGCCTTAAACACGCTCTATCCTTCCATTATAGCCATCTCCTTGAGCCTACCACTCTCCACAAAATCTCTCAACATAGAGCCTGGGAGAGAGAGATAGGTTTGCAGCTGACACTGATACATGGCATGCGCGCATTCTTATAACTAAAAAACTCCTCCATTGCGGTACCTTATGGAAGCTACAATACAAAATTCTCGTACGGTGGCACTTAGTGCCCTCCACATTGCACAGAATATATGGCACCCACTCACCCAAGTGTTGGCGAGGTTGCGAACAGACAGAGACTTCACTACATGTGTGGTGGTCTTGCCCCAAGGTACGTTCGCTCTGGCGATGGCTCTTTTGTATCCTCAACCTACTCCATATCACCCTACCTATTAAACCAGAGGTTGTCCTACTTCACTTACATTTCCCAAATCTAACACAGGCTAAGGAAGCTCTTGCAATTTACCTTCTTATGGCCACAAAATTAGCTATTGCCAGATTATGGAAAAGTGAAAACCCACCTCTTACACCACAGGTCCTCTCCATAATCCACTATATTAAACAGATGGAACTATTTTCCCATAGATTTCTAGACAAAGTCACCTTTTACCACGAGGTATGGTCCCCTTGGACAGAAACCTTCCCAGACTAAAATGGACTCTTCTCTATAACTCCCGCTCCCTCCATTTCCTCCTTTCCCTCCCCACTTTTTTTTTCTCCCACCTGCTCTCCCTACTTCCCTTCTACCACTCTTCCCACCACTCACTTTGGTCGAGGCCACCCCACATACATTAAAGGCATTAAGACCTGTTCTCACCAGACTTTTCTTTTATCTCTCTCCACCTTTATTATCTACTCTATCTAGCTGCCTTCAACATTTATAGTTACAAGTTTCTCGGATAAAAAAGGAAAAAAAAACCCTTGAGGTATTAGGTTCTAGTTTAAAGATTAATCAAGACTGTTAATTTTATATACTAAATTCGTGTATGTATTAATTTACACTCTAGTTCCTTGGTAATGTTCTGATGTATATTTGAACCAAATCCTCAATAAAAAAAAATGTTTATAAAAAAAAAATATTATTCATAAATGGGTTATTATTCCAAATCTACTCATTTTCGAATGCATTGACATAAATATTTGCATATGATGGTGCAAATGTTGTCTCCATCGATGTTCCCCTCGTTTGCACGTAAAATTTATTCTGAAAAATATAATAATTATGATGTAAAATAAAACCTATACTATCAATTAAAAATTGTATATGGCTAGTGGGGATAGACCAATTTCACAGCTCATTTTTAGTTTTCTGCATTCCGTTGTTATGAGGAATACATGTGTAGAGTGCTGTAACCTCGCACATGAGCGAAATCATATAATCGTCCCAGGTTAACCCATCAAATTTAGCAATTACCTCAGTTGTATCTTTGAGGTATGCTTTGTAGATTTAACTAAAGGTTTTTTTTTTTTTTAACATTTTAATTTTTATTGAGGTTCAATTCAAGGCTTACAAGTATTAAACGTCAGCACATATTATATAATACAGTAATAAATGGTTACATGACTTCCATCTGATACATTTTAGGATATATATATCATGCATGATTAAGGACTATGTAGGTCCGAAATGTCGCTTTTTATTGGTTGCTATACCTCTAATAAAGATTTTTCACCTATAAAAGAAGATTTTTTGTACTGTGGTGCTGTTACCTTGTTTTCTATATGGACTATATATATATAAAATGAATTTATGACTTTTACATTCTTTGTATAAGAAAATATTTGCCATACAACCTGTATACCAACTCCATGTTATATGAGGCCACTCTTGGACCCCTAAACTATATACATAATGTGTCGTTATAGTTGGTAAACTGAGACTAAAGGAGACCACTCATGGGTCTCAAATGATGAACACCCCTCATGGGTCTCAAATGATGAACCTTTTTTGTATATTTATAGAATAGATAACAATATATAACAATCATTATATCAGATGAGATTATATATAAAACCAGCAATATATATAGCAATGTTATATGTAATAAAGGATAGAAATGTTGTCCTATGCTCATGATGTGAGCCCAATGGAGTATATGGGAGGGGGGGGAGGAAGGGAGGAGAATGATCAAATATAAAAATGCTCAGTAGGAATACAGGGAGTGCAGAATTATTAGGCAAGTTGTATTTTTGAGGATTAATTTTATTATTGAACAACAACCATGTTCTCAATGAACCCAAAAAACTCATTAATATCAAAGCTGAATAGTTTTGGAAGTAGTTTTTAGTTTGTTTTTAGTTATAGCTATTTTAGGGGGATATCTGTGTGTGCAGGTGACTATTACTGTGCATAATTATTAGGCAACTTAACAAAAAACAAATATATACCCATTTCAATTATTTATTTTTACCAGTGAAACCAATATAACATCTCAACATTCACAAATATACATTTCTGACATTCAAAAACAAAACAAAAACAAATCAGTGACCAATATAGCCACCTTTCTTTGCAAGGACACTCAAAAGCCTGCCATCCATGGATTCTGTCAGTGTTTTGATCTGTTCACCATCAACATCCCAGACACTGTTCAGAGAGGTGTACTGTTTTCCCTCCTTGTAAATCTCACATTTGATGATGGACCACAGGTTCTCAATGGGGTTCAGATCAGGTGAACAAGGAGGCCATGTCATTAGATTTTCTTCTTTTATACCCTTTCTTGCCAGCCACGCTGTGGAGTACTTGGACACGTGTGATGGAGCATTGTCCTGCATGAAAATCATGTTTTTCTTGAAGGATGCAGACTTCTTCCTGTACCACTGCTTGAAGAAGGTGTCTTCCAGAAACTGGCAGTAGGACTGGGAGTTGAGCTTGACTCCATCCTCAACCCGAAAAGGCCCCACAAGCTCATCTTTGATGATACCAGCCCAAACCAGTACTCCACCTCCACCTTGCTGGCGTCTGAGTCGGACTGGAGCTCTCTGCCCTTTACCAATCCAGCCACGGGCCCATCCATCTGGCCCATCAAGACTCACTCTCATTTCATCAGTCCATAAAACCTTAGAAAAATCAGTCTTGAGATATTTCTTGGCCCAGTCTTGACGTTTCAGCTTGTGTGTCTTGTTCAGTGGTGGTCGTCTTTCAGCCTTTCTTACCTTGGCCATGTCTCTGAGTATTGCACACCTTGTGCTTTTGGGCACTCCAGTGATGTTGCAGCTCTGAAATATGGCCAAACTGGTGGCAAGTGGCATCTTGGCAGCTGCACGCTTGACTTTTCTCAGTTCATGGGCAGTTATTTTGCGCCTTGGTTTTTCCACACGCTTCTTGCGACCCTGTTGACTATTTTGAATGAAACGCTTGATTGTTCGATGATCACGCTTCAGAAGCTTTGCAATTTTAAGAGTGCTGCATCCCTCTGCAAGATATCTCACTATTTTTGACTTTTCTGAGCCTGTCAAGTCCTTCTTTTGACCCATTTTTCCAAAGGAAAGGAAGTTGCCTAATAATTATGCACACCTGATATAGGGTGTTGATGTCATTAGACCACACCCCTTCTCATTACAGAGATGCACATCACCTAATATGCTTAATTGGTAGTAGGCTTTCGAGCCTATACAGCTTGGAGTAAGACAACATGCATAAAGAGGATGATGTGGTCAAAATACAAATTTGCCTAATAATTCTGCACTCCCTGTATTGGTGATGTCCGTGGGAAGTGGAAAGGGGGTGTGGGGGGGGGGGGCGGATCTGAAAATAAGATTTTAATGCTGTGTTGGCACAGAGTAGGCATAGTGTTCCAAATATAACTGTGAGCTATGTGTTATGGGAGAAATGGCAGCACTGCAACCCATCATCTTATTTTAGATGTAATCTTTCAACTATAGGGGAGTTTCCAGATACAGGAGAGGATTGTATATACAACCAAAGCCCTAAAAAAAAAAGATGAAATCAAGGCAATAAAAACAAATTGCAGTGTCAACAGTGTATAGGTATCACAAATATTTACACATTAATTTAGAAAGTACCATCTTGATCTTTGATTAAGCATAAGGACCTGTATCAGTAATATAAACTAGAAAACTATTGTAAGTGTTACAGTAATCTTAGTAAAGATTACAATATAATCAATGTCACGGCATGACCTCAGTTGTGAATCATCTTTTTCTGGGAGTATAGTAAGCTATACAATATATATAAGGGCAGCTTCAGCCATCTTTAGATATATATGAACTAGAAATCTGTGCATGTGCGCAGGTAAAGATCTAAAAGTCAGTAATTCAAGAACCCTGCTACTAAAGTGCACCTATCTAGATGTTTAGCAACCCAAGTATACACACTTAGAGTATCTGCATGAAAAATAAGAGATATGTATAAAACCTCATAAAAGCCCATTTACACTTCTGTATAGTAAAATGACAAGTGTTGTATATATCATAACATAAACACATATAAGAGCATATAGGGTTGTCGCATTTGTCACCATCCTAAGGACCTGTATCAGTAGTATAAATTAAAAAGCTAATGCAAACGTGACAGCAATCTTAGGCCTAGATTTAGAGTTGGGCGGTAGCCGTCAAAACCAGCGTTAGAGGCTCCTAACGCTGGTTTTTACTGCCCGCTGGTATTTGGAGTCAGTCAGGAAAGGGTCTAACGCTCACTTTGGAGCCGCGACTTTTCCATACAGCAGATCCCCCTACGCCATTTGCGTATACTATCTTTTCAATGGGATCTTTCTATCGCCGGTATTTAGAGTCGTGGCTGAAGTGAGCGTTAGAAATCTAACGACAAAACTCCAGCCGCAGAAAAAAGTCAGTAGTTAAGAGCTTTCTGGGCTAACGCCGGTTTATAAAGCTCTTAACTACTGTGTTCTAAAGTACACTAACACCCATAAAATACCTATGTACCCCTAAACCGAGGCCCCGCCACATCGCCGCCACTCTATTAAAATTTTTTAACCCCTAATCTGCCGCTCCGTACACCGCCGCAACCTACATTATACCTATGTACCCCTAATCTGCTGCCCCTAACACCGCCGACCCCTATATTATATTTATTAACCCCTAATCTGCCGCCCCCAACGTCGCCTCCACCTACCTACAATAATTAACCCCTAATCTGCCGACCGGATCTCACCGCTACTATAATAAATGTATTAACCCCTAAAGCTAAGTCTAACCCTAACACTAACACCCCCTAAGTTAAATATAATTTAAATCTAACAAAATAAATTAACTCTTATTAAATAAATTAATCCTATTTAAATCTAAATACTTACTTGTAAAATAAACCCTAATATAGCTACAATATAAATTATAATTATATTGTAGCTATTTTAGGATTAATATTTATTTTACAGGTAACTTTGTAATTATTTTAACCAGGTACAATAGCTATTAAATAGTTAATAACTATTTAATAGCTACCTAGTTAAAATAATTACAAAATTACCTGTAAAATAAATCCTAACCTAAGTTACAATTAAACCTAACACTACACTATCAATAAATTAATTAAATAAAATACCTACAATTATGTACAATTAAACCTAACACTACACTATCAATAAATTAATTAAATAAAATACCTACAATTAAATACAATTAAATAAACTAACTAAAGTACAAAAAATAAAAAAGAACTGTTACAAAAATAAAAAAATATTTACAAACATTAGAAAAATATTACAACAATTTTAAACTAATTACACCTACTCTAAGCCCCCTAATAAAATAACAAAGACCCCCAAAATAAAAAAATGCCCTACCCTATTCTAAATTTAAAAAGTTCAAAGCTCTTTTACCTTACCAGCCCTGAAAAGGGCCATTTGCGGGGCATGCCCCAAATAATTCAGCTCTTTTGCCTGTAAAAAAAAACATACAATACCCCCCCCAACATTACAACCCACCACCCACATACCCCTAATCTAACCCAAACCCCCCATAAATAAACCTAACACTAAGCCCCTGAAGATCTTCCTACCTTATCTTCACCATGCCAGGTTCACCGATCCGTCCTCGGAAGTCTTGATCCAAGCCTCCGAAGTGTTGATCCAAGCCCAAGCGGGGGCTGAAGAGTGACGTCCATCCTCCGGCTGAAGTCTTGATCCAAGCGGGCAGAAGAGGACATCCGGACCGGCAAACATCTTCTTCCAAGCCGCATCTTCTATGTTCTTCAATCCGATGAGACCGGCTGATCTTCAAGACCTCCAGCGCGGATCCATCCATCTTCACCGACGACTTCCTGACGAATGACGGTTCCTTTAAGGGACGTCATCCAAGATGGCGTCCCTCGAATTCCGATTGGCTGATAGGATTCGGGGATTAGGGGTTAAAAAAAAATGCAGGTGTCAGCGATAGCGGGGGCGGCAGATTAGGGGTTAATAAGTGTAAGGTTAGGGGTGTTTAGACTCGGGGTACATGTTAGAGTGTTAGGTGCAGACGTAGGAAGTGTTTCCCCATAGAAAACAATGGGGCTGCGTTAGGAGCTGAACGCTGCTTTTTTGCAGTTGTTAGGTTTTTCCAGCTCAAATGGCCCCATTGTTTTCTATGGGGGAATCGTGCACTATTTTTGAAGCTGGCCGCGTCCGTAAGCACCACTGGAATTTAGAGTTGCAGTGGCAGTAAATATGCTCTACGCTTCCTTTTTTGGAGCCTAACACAGCCATTCTGTGAACTCTAAATACCAGCGGTATTTAAAAGGTGCGGGGGAAAAAAAGCACGCTTAGCTAACGCACCCCTTTGGCCGCAGAACTCTAAATCTAGCCGTTAGTTAGAATTACAATAAAATAAAGGTCTGAGCTAGGCTAGGTAGTTTAGCATGAAATTCCTCCTCAGATCTATCAAACTCCTAAGCGCCTTTGCTGGGGGGGGGGTTGTGAGAGAGGATAGACAGTATAATAGTTGCGGAGTCTTAGAACATATGAAAGACCAGAGTTTTGTAAAAATGGATACTCAGGCCTAAGATTTCACATAGAGCTAGGTCCTGGATAACATATATCTCCCTTCCTTCTTCTCCTAGTCCACTCCACACTTCAGCGGTTTGTAGCTCTCTGCTGCGGTAGACTTCTTTTCAAGACCTAGAAAATTGTTCTCTGGTAGTGACCGGACAGGCATAGCCGATACGCAGCAGTAATATTCTAAAGATTTAAGACCCCTATGGAGTGTATCCTTTTCGTTATGAGGACTAAGCAGGTTAAGTAGTGACTTGATCCCAGGAGCAGCTAGGTCCAGGACTATCTCGTTATTGTGAGTATTTCTGGGTATATATGGACCTGCCTTTAGAGCGTGGGTGGAATGCTGCAGTGGGACTCCACGTGGCTCAAGTCTCGAAGGTCTCCAATCCCCTCCGTTGGGATCAGATGACCGGGACTTTCTAGGGTAGGTCCCCATATCAGTATCAAGTATGCCGGTAGATGTCTTCCTCTTCTGTATCGGTCTTGCCATATCTCGATCCTCCTCCCATACCTCGCCGCAAGTATCTGCTCCGTTAACTGTTTCTGTCACCTGGCAAGTATCTTTAAGAGCAAGGTTCTGCTCCTGGATCACAGCTCCATCTCTCTGCGGGGAGGAGACCGCGGTGGGGTCAGCATCCTCCGGTCTAAGCAGATCCACCAGAAGATCATCTTGATCATTTGGGGTAAGCGTATAACCTCTGGAATGTTTAGGGCTAGTGTAGTTTGTAGGCTCAGTGTCCCTTGTTGCCTCTGGCGGCATGGCGTATGTATTGCGGGTGATCTGAGATAGGGAGTCCACTTCTCTGAGGAGTGATTCCTCTAGCTTCGTACAGGGTAATCAGTATAGTGGAAATATCTTCCATATTGAAGAGTCAACTGTAAGATCCCAGAGCAGCTATGACTCAAGTGGCTTCTTCCGTGTTGTTGAGGTGGGTGGATTGAGTAAACTAGGCCTCCAAAACAGCCATACGCTCCCATCCAGGGGTAAAAAGTTTGTACCAGCTTCCACCCCGTTATCAATAACTTATATTGCTGTAATTATCTTATAGATGGGTCACAAATGTTATTAGATTTTAGCCATTAATCTTAAAAAAACAAAAACAAAAGTCAGGAGCTCTCATGCTGCACGTCCTGTTGCTTTGGCTGCCTGCTCCGCTACCCTGCCTGGGGGATTTAGAGGGTTCTTATGGACCTTGGGTAAATGATAAATAATTGGAATATTTGGTTGTGGAGTAAAAATATATTTATACTCATTTTCATTAAGAATACCTTCTGCCCTTGCCTTATTTAATAGTATATTTAATTCCTTATTGTATGTTTCTGTAGGATATTTTGGAAGGATTTTATATGTTTTTGTTTCACTTAGAAGGTTAAATGCCTCTTTGAGATAATCCTCTCTATTCTGGATTACTATACCACCGCCTTTATCGGCCGGGCGTATAATAATTTCCTCATTATTAACCAGTTTCCTAAGGGACCTTCTTTCTAGAATGGTTAGATTATCATTATGTTTATTTAAAAATTCATTTTCTTTGGCAAATTGTTCCTCAATATCTTTGAGGACTAATTTATTAAACATTGATAACTGTTCACCCTGAGAACCTACAGGGTTAAATGTAGATTTTGCTTTAAATTTAGAGTGTTGTATTTCAGGTTCCATAATATGTTTAGATAAATTTAATGTATCTATAAATTCATTTATAGTTTATTCTATTAGGGTTTCTTCACTTGATTGGTTTGGCTGAACATTGTTTTCTAGATCCTTTAGGATCTCTAATGTACCTAAGTCACCTGACTCCAAATGATATTGATTAAAATTGCATCTGTTTATTGGAGTTTTTAAGAAATATCTCTTTAATGTGAGTTTCCTAACATACTTGTGTACATCTACAAAAATTTGTTGGGTTTTGATTTTGGCGCACAATTAAGACCTTTCTGGAGAAGGTTAATATCATTAGAATCTAAATTGATTTCAGCTAAATTAAAAATATCACTTTTAGCTTCGCCTAGTCTTTTCTTGTTCTCCCTGCTTGTCAGTATATGTTTTCCTGCTCTATTTCCTCTTCTTCTCTTTCTAGAGACCTTTTTCTTTGTTTTGTTCTGTCTTGTTGTAAGGGACTTTTTTGTATACTTTGTATGTTAAAGTTCTTCATAAAAATGTTACGGTACACAGCATAATGCTTTAGCCTAGCATATATGCATTTTATATTCTGTTGTTTTTAATAGGCGTGTTACAATTACGTTGTGTCAAAATTGCGATATGTTAAATGACTGTAAAGATTGAACTATAGTATTCTCTCCCAATCAGGATTGGTGATCAAACACACCCTCCACTCTGATTGGGTCCTTTACATTCTTCTCAGCATGGATTGGTTGCTACGCCTTTAAATACAAAAGGCGCAATCACGGGGATATCCAACATTTATTTTGCCTCTTGAAGAAGCCCAGCCGTAGACCGGGGGAAAAGCGTTAGGCTTTTTACACATTACTTGGAGTCAATAGCGACTTACAAGCTCTCCTGTCCCCACAAGCCACAACACACAATCTGGCATAAGATCCGGAAACTCTGCCTGATGGGAACCAACTAAGTCTGTTTTGTGAGACAAGACAGCTGTAGGAACACAGCACTCCCTGTGAATGCATTTTAAATTCTGTATCTAGTAAGTGTAACTTATTTTGCGTATGCAACAATTTGTCAATAAAGCTTTTCACTTGAGTCCTCCCCTGTGCGCTTTGTCTTCTTTTTCTTTTACATGTCACTGCACCTGAGCAAAGGTTCTGGGAATATCTAGCTGGATAAAGGCTGCACGGATTTGGCAATACGACTCCATCTGTTTCATAAAGAAACATCCTTTCAAAGCTTATTAAAAGCTCTACTTTATTGCTTCACCTCTTCATCATCATTTGATGCTTTTGGGATTTTGCCTTAATTGGAGACTAGCAAATAGACAACTTTCTTTGGACACCATTTGCGAATCCCTCTGTACGGGTAAACATCAAAGGTACTGTGAGGATACTAAGTGTGTGCATATATATTATCACAACATCAAGAATTGTGCAAACAAGTAGAACTATGCTCATATTATAGCAATAACAAAAAGTTGGATGCACTGGATACAGATGAAGTTTCAGAAAGCTTTATTTGAAGAAACATTAAAAGCTCATCATTACAATAATGACACTGCAAATCCCATGATACATGAGTGATGTGTGTTCCACCCCAAGGACTGCTTGCTGACGCGTTTCGGCTCCAAGGGCCGTAATCGTAGCTGCAGTCACTTGTTCCAAATGAGATTAAATACCCATTGGAACCAGTTAATAGGTTAAAAACAAAGAACCTCCTTTTACCCGGGGCGGAACAATACCACACCTCTTAAAATTAACCCTTCAATAATATGTGAACTATTAACTCTATTTAAGCTCAAACAATTGAAATGGTTCTTTAAGCTCATTCTACTGAAGTTTCAATCTTACAACACATGTAAATTATATCTATTGTATCAAAACCTGATTTTGACAACGAGTTGATACAGAAAAAACAGGGCGATAGGTACAATAACAGATAAAGGGGGATCAGTTGTGGTAATGGACAGAACATCTTTTGTCAGAGAATCATTACGACAACTAAATGACACCTCACAATATCAGGTCTTAGACTTCAATCCTACTTCTCGCTTTAAACATGAGTTGAGTCATCTGATAGATGAGGGACATGAAGAAGGGTACATTGATGAACAGACTAGTTTATATCTCATGGTTGATAACCCGATAGTCCCAATATTCAATTTTTTACCTAAGGTGCACAAGTCCTTATTGGAGGTAAAAGGCCGTCCAATCATTAGTGGGATTGGTTCTATTACAGAGCCCTTGTCGGAATGGTTGGACGAAATTTTGCAACCAATTGTCAAGGAATTGCCGAGTTACCTTCGTGATACCAAGCAGTTGCTGATGGAGATGGAGGAGATACACTGGCAGAGTAATTATGGGTGGCTTACAATAGACGTCACATCACTGTACTCTTCCATCCCCCACAGCAAAGGTTTGGAAGCGTTAAACTTTTGTTTAGAAAGGTATACAACGATAGATCAGAACTTTCGCTCCTATATATTACGAGTTGCACAATATCTCTTAACTCATAACATGTTTGTATTTGAAGGTGTCCATTACCTGCAGAGATGTGGGACAGCCATGGGGGCAAAGTTTGCCACCTCCTATGCCAACCTGTTTATGGGTTGGTGGGAGCTGTCCCACATCTATGCATGTGATGGACACTGGAAAAAGAAGATAGTTCACTACAGAAGGTATATAGATGACCTTCTGGTCATCTGGAAAGGCAGTGAAACAGAAGCTACTGACTTTGTGGATATGTTGAATCTTAATGATGTCGGTATTGGATTCACATATGAATTCAATAGAGACAAATCCAATTTTTTGGATGTAAATCTGTCAGGTACTGACCAAAATGAAGTGGTCGCAAAAATATACAGAAAACCCATAGCAGGTAATACTCTCCTCCATGCCAAGAGCAGTCATCCGAGAAGAGTATTTAGATCTGTCCTAAAGGGGCAGTTCATTAGAATTAAAAGAAATTGTACTCTAGATGAAGAATTTGAGAAACAGGCTCTTGACATGGAGGAGAGATTTCTAAAAAGGGGTTACAAAAGAAAGGAGATAGTGGCAATCAAAGATAATGTTGCAGCAATGGATAGGAAAGAGCTTTTAAAAGAGAAGAAAAAGAATAATGTCAAATTTGAAGGCGTATCATTTATAACTCAGTACAGTCAACAATACCATTTAATCTGTAACATTTTGAGGAAACATTTTCCTATGTTAAAAGCAGACGACAGTCTGGCTAATATAATCCCCAAAGGTTGTAGGTATGCTTTCAAAAAAAGGGAAAAGCATAGGGAATATAGTTGCTCCAACACAACTGAGTTCAGAACAACCAATTGCCACCACTTCATCATGGCTCAGATTTAAAGGCACCTATAAGTGCAGTTATACACCGTGTACAGCTTGTGCTCATTTACAACAGGGGGATGGATTTTCCAGCACAGTTACTGGAGAAAGATTTAATCATTCCTCATGTTTAAATTGTAGGTCTTGTTACGTAATATACTTGATTACCTGCACATCATGTAATATTCAATATACTACAAGAGAGACCAGAGAGAGGATAAGGGAACACCTAACTAATATAAAGGCAGGCAAACTTACCACGCCGCTAGTACAGCACTTTAAATTGGAACACAATAGTAGTGTACACACCTTTAAATGGACCATTATAGAATTGGTCAAATGCAAATCCAGAGGGGGAGATAGAGACAAACTTCTATCTAAAAGGGAAGCCTTTTGGATACATAAATTGAAGACCAGGGTCCCCATTGGATTAAACTCATAATTTGATCTAATAAACTTTTGGGAATAAGAAAATAAGTGTGTGGGTTGGTGTATCTGAAATTATTTATTGGTACTAATAAATCTGACAAAACAAAATAGAATGCAATACAATAAAATAAAAGATTTTGTAATAAAATAAAATTTAGTTGGATTGTAGAAAGCTTGCTTAATAACAGATTTTTAACACAACCCGCAAGATAAAATAAAATCATCTTTAGATTCGCCACAAGAAGTACATTTAAATATAGTTGAGTTCACTTAGTACTATGTTCTGGTTTGAAAGATTTAGTGTGTCCTCTTTTAGAGTATGTTACTCTCATGATCACTCTGTAATTTTAATAATTTTAATATTTTGATATTTCGATATTAAAGTGTTAGAATATTGAAATATTACTTGAATAGAGCCAATAAAATAAAATAAAATAAAATTTCATTTCAGTGTATAATGTTAATACTTAAAGTAATGAAAGAATACACTACTTATAACATGAACTGTAATACAAATAGTTTTTGTATCATCCATTGTATATAGAAGCAAAATTTCATTTCAGTGCATAATGTTTATAATGTTTATGCTTGATGTAATGATAGAGTATACGTTTTGTAACATGAATTATAATACAAATACATTTCTGTTTCATCCACTGTATATAGGAGCAAATTTGGATATTTAGATATGTAATTTTTATGAGAAAAATGTACCTATATATGTTTTCACATTAATTCGTACAAAATTACTCTGTTATGTTACATGACCACATATCTGTTATTGTACCTATCGCCCTGTTTTTTCTGTATCAACTCGTTGTCAAAATCAGGTTTTGATACAATAGATATAATTTACATGTGTTGTAAGATTGAAACTTCAGTAGAATGAGCTTAAAGAACCATTTCAATTGTTTGAGCTTAAATAGAGTTAGTTCACATATTATTGAAGGGTTAATTTTAAGAGGTGTGGTATTGTTCCGCCCCGGGTAAAAGGAGGTTCTTTGTTTTTAACCTATTAACTGGTTCCAATGGGTATTTAATCTCATTTGGAACAAGTGACTACAGCTACGATTACGGCCCTTGGAGCCGAAACGCGTCAGCAAGCAGTCCTTGGGGTTGAACACACACCACTCATGTATCATGGGATTCACAGTGTCATTATTGTAATGATGAGCTTTTAATGTTTCTTCAAATAAAGCTTTCTGAAACTTCATCTGTATCCAGTGCATCCAACTTTTTGTTATTGCTACATTGATTGAAACAGCGGATATTGCACGGATAACACGAAGGAGACCCCTGCAAACACAAGCCCACTCACCTCTCGCGGCAACAGGTGGACGAGAATACGGGAGGCAGGATCGGGTGACGTCACACGCTGAGCGAGATTGAGGCTCGATGCTAACAGAGTGAAGCAGGACGCTTGTAACTCCAGTTTCATGGACGGCACTGGTGGAGGTTTTTACCCACAGTGACAAAACACTCTGTGGATATCGTACAGACAGGTCGCCCTAAGGAGAATCTTTGCCGTTAGGACCGGTCCACTGTGTGAGGTGAGTGGTGAAGTTACGGATGATACGGGTCCGGTCACATATGTAAAGTTGTCGACAGTGCAGTGGACTTGGGATTGTTACAGGTGCCGATAACGAATTGCATTTATTATGCTCATATTATGTCAATAATTGTGTGATTTCTAAGTGTTTACTGCGAGGTTATAGTTACTATATAATAACCTTATTTTAATTCAAATATTTTTTCTTTTTTACTTTTTTCTTTGATAGAGTAATATTTAAAGGCACATTACAAGTTCTATATAACAAGAGGTTGTGTGCATGTTTGTACATATATTTAAATAACTATATAAGAAAATATTATTTCATTGTCAGAACCCAGCGCAATTAATTTCCTTGTGTTCATATAGTTTAATTGTTAGTTTAAACTTAATTTTTTAATTTAATTTAGCCAGAACGTAAAACTCGTAATACCAGCCCTATGGGAATCCCATGATAAAACTTAATTTTTAAGAGTGCGGTACTAACGTTGCGTTACATGCAAAAAGGCTTGTGGTACACTTATACCGACAAGACTCGTAATGGCTGCGGTGCTGTTTTAATGCTGAAATGCAAATATTTTGAGCGCTAAAAGACACAGACTTGTAATCCAGCTGATAATGAACTAATTAAGTAGCTATATACAGCTATAGTCCAGATTGAGGGTCTCACAAATATCTGGGAACAAAACCCATCAGATTTACCGGGTCATCATGTATAATTTCAAGTGGTAAGTAGAATTATCAGATTAATCTCAGGTATGTAATCTCTCAGGCTAAGGTATGTATTTTCTTAAAAATGGGGTATAGCGTGCTATCCTACACCAGTGTTATGCCGAGAATGGTTTCCCCATCGGCAGCAGTTTCCACAGGAGCTCAGCAATTTCCAACGCTCCTCCCCCACTGCAGCTACTCCCACTATCCCTGCCCCATTCATTAAAATGCAGATGTCATACACACATATATATATACATATATACATATATAAATACATATATATATATATATATATATATATATATATATAAAAATTCATTAAAATTATGGGGGGAGATAAAAAACTGAAATTAAAATCCTCCATGTCTCAAAATTAAATCAATGTAAACATTTGCATAGGAAATTAGTACATCTAGGCAAGTATCCCCGGAAAAGCAAATGGGGATACTTGCCTAGATGTACTAATTTCCTATGCAAATTTTTACATTGATTTATATAGCGACAGTGGTCGCTGACTACACGGATACACTTCCTGACACTGGAAATCGAGTGATAACGTCATCACAAGCGACTTCATCAGGCTCGATTGGTTGCGCCTGGACGCAACTACGGAAACAGAACCGAAGAGCAAACGGACACGCAGATCAATGTGCATCTCCTGAGTTCACATATATGCTGAAAGAAGTGGTTTGGTTTACAGACAGCAGAGCCGGAAGGATAAAGACACCTCTGCCGAGAGCAACACCCCCCCTGAAGGTTGACAGTCAGATGCCACAGAGTAATCCCAAGGGGACGAGTGATTTGGTAAGACTGTTCCTGTTTATCGGAGGAGGGTGCGTTGTATTTAAACCACATAATCACAGAGCAAGTGAACCGTTTTTGGAACTGTTTACACATTATCAAGCCTGAAAAGAAAGAGTATCTGTGTCAGTCGGTCTCTCATTCATTTTCATTGTTTAACCTTGAGGATATGGAAATAGGGGTATTTGTTATGTGCATAGTCTAAATTGTGTTTTAACCCCTAATATTCTCGGTTAGTATCAGAGACTCATTTCAGTGACTTTTATTAAGAGACTGTCGATCACAGAAGTAACATGTCTTCATTTTTTTCACTCAGACCTTTGTCTGATTTGGATACAGGGCGTCTTACTTTAGAGGACACCTTTGTAAAGCAGAAACAAGTGTTAGATATTAGTGATGCTTTTCAGAGTATGGAACGTACACTCATTAGGGAATATAGGACATGGTGGGACAAGAGGGCCTTAGACAAATATCTCCTCTTGGATTTAATTCCCAGGGGACTTAGACTCAACAAATTTCCCACCTTCCAGGTAGATGACATAGATTTCATTAATGAATGGAATAATGCTTTGAGTGAGTGTTCCAAAGTCTTGATGGGTCTGATTATCAGGTTTAAAGATTTACAGCTCACTAAGATAAGAGAGGAGCTAACATCCTTACAAACACAATTGAATAGCTTCACTGAACACCCTAAATATAACGAATTTGACACTGTCCTAAAAGAGACAATTAGTAAATTCAGGGTAGAATTGGATAATCATAAGCTAAGAAAATTCAATAGGGATAATTCAGATTACCTTAACAACCGAATGTATATTTGGAACACCAAACAAACACGCAAGTCAGGGAGGAATAAGAGAAATAAATCTAAAGAACCAGGCACCTCTCTAAAACAAGATAGGAAAGTAACTTTTTCAGATTCAGAGTACACTGATGAAGAATCAATGGGGTTGACACAAGCCAGTGAATCTAGTGGTCAATCTGAGGGGGAAGAAGAGGATGTTAGACCAAAACAGTTAACGATAACTAATAAATCAAAAACTGATACTACCACTATTAGAGATAATCCAGTAGTCACTAGACATGCTAGTAAGAAAGCCACCAACCAAACACAGGGATTGGATCACAGGAGAACAGAATTTTTAAGTGATAGTGAGGGGGATGGTGATAGTTTGAGCATCACAACCAGATCATGTTTAAAATCTAATAATCAGCACCCTTTTTTTCAAAAGGTCATGACAGACACAGAGGGGGGGGGGAGTAAGAGGAAGAGGAGAAGGAAGAGGAGGAAGGGGCAGGCCAGCCAGGAACAAGTACAAAGTATAAAGGTTATTAATCTATCTCAAATAGTACTCACTAAAGAGGAACAATCTATATTAGGAATGGGCCTAGGATTTGTGCCAACAAAGAAGTTTAACCTCTTTGAAACCATTATAGATGTCAACAGATTGGTTAGGGATCTTACCCTAAAAAAGTTTTTTTCAAATAAAGAATCACTATATTCAACTCAGGCACCTAATGGTTCCTCATCTGAGTATCCTGATTATGACCAACACAACATCCATGCTATCATAGATTTCAATGAGGGTTGTGATTATTTTGCCCTACAAGGTCTCTATGCAGAATCCTCCACTTCTCAACACTTCTCTATCAAATCTAGACACACAGAGTTTAAACCCAAGTCTGTCTTCTACCCCACTAAGGAGAGAGGCCCCTTTTTGGAGGCCTTTCACCATAGGGTGGAAGAAGACTTGATTAAGTTGACTAAGTATCATAAGAGAGATCACAATAATCTGTCCGTGGAACAGCTGCGTGCCCTTGACAGCCTGAAAGAAAGAGATACGATTGTCATCAGACAGGCTGACAAGGGCGGAAGCATTGTTGTCATGGACAGACTGTTATATACCCAAGAGGCAGAACGTCAGATCAATGATCCTGAAGTGTATATCAATTTACACAAAGACCCCACAGCTGATTTTAAGCGAGAGCTGGTTGATTTGCTGGATGATGGGCTGGAGATGGGGATTCTAGATCAAGCAACATTTGATTTTCTAAATGTTCAATCACCAGTCATTCCTATCTTCCATCACCTCCCCAAGGTTCATAAATCCTTGGAGGAGGTGAAGGGAAGACCGATTGTTTCAGGAATAGGTTCTCTTTTTGAAAACCTTTCAGGTTGGATAGAGTCTCTACTCCAGCCCATTGTCTACCAGTTACCTTCTTACTTGAAGGATACCACCCACCTACTTAATAGTATGGATAAAATCTCCTGGGATGAGGAGTGTGAATGGCTGACCGTTGACGTGGTCAGCCTTTACTCCACTATACCACACAAAGACGGATTAGAGGCAATTAAATTTTCTCTAGACATGTATACTACTTATGATGTTAATCTGAAAGGATTTGTGTTGAGGGTCATCAAATTCCTTCTAGAACACAATTACTTTAAGTTCGGGGATGGCTTCTACCTACAAAGACGTGGGACCGCTATGGGGGCTAAATTTGCCCCTTCCTATGCCAACCTGTTTATGGGTTGGTGGGAGCGGTCCCACGTCTTTGGGGAACAGAACCCATTCAGGTCCAGAATCAAGACATACAAGAGATTTATTGATGATCTCTTGTTTGTATGGACAGGAGGTACCGAAGCAAAGGCAGATTTCATCAAGTATCTAAACAAGAATCAAGTCAACCTCAGATTTACTGCAGAATCAGGAACTGTGGAGATACCATATTTAGATGTAATCCTTAAAGGGTCGGTTTCCACAGGCAAAGTAACTACTGGTCTGTATAGAAAGCCTATATCTTCCAATACTATCCTCCACGCAAAGTCCTCACATCCAAAACACACTGGATTTGGTGTAGCCAAAGGCCAGTTCATCAGACTCAAGCGTAATTGCACTCTTGAGTCAGATTTTCTAGTTGAGGCAGACAAACTGAGGGATCAATTATTGGAGAGAGGGTATTCAAAAAAGACAATAAATAGGGCTTTGCTTGAAGTTAAGAGACTAGACAGGGATTCACTACTACAGGGCTCCAAAACCAAAAGCAAGTATAGATCTCAGGAAGATAGACCCTGTTTTGTTACAACTTATAGTCCACAGTTTGAAGAAATATGCAATATTGTGAAAAGACACCTATCAATAGTGACAGGAGAAGACAGCTTAAAGGATTATGTGTCAAAGGGATGCAGCTTCATTTCTAAGAGGGGCACAACATTAGGCAACATATTATCCCCATCTATGTTACAAAGTAAGCATAAGACTACTAGTAGCTGGCTTACCTCCAAAGGTCACTACAAAAGTCACTTTCACAATGCATACCTTGTAATCACATGAGACCCACTAAACACTTCCAATCTTATGTAACCCAAAAAGTATTTGATCTAAGTGAGTGCACGAACTGTCGCACAAAATTTGTGATCTATCTTGCAGAATGCTCTCAATGTAAATTACAGTACGTGGGGTGCACCTCAAGGGAGGTGCGCTCACGGATAAGGGAGCATCTTAACAATATTGAGCAAGAAATAGATTGTTCAGATCTTGTGCGACATTTTATACAAGAGCACAACAAAAAAGTTGTAATTGAACATATAAAAGTAGGTCCCAGGGGAGGTGACAAAACAGTGAAAATGTTTTATAGAGAAGCCTTTTGGATATTCTTATTGAGAACTAGAAAACCTCAAGGGTTCAATATCAGTGGTGACATAATCAATTTTTGGCAAAAAGTATAAATACCAGTGCATTAGTAAATTTTTGAATACAAGAAATATATTTTTTTCCCATATCAATGAGCCTAATTAGGGTGACTAACGGAGAAGAATAGGAGTCCCCCTTAATAAGACATGCATTAGCCAAGAGAATTTATATTCATTAAATAACTTTAACATATGCATAATGTTTTATTCTTGGCTAATTCTTCAAGGCTCAATTAAACAGGGAAATGTTGGTAGTTTATAAAATATTTATGTTTCTGTGTACATTTATATACTTCACTGATTATTATATAACCACATTCTGGGTGTATCCATTTACCCCAATACATGCCCAGTATCTATCTAAGGTCTGTCTGTTTTTTTAGAAATTCTGCCACAGTGTTTTTGTATTAATTTGATTAGGGTGGCTATTTAAAAGTTGATTGGCCACCAGTAAGCATCTACGATTAAGGCATACTAGCCGAAACGCGTCAGATGCTACGCTTAACAGCACTGCCTCTGTGCAGTTTTTACTACCTGACATGTAGTATCCTGTGACAAGAGGAATTAAAGTTTATTTAAACTCTACCTGAGGCTCGCTGGTTTTTTCTTCATGTTTGATTGATTTTTATATATATATATATATACATATATATATATATATATATATATAGTCATATATACATATATACATATATATATACATAAATTCCAGGCAGAGTATGGTACTCACAAATCTTTGACCGGGGTGCTGCAGCAGGCAAAGCATACAAAACAAAAAAAAGCAGGCACTCACCGGTATTTAAAAAAAGGATATCTTTTAATCCCACAAGGTGTGACGTTTCAGAGTATTACCTCCTTCCTCAGACATAACAAGAAAGTGAATAACAGCAATCTCTATATATACACCTACTAATCATAATCAAGTGATTTGAATCAGCTGGAAGCATCAGGCGCATAGCATGAGTCACTAGGGCCGTCGTCCGTAGCCTTAGTAACCAGCCAAACAAATTTAAACTAAACAACGTGGCTAATTAGATAAAAACAATGTTGCTCTTATGCTAACACTATACATCAATAATCAACAACATACATATATATACATATATACATATATATATATATACATACAGTATATATATATATATATATATATATATATATATATACATATATACAGTATATACATATATATACATACATATATATACATATATACATATATATACATACTGTATATATATGCACACACACACACACACATATATATATATATATATATATATATATATATATATATATACAGCAATATGATGGAGGCACTCTCTGTTCCCTGATGTTTATTAAGTGTAACGTTCCAGGAACACAGTCCCCTTCCTCAGACTCGCCTTTCTTTTATATATATATATATATATATATATATATATATATATTTAAATATCATTATACTGTATACATACAGTTGTGCTCATAAGTTTACATACCCTGGCAGAATTTATGATTTCTTGGCCATTTTTGAGAGAGAGAGAGAGAGGAGAGAGAGAGAGAGAAGAGAGAGAGAAGAGAGAGAGAAGAGAGAGAGAAGAGAGAGAGAAGAGAGAGAGAAGAGAAGAGAGAAGAGAAGAGAGAGAGAAGAGAGAGAGAAGAGCGAGAGAAGAGAGAGAGAGAGAGAGAGAGAGAGATAGAGAGAGAGAGAAGGCCTTTAAATAATAAGTGATGACATCACAATTCTGAGACTGCATCCTTTCTCACACTGATGATGTACACCATTCTGGCCATAAAAGGAAGTGCAGGAAATGAGCAGCATGACACAGTATGCACCAGAGTCAGCAAGAGAGGTAAGTAAACTGGCTCCCCATTATGTTGGTCTTGTCGAATACTCTGACGGGTCAATCCTGTGGCCTATGCTCTTGACCGTCCTCTTGCAATGCGCATCTCCAATGTTTCTCATGTAATCGGTTTATCACTGTGTTGCCTCGTCCCCGTCCTATTTTTTCCTCAATAAGCCTTTTGTCCTCCGGCGGGGGAGGAGTCGTTGAGGGTCAGGGTTTTTTCCCTGCTTTGTTTGTCATGTGCTGCTGGCAGCCATTTTACTTACCTCTCTTGCTGACTCTGGTGCATACTGTGTGATGCTGCTCATTTCCTGCACTTCCTTTTATGGCCAGACTGGTGTACATCATCAGTGTGAGAAAGGATGCCATCTCAGAATTGTGATGTTATCACTTATTATTTAAAGGCCTCTGTTCAGTATGCTTTGCCCTTGCTTTGTCTCAGATCTGTTTGTGGGAGCTCCTGTGTATTACCTGGCTGTCTGACGTCCCTCCTGGTTCCTGATTCCTGGCTTGTTCCTGACTCTGCTGTTCTGCTTGTTTCTGATTCCGGGTCGTCTGACTACTCGCTTTGGCTCCTGACTCAGCTCGTCTGACTATTCGCTTTGGCTCCTGACTCGGCTCGTCTGACTACCAGCTCTGGTTTTGATTCCTGGTTGTTATTTGTTTTGTGGACTTTTTATTATTTTTTGCTATTAATAAAGGTGTGATTATTTTTGCACTTCTTGTCTCAGTCTGATTCCTGGCACCCTGACAGTTTCCCCACAAATATGGTTTCCCCAGGCTGTTTTCCCCTGAAATATGGGTTCACAAGGCTTAAACAGACTTAGATCCACTTTCCCCGGGTGCCCTACACCCCTGCCATGCCTAATAGAGTATCCTCACTATTTTTGCTCTCCCTGGACTCTCTCCGTCCAGGGGAAACAGGTATCTCATAGTAATACTGCTGCTGTCATATTTGGTTTCCCCAGCTTGTCAAGGGTTAAACTTATTCCTACCTGCTTTCGCTGACTGCCCATCACTCGTGCCATCCCAGCTAAACTGTTCTCACTCAGATTCCATTACCCAGAGTCATTCTGGCAAAGGGAGGCAGGGGAAATTCCCTAAACCACTGCTGCTGTCACATTTGGTTTCCCCACAAATATGGTTTCCCCAGGCTGGTTTCCCCTGAAATATGGTTTCACAAGGGTTAAACAGACTCAGACCCGCTTTTCCTGGGTGCCCTATACCCCTTCCATCCCTAATATAGCATCCTCACTGTTTTCGCTCTTCCTGGACACTGCTGCTGTCAGATTTGGTTTCCCCAGCTTGTGAAGGATTAAACTGATTCCTACCTGCTTTAACTGACAGATCACCACTCATGCCATCCCAGCTAAACTGTTCTCACTCAGATTCCATTACCCATACTCATTCTGGCTAATGGAGGAAGTGGAAATCCACAAAATACTGCTGCTGTCAGATTTGGTTTCCCATGAAATATAGTTTCACAAGGGTTAAACAGACTCAGACCCGCTTTCCCTGGGTGCCCTATACCGCTTCCATCCCTAATATAGCATCCTCACTGTTTTCGCTCTCCCTGGACTCTCTCTGTCCAGGAGAAACAATAATCTCACTGTAACACTGCTGCTGTCAGATTCGGTTTCCCCAGCTTGTCAAGGGTGAAGTGGAAATTCACCGAAATACTGCTGCTGTCAGTGACAGTACCATACATGCTTTTACTAACTGGCCATCACTCGTGCCATCCCAGCTAAACTGTTCTCACTCACATTCCATTCCCCGGACTCATTCTTGTCAAATTTGACAGCAGCCGTGTTACAGTGAGATACCTGTTTGCCTTGGACAGAGAGAGTCCTGGGAGAGCTGAAACAGTGAGGATAATCTATTAGGGATCGAAGTGGTGGAGGGCACCCAGGGAAAGCGGATCAGATTCTGTTTAACACTTGTGAAACCATATTTCAGGGGAAACCATATTTGTGGGTAAGCCAAATCTGACAGCAGCAGTATTTTGTGTATTTCCACTTCCTCCCTTAGCCAGAATGAGTCTAGGAAATGGAATCTGAGTTAGAACAGTTTAGCTGGGATGGCACAAGTGGTGACCAGTCAGTGAAAGCAGGTAGGAATCAGTTTAACCCTTGACAAGCTGGGGAAACCAAATCTGACAGCAGCAGTGTTACAGTGAGATCCCTTTTTCTCCTGGACAGAGATAGTCCAAGGAGAGCGAAAAGAATGAGGATGCTATATTAAGGATGGAAGGGGTATAGGGTACCCAGAGAAAGTGCGTCTGAGTCTGTTTAACCCGTGTGAAACCATATTTCAGGGGAAATCATATTTGTGGGGAAACAAAATCTGACAGCAGCAGGGGTTTAGGGATTTTCCCCTTCCTCCCTTTGCCAGAATGACTCTGGGTAATGGAATCTGAGTGAGAACAGTTTAGCTGGGATGGGACGAGTGATGGGCAGTCAGCGAAAGCCGGTAGGAATCAGTTTAACCCTTGACAAGCTGTTGAAACCAAATCTAACAGCAGCAGTGTTACTATGAGATACCTGTTTCCCCTGGACGGAGAGAGCCCAAGGAGAGCAAAAACAGTGAGGATACTCTATTAGGGATTGCAGGGGTATAGGGCACCCAGGGAAAGTGGGTCTGAGTCTGTTTAACCCTTGTGTAACCACAGTGTGCAGAGTTAGACTGTAATGCCCCATATATACAGGGAGTGCAGAAGTATTAGGCAAATGAGTATTTTGACCACATCATCCTCTTTATGCATGTTGTCTTACTCCAAGCTGTATAGGCTCGAAAGCCTACTACCAATTAAGCATATTAGGTGATGTGCATCTCTGTAATGAGAAGGGGTGTGGTCTAATGACATCAACACCCTATATCAGGTGTGCATAATTATTAGGCAACTTCCTTTCCTTTGGCAAAATGGGTCAAAAGAAGGACTTGACAGGCTCAGAAAAGTCAAAAATAGTGAGATATCTTGCAGAGGGATGCAGCACTCTAAAAATTGCAAAGCTTCTGAAGCGTGATCATCGAACAATCAAGCGTTTCATTCAAAATAGTCAACAGGGTTGCAAGAAGCGTGTGGAAAAACCAAGGCGCAAAATAACTGCCCATGAACTGAGAAAAGTCAAGCGTGCAGCTGCCAAGATGCCACTTGCCACCAGTTTGGCCATATTTCAGAGCTGCAACATCACTGGAGTGCCCAAAAGCACAAGGTGTGCAATACTCAGAGACATGGCCAAGGTAAGAAAGGCTGAAAGACGACCACCACTGAACAAGACACACAAGCTGAAACGTCAAGACTGGGCCAAGAAATATCGCAAGACTGATTTTTCTAAGGTTTTATGGACTGATGAAATGAGAGTGAGTCTTGATGGGCCAGATGGATGGGCCCGTGGCTGGATTGGTAAAGGGCAGAGAGCTCCAGTCCGACTCAGACGCCAGCAAGGTGGAGGTGGAGTACTGGTTTGGGCTGGTATCATCAAAGATGAGCTTGTGGGGCCTTTTCGGGTTGAGGATGGAGTCAAGCTCAACTCCCAGTCCTACTGTCAGTTTCTGGAAGACACCTTCTTCCAGCAGTGGTACAGGAAGAAGTCTGCATCCTTCAAGAAAAACATGATTTTCATGCAGGACAATGCTCCATCACACGCGTCCAAGTACTCCACAGCGTGGCTGGCAAGAAAGGGTATAAAAGAAGAAAATCTAATGACATGGCCTCCTTGTTCACCTGATCTGAACCCCATTGAGAACCCGTGGTCCATCATCAAATGTGAGATTTACAAGGAGGGAAAACAGTACACCTCTCTGAACAGTGTCTGGGAGGCTGTGGTTGCTGCTGCACGCAATGTTGATGGTGAACAGATCAAAACACTGACAGAATCCATGGATGGCAGGCTTTTGAGTGTCCTTGCAAAGAAAGGTGGCTATATTGGTCACTGATTTGTTTTTGTTTTGTTTTTGAATGTCAGAAATGTATATTTGTGAATGTTGAGATGTTATATTGGTTTCACTGGTAAAAATAAATAATTGAAATGGGTATATATTTGTTTTTTGTTAAGTTGCCTAATAATTATGCACAGTAATAGTCACCTGCACACACAGATATCCCCCTAAAATAGCTATAACTAAAAACAAACTAAAAACTACTCCCAAAACTATTCAGCTTTGATATTAATGAGTTTTTTGGGTTCATGGAGAACATGGTTGTTGTTCAATAATAAAATTAATCCTCAAAAATACAACTTGCCTAATAATTCTGAACTCCCTGTATATATATATATATATATATATATATATATATATATATATATATATATATATATATATATATATATATATATGTGTGTGTGTGTGTATATTTATAATATACACTTATTTATAATTACTTAGGTGCAGACCCTGTAGAACAAATATTTAAACCTCCAAAAACAGAAAGAACAAGTAGAGGGTACAAGCAGGGCCGCCATCAGGGGGTGACAGGGGTGACTCCTGTCAGGGGCCCAATGAGCCAGGGGGGCCCCATGAGGGAAGAACTAAAAAAAATAAAAATAAAAAATATATATATTTTTTTTTTTTTTAATTTTGGCAGCCACCAGTGGGTACTACAGCAGAGTGCTAATTGAGCATGGGAAATGTTATTACAAGGAGTAAAGTATTAGCATTTGAGAGGATTTCTTAGTGTGCACTAAACCACTATGCTCAGTGTGAGACAGACTTGGCACTTTGTACAGTGTGTGCCTGAGTCAGATGGCAGATCACTTTAATTTGAAGAGGAGGTAGGACTTACTTAGCAAATGTTTTTTATTTCTTTGTGCAATTTTGGATTGTAACTTCAGTGTGGTAGTAGTTGTATGGTGGGGCTAGGGGTCCATAAAAACACATTTTTTTTTAGCAGCAGTGTATTTATGATTATTTCACAATGCTGTAGAAATTCTATATTTAAAACCATGCAGAAATGTTTCCTACTCAATACACAAATGGTAGATGCCCTTTTGGCAGATATGCATTTTATATATATATATTACATTCCAGTTTACTTATCTAAGATTTTTACATCTGCATAAAATTTTATACTCTCAGACTAAGATTGCTCAGTGTTTGAAATGAGACAGGTTAACTTAAAACTGTTCAGTTTACACTACAGCTGACTTAGGCCTAGATTTGGAGTTCGGCGGTAGCCGTCAAAACCAGCGTTAGAGGCTCCTAACGCTGGTTTTGGCCGCCCGCTGGTATTTGGAGTCAGTCAGGAAAGGGTCTAACGCTCACTTTTCAGCCGCGACTTTTCCATACCGCAGATCCCCCTACGCCATTTGCGTATCCTATCTTTTCAATAGGATCTTTCTAACGCCGGTATTTAGAGTCGTTTCTGAAGTGAGCGTTAGAGCTCTAACGACAAAACTCCAGCCGCCTGAAAATAGCAGGAGTTAAGAGCTTTCTGGCTAACGCCGGTTCATAAAGCTCTTAACTACTGTACCCTAAAGTACACTAACACCCATCAACTACCTATGTACCCCTAAACCGAGCTCCCCCCACATCGCCGCCACTCGATTAAAATTTTTAACCCCTAATCTGCCGACCGCCACCTACGTTATACTTATGTACCCCTAATCTGCTGCCCCTAACCCCGCCGACCCCTGTATTACATTTATTAACCCCTAACCTGCCCCCCACAACGTCTCCGCCAGCTACTTAAAATAATTAACCCCTAATCTTCCGACCGCAAAGCGCCGCCACCTACGTTATCCCTATGTACCCCTAATCTGCTACCCCTAACACCGCCGACCCCTATATTATATTTATTAACCCCTAATCTGCCCCCCTCAACGTCGCATCCACCTGCCTACACTTATTAACCCCTAATCTGCCGAGCGGACCTGAGCGCTACTATAATAAAGTTATTAACCCCTAACCCGCCTCACTAACCCTATAATAAATAGTATTAACCCCCTAATCTGCCCTCCCTAACATCGCCGACACCTAACTTCAATTATTAACCCCTAATCTGACGACTGGAGCTCACCGCTATTCTAATAAATGTATTAACCCCTAAAGCTAAGTCTAACCCTAACACTAACACCCCCCTAACTTAAATATAATTTACATCTAACGAAATAAATTAACTCTTATTAAATAACTTATTCCTATTTAAAGCTAAATACTTACCTGTAAAATAAATCCTAATATAGCTACAATATAAATTATAATTATATTATAGCTATTTTAGGATTAATATTTATTTTACAGGCAACTTTGTAATTATTTTAACCAGGTACAATAGCTATTAAATAGTTAAGAACTATTTAATAGTTACCTAGTTAAAATAATAACTAATTTACCTGTAAAAGAAATCCTAACCTAAGATATAATTAAACCTAACACTAGACTATCAATAAAATAATTAAATAAACTACCTACAATTACCTACAATTAACCTAACACTACACTATCAATAAATTAATTAAACACAATTCCTACAAATAAATACAATTAAATAAACTAGCTAAAGTACAAAAAATAAAAAAGAACTAAGTTACAAAAAATAAAAAAATATTTACAAACATAAGAAAAATATTACAACAATTTTAAACTAATTACACCTACTCTAAGCCCCCTAATAAAATAACAAAGACCCCCAAAATAAAAAATTCCCTACCCTATTCTAAATTAAAAAAGTTACAAGCTCTTTTACCTTACCAGCCCTGAACAGGGCCCTTTGCGGGGCATGCCCCAAGAATTTCAGCTCTTTTGCCTGTAAAAGAATAAATACAATACCCCCCCCCAACATTACAACCCACCACCCACATACCCCTAATCAGAATCAAGTTCAATCCGATTGGCTGATTGGATCAGCCAATCGGATTGAACTAGATTCTGATTGGCTGATTCCATCAGCCAATCAGAAAATTCCTACCTTAATTCCGATTGGCTGATAGAATCCTATCAGCCAATCGGAATTCGAGGGACGCCATCTTGGATGACGTCCCTTAAAGGAACAGTCATTCGTCGTTCAGTTGTCGGTCCGAATGGATGTTCCGCGCTGGAGGTCTTCAGGATCCTGCCGCTTCGCTCCGGATGGAAGACCATAGAAGATGCCGCCTGGATGATGACTTCAATCGGATGGAAGATCCTCTTCTGCCCCGCTTGGATGAAGACTTTGACCGGATCATGGACCTCTTCAGCCCCCCGCTTGGGCTTGGATCAGGACATCGGAGGAGCTCTTCAGGACGGATCGGTGAACCTGGATGGTGAAGACAAGGTAGGAAGATCTTCAGGGGCTTAGTGTTAGGTTTATTTAAGGGGGGTTTGGGTTAGATTAGGGGTATGTGGGTGGTGGGTTGTAATGTTGGGGGGGGGGTATTGTATTTATTCTTTTACAGGCAAAAGAGCTGAAATTCTTGGGGCATGCCCCGCAAAGGGCCCTGTTCAGGGCTGGTAAGGTAAAAGAGCTTGTAACTTTTTTAATTTAAAATAGGGTAGGGAATTTTTTATTTTGGGGGTCTTTGTTATTTTATTAGGGGGCCTAGAGTAGGTGTAATTAGTTTAAAATTGTTGTAATATTTTTCTTATGTTTATTTTTTGTAACTTAGTTCTTTTTTATTTTTTGTACTTTAGCTAGTTTATTTAATTGTATTTATTTGTAGGAATTGTATTTAATTAATTTATTGATAGTGTAGTGTTAGGTTAATTGTAGGTAATTGTAGGTAGTTTATTTAATTATTTTATTGATAGGGTAGTGTTAGGTTTAATTATATCTTAGGTTAGGATTTATTTTACAGGTAAATTAGTTATTATTTTAACTAGGTAACTATTAAATAGTTCTTAACTATTTAATAGCTATTGTACCTGGTTAAAATAATTACAAAGTTGCCTGTAAAATAAATATTAATCCTAAAATAGCTATAATATAATTATAATTTATATTGTAGCTATATTAGGATTTATTTTACAGGTAAGTATTTAGCTTTAAATAGGAATAAGTTATTTAATAAGAGTTAATTTATTTCGTTAGATGTAAATTATATTTAAGTTATGGGGGTGTTAGTGTTAGGGTTAGACTTAGCTTTAGGGGTTAATACATTTATTAGAATAGCGGTGAGCTCCGGTCGTCAGATTAGGGGTTAATAATTGAAGTTAGGTGTCGGCGATGTTAGGGAGGGCAGATTAGGGGTTAATACTATTTATGATAGGGTTAGTGAGGCGGATTAGGGGTTAATAACTTTATTATAGTAGCGCTCAGGTCCGCTCGGCAGATTAGGGGTTAATAAGTGTAGGCAGGTGTCGGCGACGTTGTGGGGGGCAGATTAGGGGTTAATAAATATAATATAGGGGTCGGCGGTGTTAGGGGCAGCAGATTAGGGGTACATAGGGATAACGTAGGTTGCGGCGGTTTACGGAGCGGCAGATTAGGGGTTAAAAACAAAATGCAGGGGTCAGCGATAGCGGGGGCGGCAGATTAGGGGTTAATAAGTGTAAGGTTAGGGGTGTTTAGACTCGGGGTACATGTTAGAGTGTTAGGTGCAGACGTAGGAAGTGTTTCCCCATAGGAAACAATGGGGCTGCGTTAGGAGCTGAACGCTGCTTTTTTGCAGGTGTTAGGTTTTTTTTCAGCTCAAACAGTCCCATTGTTTCCTATGGGAGAATCGTGCACGAGCACGTTTTTGAGGCTGGCCGCGTCCGTAAGCAACTCTGGTATCGAGAGTTGCATTTGCGGTAAAAATGCTCTACGCTCCTTTTTTGGAGCCTAACGCAGCATTTGTTTGAACTCTCGATACCAGAGTTAAATTTATGGTGCGGCCAGAAAAAAGCCCGCGGAGCGTTAACAGCCCTTTTACCGCCAAACTCCAAATCTAGGCCTTAGTTTTGAAATACATACCAACAAGCCTAAATCCTGCATTTAACCAGATCTAATGGTATGAGTACCAAGCTTATGGTTCCACCAAGACCATATAGAGTACAGCATTTTCAAAATCCATAAGTACAGCTGACAGATGGGAAAATTTGTACACTATATTTGAAGTGGTGCTCTTGGTTGGGGAAAATAGGGAAAAAACAAACAAATATATGTCAACCTTTTAAAGGTACTTTTCTTCATCTAGCTATCTACCCAGCTCATTAATGTACAATTTTGAATTCACAGAATTATTTTTGTTTGCACATTTACAAATATGATTCTTTAAAAAGTGATCTCTTAATTTCTGCAATTTTTTTTATCTTGCATGTCACACACTGTTGATTTAGGGGATGCAAGGTGCATAAATGTTTCCTCCTGCGAGTGTTTCTGTGGGTGTATGTGTTTATGTCTTTGTGTTTTGGTTTGTGTCTCTATGTGTATGTATTTTTTGTCTGTGGGTCTCTCTGTGTGGGTGGGTGTGTATGTCTTTGTGCATTTTCTGTGGATGTCTGTGAGGTTGTGTGCATATGTCTGAGCTTTTTCTATGGGTGTCTCTGTGAGGGTGTGTGTGTGTATATATGTCTGTGATTTCTGTGGGTGTCCCTGTGTGGGTGTGTGTATATCTTTGCGTGTTTTCTGTGGATGTCTCAGTGAGGGTGTGTGTATGTATGTCTTTCTGTGTTTTTCAGGTGGTTGTCTCTCTGTGTGTGTGTGTATGTCTTTGTGTGTTTTCTGAGGCTGTATCTGTTGGTGTTTCCTTGGGTGTATGTGCAAGTTTGAGTTTGTGTGTGTGTCCATTGTCTGTTCCTTTTTAGGACATTTTGACCTTACTACTAATTATTCACATCTTTCTACAGACTTTGAGACTAACAAGACCTTTCCGGAAGTAACCAATACACCATTTAACCTTTAAATTATTGTTTAGTCAGTTCAGGGCCTTTCCTTTCAGCCACTGCATGCTGTTGTCATAATTTAGCTGTCATCTTCCTTTACAAAAAGATAATCAGAACTCCATATTTTGTTTTCTAAATCTCCTTTTTTTTTTTACAAAACTGTAGTTTACCTCATTACTTGTCAGGTCAATGTAAACAAGGGCTAAGTGTCTGTTTGGGTTTCTGTGTCTGAGTGTGTTTCTTTGCGTGTCTGCTAGAGTGTCTATATGTGAATCCTTATGTGTGAGTGTGTTTGTGTGTTTCAGTGTATGAGTGTGTCTGTATGTTACTACTTTTACAACATTTCCAAGTTTAAATATACGTTTTAGTCACTTGGTCAAAAATTGCACATATCAAAGGAGCGGGGGGGGGGGGGGGGCCTGATCAATGGTTGAGTCAGGGGCCCCAAAATTTCTAGTGGCGGCCCTGGGTACAAGTATTACCCTCAAGAAAGCCAGGGATTTCAGCACTCAAAATATACAACAATGATTAAGTCAATGACACATTTGAATAATAATATGAAGATTTATTTAGCTGCAGTTACTGCTCTGGTGTAAAATATACAACAGCTGGGTCCCCTAAACGAAACCACACACACATCGAAATACAAATACATTTATTCTGTGCAAATAATAAGTACATCTTAAATATATAGCATGAATAAAAAAGCTGGCCAGCTTACTTAAAGTTAGCTCGATACATGCAGTGATAATATATATTATTTAATATGCTAACTTGCAACACCCCTACCAGAGGGTAGGCCTGTGACCCACAGGAATCTGCTACCATAGATATTATTGGGGATCCATGCAAGATAAAGCATAAACAGTTTCAAGTATAGATGGCAACACCTCTCTCAGAGGATAACCCAATAAAAATTGGAAATCTGTTATCATGAGTAAAAAATTCACCTGAGGATCTATGCCAAATACTACATAACAATGAATATCAAAGCATGATATAAGTGTAATATAAGCTTGCACTAAATTATAATGAACAACACCCCAACCAGAGGGTAGCACCAATTTTTAAAAGGTATACGCTACCATAGAAACGTATAGGGTTCTATGTTCAATTTATAATTAGTGCATAATAACAGCCATTTATATAAGAACACATGTTATCATGACAAATAAATAAGCAGGTCATTCCAGATAGATTGTTTATGCAATTTTTTGCCGTATTGGTTAAACTCCAGTACTAATCAAACTGCGGTATATAGTGTTCTTGACTATTTGTATCCTAAAAAAAAACTTTTCATTGTAAGATGTATGAACTCGTAAGTCCGTTACAGAGTACATTACAGAGGGTTGTTAATTTTTCTGTAGAAATCCTCCTCCTTTATAGTCCTTAGGAACAATTTAGTCCGGAAAACGAATTGTAGCTTTCCTTCGTGGCTGCTAAAGTATGTTTACAGTGTGTATCGAGCACTCCCAAGAAGCTGGTTCTCAGCTGTGAAGAATAATGACGTCACACGCCAACGGCCGTTTCACCCCCCACGTGACCAAGCGTCATAGGGGCTTCCTATTACTGATGTGATTCTGGTAACTATCCATAGAAAACTTGTTTAGTGACCAAACATTGTATCCATTCTTTACTTGTACCTTAATCGTTGCAACAATTGTATAGGTTAACATCATAATGCTAGCACATTTAACCACTTTTGTTTTTCAAACGATAAAGTAAATTTATTTAGCACAACATTATTAATTCATCATAGAGCCAGTGGGCACAAAAATGAGCACCAAGAGACAGGAAGAGGAGAGTAAAGACTCGTTTGCAATGATAATACAAACAACCTGAGACGACTATATATAGTATCAACAATATATTAATATCACAAAAAAAGGGGCAAAATCTAATTTTTCATTTAGTCCCCTTGGCGATAAGGTTTTTAACCTATAAATCCAGGCTACCTCTTTTCTAAGTAGCAAATTATCGATATAGCCACCTCTGCCATACAGGGACCATCTCTCAATCCCTATTACTTTCAAATCATCTGTAGAACAGTTATGGCATAATTTGAAATGTAAAGCTATATTACTATTTATGGGACCCTCTTTTGCATTAGAGATATTGTTACGATGTTCTGTTATTCTATCCTTTAGTACCCTCTTAGTTTTGCCTGTATAAAAAAGAGGGCATGGACAATACAGGAGATATATTACATTATCAGATTTACAATTAATAAATTGTCTGATGTCATATGTTTTCTCACCTGTACTAAACTGTTTAGTTTTTACAACAAATTTACAAAAAACGCAATTGCCACAATGGAAGCAACCTTATAGCTTCTGATGTTTTTCTAACCAATTTTGTGCTTTAGGGTTACGTGAAAAATCGCTCTTAACCAATGTTACGGTTGCCTCCAGGCTGGCTGGAAGTTGGACCGTAGAAAAGGATGCTCCTAGCGCTCACCAAAGGAGCAGCAGCACCGTAGACACTCTAACTGCTGCGTAGCCACCATAAGTAATGCAGACTCTACGAACCACCGCTGCTGGGCTGGTATCTCGCCGTCTGCTCTGCGCCCTGGACCTAAGACCAGGCTCCATTAGGTGAACCCAGGAACAAGAGCTCTTACAGGAGCTCAGTAGCTAAGGGAGTATATAGAGCATAGCAATCCCTGTAGTGATTAAAGCTGTCCCCTACAAACATGAGTCAAATCTGCAAGTTAGAGGGTCAAAATAGGTCTAATGTGCTGGAACACACAGCCTGGTTTTTATTGAGGTTACATGCAAACAGGACACTCTCAGGGGGAGGCATAAAATCCCCCATCACACATTTGATATTAGATAGAGAGACACTCCCTTTGACAGGCCACAACATTACTTCAGCAGATAACAAGTTACACACAATAAAACAATGCAGTCCACCTTATCACTAGCAGTCTGATTAGACAATGGTAAGGTTTATCACTAAACCTAATTAGAGCTGATCCCAGCAAACTTGTATTTAGAATTGAACAAAATTAACTCTTAATGGCACACAATGAAACTGAACCAAGTGGGAGAAAGCCAGGGACAAGTCATTTCACAGGTCTGGGGACATAGTCTTAAAGGGGCATTGTTCACCAAAGTCACAATATGTCCCCAGACGGTTCTTAAAGGGCCATACACACCCAATAAAAGTTAATATGTTCTCAGGGGCACAATCTTCCAGGGGCCATAGTCATGAGGAAGGAGGCTGGCAAATAGGCTTCTCCAAAATCCAGGGAAGCAGGGCAATTTTCCATTTAAAGGGCCAGTTACAAATAGCAGTTTGTAAGAACCAATTTATCTTTCAAATTGGGAGCCCTACGTGCAACCAGTGATGGAAAGTCACCTACCAAATGTTTCACATTCTCATCTGAAAGCAAAAATTGCCATTTATTATTTAATATTTTACGAACTTGATTCCAATGTCCATTATGTTTAGTAACAAATCTTACTCTATTATCTGATTTTTTCTCTTTTTTATCAAACAACAGGGAGTCCCTATTCGCTTTAAGGGCACGGTTCATAGCATACTTTACATTTCGTTTTGAGTATCCCCTCACTTTAAACCAATTAGACATTTCCTGAGCATGTACAGTATTGAATTTAGTCTTGCTGCAACAATTTCTTCACAATCTAAGAAATTGTCCAATAGGAATCCCTTTAATAAGGGACGGGGGATGATGGCTGGTAGCCAATAGTAGTGTATTAGTAGCAGTACTTTTTCTATATATTTCAGTAAAAAGTTTATTATCCTCTTTCTTGATTTTTATGTCTAAGAAAGACAATTCAGTAGTACTATAATCAAATGTAAGAAAAATATTAAATTTGTTGTTATTCAATTTGCTTACAAATTCTTTTAAAAGGTCCAAAGACCCTCTCCAAAGGATAAATATGTCGTCCACATAACAACACCATATCAATACTGAGGAGGTCATCCATTGATTGAATTCTTCGAAAACATTAAGAAGTTCCCATAAACCTAAATGCAGACAGGCATAGGAGGGGGCACACGTTGCCCCCACCGCCGTGCCTCTTATTTGTTTATAGTATTTATTATCAAATTTAAATACATTATTCTCTAAGATAAACTTTAACAGCTCCACCAGGAACTCGGTATGCTTACCGAATTGACTACCTCTGGACTCCAAAAAATGTTTTACAGCCGAAATTCCTAAAGTATGCGGGATAGAGGAATAGAGTGCCTCTACATCTAGTGATACTAAAATAGTTTCTTCATCTACTTCTATACCATCCAGTTGTCTTAATAAATCCGTAGTATCTTGAACAAATGTAGGCATTGATGATACAAACGGTTTTAAGTAACTGTCTACATAATTACCAATATGTTCAGTGATACTACCTATACCCGAAATTATGGGGCGACCAGAAGGATCTTGCATGTTCTTATGCAATTTAGGGATGCAATAGAAAACTGGAGTTTTAGGAAATTTCACATATAGGTAATCAAATTCTTTTTTGTTTATATTACCATTTTTTCTGGCCCTGTTCAAAATATGAAGCAATTCACCTTGTATTTTAGCAATTGGGTTTTCCTGAATAAGTTGATACTGTTCTTTATTATTGAGTTGTTTTTTAGCTTCCAGGGCGTAATTTGATTAATTCATAATGACCAAATTCCCGCCCTTGTCCGCTTGCTTTAAGATAATACCAGGGATATTCATAAGCTCCTGTAAAGCTATTCTTTCTTGTCTAGATAGATTATCATTAATTATCTTATTAATTGGTAGTTTGTCAATTTATTTTTCTACTTCTCTCACAAAGAGATTAACTGCTGGTACGAGTGAAAGGGGTGGCATATAGCTTGATTTGGGTCTAAATTTAGAAGACGGGAGAGGGATATCTACAGTTTTACTGACGCTAGTATCAGAGGCCATTGAGATGCTCATAGGAAGATCTTCAATTTCACCTTCACTAATGAGGCTCTCAAGGGCCATAAGGGTAGCTTCATCATCTTCAGTAATTTTTACTGTTTCTAATTTATCTTGATTTTTTCCTTTATTTTTAGCCATAACCTGTGAGAGGACCACTTTTCTAGCGAACAAGTGTAAATCCTTTACTACAGTGAACTTCTTGCTGGGAAAAATGAAAGACCTTTTTTAACAAACTGATATGTGCTTGGTTAAGTGGAAATTTAGACAAGTTCACTATTTGTAGCTCATCCTCTGGATGAGGAGTATCTAATATCCCCCTCGATAGTCCCTCCTGGTTTGCATTCTGAGCTCTGGTGGTCCCCGTCCCCATCTGGCTCTCCCCATATATCTGTTCCTCATTGGGCATTGTATGCCCCTGTTCAAGCTTGTAGCTTGATCTGTTTGAGGATCTATTCCTTTTTCTCTTTCTCCCTCCCCTTCTCCTTGTTTTTTTACACTGCTTTTTACCCCATTTTTTTGATCATTTTTTGTATGGTCTGTCTCAACGTCAGATCCATCAGTTCCTGAGTCGTAGGAATTGCGACTCAGGAGATATGAATAGACTTGATTCTTTTTATAATCATCCTGGTCTCTGGCAAGCTTAAGTCTTTTTCTGATTTTTATTTCCTGTTGTAATTTAGAAATTGTATCTTTTGTCTCTTCATTAAGTTTACTAAATCTCTGATCAGTTTCAAACTCATTCAGTATTTTTAAAGTCTCCTCTAGCTCAATTTTAATCTTTTCAAGTTTGATTTTATTCTTATTGACCATTTTCTGCATTAGGCGTAAGGAACATTCAGTTAAACTCAAATGCCACTCATCCATAAATTGATCCCCATCATAATCATCCCTAAGATTTGATCCTGGGTCTAAGTGTAACCGAAGACCCCTTGGTATAATTTTTTGTTAAATATAATTCTCGAGACTATATTTTTCAGCACCTAATTTTACCTGTTTAGACAATAGGTTACAATATTTTTTGAAAACACTATATATATTAGTATTGTCATCTCTGTTTTTATCTAAATTCTCATGCAAAGTCTCTCCCAATTCTGCCTCCCACTGCTCATCAAGCACCACAAAAGCCATGACGAAAAAAAATATATATACACAATTATCCAAAAAGAAGATTTCTAGTATATAGCTTCAACGGGGACTCCTCTATTGTACAGAAAACACCAGAGCTAAGCACACAACACAAATTATTAATTAATATAAGTATTTAATTTACTCAATTTTAACCCTTCTCAAACCAAGGAAAAAAGATCTATAGGTATACACCAATTAAGATCTATAAACAAAACAAAACACTACTTATTGGGGAGAAGAGAGCAATTATTAGCTTATTTATAATTACTTAGGTGCAGACCCTTTAGAACAAATATTTAAACCTCCAAAAACAGAAAGAACAACAGAAAGAACAAATAGAGGGTTTGATAAAAAAGAGAAAAAATCAGATAATAGAGTAAGATTTGTTACTGAATATAATGGATATTGGAATCAAGTTTGTAAAATATTAAATAATAAATGGCAATTTTTGCTTTCAGATGAGAATGTGAAAAATGTGGTAGGTGACTTTCCATCACTGGTTGCGCGTAGGGCTCCCAATTTGAAAGATAAATTGGTTAAAAGCGATTTTTCACCTAACCCTAAAGCACAAAATTGGTTAGGAAAACGTCAGAAGCTACAAGGTTGCTTCCAATGTGGCAATTGCGTTTTCTGTAAATTTGTTGTAAAAACTAAACAGTTTAGTACAGGTGAGAAAACATATGAAATCAGACAATTAATTAATTGTAAATCTGATAATGTAATATATATCCTGTATTGTCCATGTCCTCTTTCTTATACAGGCAAAAGTAAGAGGGTACTAAAGGATAGAATAACAGAACATCGTAACGATATCTCAAATGCAAAAGAGGGTCCCATAAATAGTAATATATCTTAACATTTCAAATTATGCCATAATTGTTCTACAGATGATTTGAAAGTAATAGGGATTGAGAGATGCTCCCTGTATGGCAGAGGTGGCGATATCGATAATTTGCTACTTAGAAAAGAGGTAGCCTGGATTTATAGGTTAAAAACCTTATCGCCAAGGGGACTAAATGAAAAATTAGATTTTGCCCCTTTTTTTGTGATATTAATATATTGTTGATACTATATATAGTCGTCTCAGGTTGTTTGTATTATCATTGCAAACGATTCTTTACTCTCCTCTTTCTGTCTCTTGGTGCTCATTTTTGTGCCCACTGGCTCTATGATGAATTAATAATGTTGTGCTAAATAAATTTACTTTATCGTTTGAAAAACAAAAGTGGTTAAATGTGCTAGCATTATGATGTTAACCTATACAATTGTTTCAACGATTAAGGTACAAGTAAAGAATGGATACAATGTTTGGTCACTAAACAAGTTTTTCTATGGATAGTTACCAGAATCACATCAGTAATATTTCACCAATCCGATACAAGGGCAGTGGTTATAAGGACCATACACAGAGCTCTGAGGTATACGTCCTGAGGAAGCCCCTATGAAGCTTGGTCACGTGGGGGGTGAAATGGCCGTTGGCATGTGACGTCATTGTTCTTTACAGCCGAGAACCGGCTTCTTGGGAGTGCTCGATGCACGCTGTAAACATACTTTAACAGCCACGAAGGAAAGCTACAATCCGTTTTCCGGACTAAATTGTTCCTAAAGACTTTAAAGGAAGAGGATTTCTATAGAAAAATTAACAACCCTCTGTAATGTATAACGGACTTACGAGTTCATACATCTTACAATGAAAAGTCTTTCTTTAGCATACAAATAGTCAAGAACACTATATACCGCAGTTTGATTAGTACTGGAGTTTAACCAATACGGCAAAAAACTGCATAAACAATCTATTTGGAATAACCTGCTTATTTATTTGTCATGACAACATGTGTTCTTATATAAATGGCTGTTATTATGCACTCATTATAAATTGAACATAGAACCTTATACGTTTCTATGGTAGCGTATACCTTTTAAAAATTGGTGCTACCCTCTGGTTGGGGTTTTGTTCATTAGAATTTAGTGGAAGCTTATATTACACTTATATCATGCTTTGATATTCATTGTTATGTAGTATTTGGCATAGATCCTCAGGTGATTTTTTTACTCATGATAACAGATTTCCAATTTTTATTGGGTTATCCTCTGAGAGAGGTTTTGCCACCTATACTTAAAGGGACAGTCTAGTCAAAATTAAACTTTCATGATTCAGATAGGGCATGCAATTTTAAATAACTTTCCAATTTACTTCTATTATCTAATTTGTTCAATTCTATAGATATCCTTTGTTGAAGAAATAGCAATGCACATGTGTGAGCCAATCACACAAGGCCTCTATGTGCAGCAACCAATCAGCAGCTACTGAGCATATCTAGATATGCTTTTCCGCAAGTGATATCAAGAAAATGAAGCAAATTAGATAATAGAAGTAAATTAGAAAGTGGTTTAAAATGACATGCTCTTTCTAAATCACAAAAGAAAAAAATTGGGTTTCATGTCCCTTTAAAACTGTTTATGCTTTATCTTGCATGGATCCCCAATAATATCTATGGTAGCAGATTTCTGTGGGTTACAGGGCTACCCTCTGGTAGGGATGTTGCAAGTTAGCATATTAAATAATATATATTATCACTGCATGTATCAAGCTAACTTTAAGTAAGCTGGCCAGCTTTTTTTATTCATGCTATATATTTAAGATGTACTTATTATTTGATAGACCAAGTGAAAAGAGACCAGCTATCCCATAGATAAAACAAAGTCTTTATTAAATCCTTTAAAAGAAAAATATAGGATACAGCAAACAGCAAGTACTGACGGTGTAGGGGGCGCAGCACTGAATGGCTTACATGTTTCGGATCAACTCCGTAGTCATAGCCTACAGTGATGTGCCTCACACCTGTTAAAATACCTTAAGAACAAGTGTGATTGGCAAAGAATAAAAAACACGCTCAAATACTCTAACCAATCAGAAATGTTAATCAACATTAATCACCTGTAAAGCAAACAGCATATACAAAAACAAAATTGTTTCCATATACAGTGTGTAAAAGTTAAACAATCTTGTACACAACAATAAACATTACTTGTTGCACTATTACACATAAATATTGCCATTGCTATACTGTAAAGGTTAACAATAAATAAAATAAGATAAAGATGCAAACAGAAACAAATCTAAATCTAAAACCCACAAAACATGTGATGGAGCTATATAAGATAGAAGGACCTACAAGATAATAATCTATTAAAGTACAATTACAGCTGAGTTAAACATTAAGACCACTGAATCTTACTCATTACCTAAAGTGCATAATATGAAAGGGGTGCTACTTAGGAACATTTTGTGCTAAGAGTCTAAAGGGTAACATTAAAATTACCATTGAGGATACTATATATTAACTTACAAATTGTGCATATATCTATAGGCATGGAATCCCAGATAAATAAATTCCAAAATATTCTAGGAGAATATATCAAAGTGTACCCATTGGTAAATATAACTAACCCTCTAAGAGGAAATATTGGTAAATATTTAAAAGTAACAAGGGGTGGAGGCGGCGCCAAAAGAGGCGATCTAGCACTTTGAAATAAATTTCTAAAAACCTGGGTAGGTCTTGAATCTAAATAGTCTAATAACAACTATATATGTTATACATATCCCCAATAGATCAGAATGAATACAATTGGACCTTATGATTAAAATAATTCAATATGTATTTCTCTAGACTAACCCAAACCACTTTTTCTCAGATTTTGAACTTCTTAGGAAATTCTTAAAAAATTCTTAAAAAATGCAAGGTGCTGCAGGTTTCAATATCAAATAACAAATTTTTATTACACAAAATCCAGATAATTCTAGAAGAATTCAGAGTATTCAAATAAGTATAAAATCACTTAAATACTGTGACACCGGTGTCCATTAATCTAAAAAATAAAAAATAAAAAATAAATGAGAATTTGTCCTTAAAAGACTTTCGAGCAAACTTTAAACAAATAATTGTAACGCTCTAATCAGAAAAAGGTTCTAGAACAGTTTCCAACCACTATGTATAGCTGTTAGCAAAAAAACAGTATTTGGAACTCTGTGCATTAATATTCAATGTTGACTGTGAATAAAAAAGCCTTAAATAAAGCTATTGTGTTGTTATAAAAACAACCAGACTGGTTAACAATTGCAGTAACTTCTTATGGCAGTAACACAGTTCTTTATATATAAAAGCGCTATTGGGAGTCTGTTTGCAGCAATGATAGTGTGATCATATAAGTGCTGTTTTATAACATTCTTCCGTGAGGGCTTTAGAATCTCTTAGGTAGTAATGGCTGTAATAGCTTCCACAGGTGTAAATTAGTGCTTCAGTGTTTCAACGGTAATCAGTGAGTCTTTTGAAAACACATTCAGAGTACCTTTAATAAGTGCTGGTAATCTTCTCTTGGTATCCTTAGTGTGCACACTAGTAGAAGAAACGGTTGATCTGTACTCCTACCGTATAGCCAGGTCCTCCAAGTCTTACTGGCGTGACGGTTCTGGGAGTAAATGTGTCTCTGTAGTCTTTTTCCTTTCTGCAGGGCTGGATAATAGACAAGTATACGCGTTTCAGCTCACCAGGGAGCCTTGACAAACACAATAGCTTTATTTAAGGCTTTTTTATTCACAGTCAACATTGAATATTAATGCACAGAGTTCCAAATACTGTTTTTTTGCTAACAGCTATACATAGTGGTTGGAAACTGTTCTAGAACCTTTTTCTGATTAGAGCGTTACAATTATTTGTTTAAAGTTTGCTCGAAAGTCTTTTAAGGACATTAGTAATTTTAATTCTCATTTATTTTTTATTTTTTAGATTAATGGACACCGGTGTCACAGTATTTAAGTGATTTTATACTTATTTGAATACTCTGAATTCTTCTAGAATTATCTGGATTTTGTGTAATAAAAATTTGTTATTTGATATTGAAACCTGCAGCACCTTGCATTTTTTAAGAATTTTTTAAGAATTTCCTAAGAAGTTCAAAATCTGAGAAAAAGTGGTTTGGGTTAGTCTAGAGAAATACATATTGAATTATTTTAATCATAAGGTCCAATTGTATTCATTCTGATCTATTGGGGATATGTATAACATATATAGTTGTTATTAGACTATTTAGATTCAAGACCTACCCAGGTTTTTAGAAATTTATTTCAAAGTGCTAGATCGCCTCTTTTGGCGCCGCCTCCACCCCTTGTTACTTTTAAATCTTTTTAAATCAATTGCACAATTGTGAGAGGTGCAATTAGGAGGTAGGCAAGTCTGGTTATTCTACCATTGGTCTACACTAACCTTGAAAGTAGCAAATATTGGTAAATACCCATTGGTAAATATAACATGTGACAAAACCCTCTAAAAGGAAAGAATTAGTACTCCGTTGTATATTGATAAGCCTACCCCATATTCATGGGCTGAGTGAATATAAGGTTATGAATTAAGTGTAGCAATGTTAAAAGTGGGCCATGATAAATGCGGATGAATATAAACAATAATAAGAATGTTACAAATGTATTGCAATATAGAGTGGTTATTCCCACAAATTCATGACATCATACCTGGAATTTAAACCATTAGGCAAACGAGTACCCATGGTAAAAATCCAGTATGCCTCACATCTGGCAAGAAGTTGGTTAATGTCACCCCCCCCTAGTGGGTACAGTGACTCTCTCAATGCTACACCATTTAAAACCTCTCAGGTCATTGTCATGGTATGTACCAAAATGTTGTACAATTGGAGTAGAGGCCCTTTTGGTAGAAAAGGAGGATAAATGCTCCCTAATACGGGAATTAAGGTCACGGGAGGTGAGTCCAATATGTTGAATTTTACGGAGGGTACACTCTATTAAATATATGACTGATTCGGTCCTACAGTTAATGCAAGAATTTATTTAATATGTTTTATTAGTCACCACACTAGTCTATTCCTTAGTTATTCTTGTGTATTCGCAAGGTTTACATTTGCGATGCCCGCACCTATACATGCCATTGTGTTTAAGCCATGAGGCTTTCTCTTTCTGTGTCGGTCTAAGTAAAGTGGGAGAAAGTATAGAACCCAATGTTGTACAGTGTCCACTAATTTATCCTCTGCCCGTAGTATCTGAAAATGTTTTTTTTCACTATATTGCAAATTTGTGTATACTGTGAACTGTGTGTCGTCACAAAAGTGACACTCTGTTGTTTAATTATCTCCCTTGTTTTGGGGGTCAGTAAGTAATGTCTAGATATATTCTGAACCTGATGTTTGGCCTTCCTGATCGCCTTCACAGGATATTGTCTATCCAAGAGTCTTTTTTCTAAATTCACAGACTCTCTTTCAAATTCAGACTGATCTGCACAATTTCTTTTTAGCCTGATAAACTCCCCCTTAGCAATGGCAAAGGGGACATGTTTAGGATGACAACTGGTTCCCAATAAAAGTGAGTTACCAGAAATGGGTTTTCTATATATAGTAGATTTAATTTTCCCATCAAAGCCACCTTCCAGGGTGAGGTCCAGATAGTTAATGTGCCTATCCTTTAATTCAAAAGTAAATTTCAGGCCAACATTATTCTCATTGAGAAAATCAACAAAAGACCTGGCAGTCTCAGGGTCACCAGTCCAAATAAAAAGAAGATCATATATATATCTCCTATAAAAGGAGATACACTGCTGGAAAGGGCTACTATCTCCAAAGATGTGGTAAAACTCCCACCATCCAAGGAACAAGTTCGCAAAGGATGGCGCAAATTTCGCCCTCATGGCTGTACCACATCTCTGGAGATAGTAAACCCCCTCAAATCTGAAAAAGTTGTGTGACAGAAGGAAGCTGGTGACCCTGAGAATGAAACCAATAAATATGGTAGAAAAATCAGTTTGCCTTTCAAGAAAAAATTGAATCGCTTCTAAACCTTTGGTGTGGGGAATACTAGAGTAAAGGGAGACAGCATCTATTGTAAGCCATTTAGAAGATGGAGACCACTCGACATTCTCTAAGATGTTAAGAATATGTTTGGTGTCTCTGACATGTGAGGGAAGGGCCTCTACTAATGGCTGTAATATACAATCCAACCATTCGGACAAATTGCCCAAAAGGGAGTCAACCCCGCTCACAATTGGTCTACCCTGAACTGAATCAAGTGTTTTATGTGTCTTGGGGAGGTGGTGGAAGAGGGGCATTTTAGGATATTGCACCAAAAGATAGGCCACAGTGGACTGATCCAAAACGCCTAATTCCAAACCGTCATCTAGTAGTTGTTCCAATTCAACTCGAAAGATGCTGGTTGGATCCCTTGGCAGAACAGTATAATCATGTTTTTGTTGAAGTTGCCTAAGGGCCTCATCAACATACTGTTGCCTGTCCATAATTACCACCATACCCCCCTTGTCAGAATTTTTAATGACCAAGGTGGTATCCTCCCTAAGAGAAAGAAGCGCTTCCTTCTCAGCTAGGGACAAATTGAATTTGAGATTAGATTTGTTTTCTTTGAGATGGATTAAATCTCTCTCAATTCTGTTGTAGAATGTTTCTATCACAGGGCCTCTATTTTGGATGGGATAAAAAGTGGAACGTTTCTTAAGAGTTGGGCCCTTGCTGGTGTCTCCCCCAATGATCCCAGCTTCCATTTGAAGCTGTTGGAGTGTAACCACATCACAACATTGTGAAAAACTCAAAGGATCACTGTTGGTTCCACCAGATAGTCCACCCATTTGATCAAAATTACTCTGTTCAGAGAAATGTTTTTTGAGAGTAAGGTTCCGTATCAATTTATTCACATCCAAAATAGTTCTGAATAAGTCAAAATCATTGGTAGGTGCAAAATTTAGGCCATTATTTAAAACATAATCTTGCATGGTGTTTAATGTTTTACTGGAAAGGTTCACAACATTACCCACTATCCTAGAGTCTATTATTTGTATCTCGTCTGTGGTCTGGGCTCCCTCAATTGATATCTGTCTTGATTGGTTTGTATAGTGTTCTTGGTCATGGTACCCCCTCCCCCTGCGTTGGCATCCAATTCCTGGGGAAAAACCTGATAGAACATTAAATGTTCAGATACATTGGAGGAAAATGTATTAAGGTTAGATTCAACATATGCATTCTGTTTAGGTCTATTGCCAGGGTTACCAAAATCAGTGTTAGGGGTATGTACTGTATTAACAGGAGGTAATATTGTATTGGAGATGTTATTACCAGAGGTTACAGAAGTACCTGGGCCTTGTAATGTTAGTGTATCACCTTCACTTGAGCCCTCTGACTCACTGCCTGAAAATGTTACATTCTTAGAAGCATTACCATTTTTATTGTTACTGCAGTTTCTACTTCTATTCCTGTTGTTCCTCCTCCTCCTACCAAATCTGGGCTGATTAGCCCTGTAATTCCCCCTGGTGCTCTTTTTCCAGATATAAACACTGTTATTAGTATAATCAAACATATCCCTGATAAATTTTGTGTGTTTTGTTTCCATGATACCTGACCTGCCTTTTGCTACTAGTTCCCTAAGAGTTTTATCAAAACTAGGAAAGTAAACATGATTTGATCTCCTGTTCATTTCTATTTGCAGTTCATCTATTTCTTTCCTAATATTGACTAACAATGTGGTTTTAAACTGAATTAGCAATTTAGCGATTTAGAAAAAAGACTCTTGGATAGACAATATCCTGTGAAGGCGATCAGGAAGGCCAAACATCAGGTTCAGAATATATCTAGACATGACTTACTGACCCCCAAAACAAGGGAGAGAATTAAACAACTGAGTGTCACTTTTGTGACGACACACAGTGCACAGTATACACAAATTTGCAATATAGTGAAAAAACATTTTCAGATACTACGGGCAGAGGATAAATTAGTGGACACTGTACAAAAGGGACTTAGATGTTCATATCGTAAAAGTCCAACATTGCGTTCTATACTTTCTCCCACTTTACTTAGACCGACACAGAAAGAGAAAGCCTCATGGCTTAAACACAATGGCATGTATAGGTGCGGGCATCGCAAATGTAAACCTTGCGAATACACAAGAATAACTAAGGAATAAACTAGTGTGGTGACTAATAAAACATATAAAATAAATTCTTGCATTAACTGTAGGGCCGAATCAGTCATATATTTAATAGAGTGTACCCTCTGTAAAATTCAATATATTGGACTCACCTCCCGTGACCTTAATTCTCGTATTAGGGAACATGTATCCTCCTTTTCTACCAAAAGTGCCTCTACTCCAATTGTACAACATTTTGGTACATACCATGACAATGACCTGAGAGGTTTTAAATGGTGTGGCATTGAGAGAGTCACTGTACCCACTAGGGTAATCCAGTATGCCTCACGTCTGGCAAGAAGTGACATTAACCAACTTCTTGCCAGACGTGAGGCATACTGGATTTTTACCATGGGTACTCGTTTGCCTAATGGTTTAAATTCCAGGTATGATGTCATGAATTTGTGGGAATAACCACTCTATATTGCAATACATTCGTAACATTCTTATTATTGTTTATATTCATCCGCATTTATCATGGCCCACTTTTAACATTGCTACACTTAATTCATAACCTTATATTCACTCAGCCCATGAATATGGGGTAGGCTTATCAATATACAACGGAGTACTAATTCTTTCCTTTTAGAGGGTTTTGTCACATGTTATATTTACCAATGGGTATTTACCAATATTTCCTCTTAGAGGGTTAGTTATATTTACCAATGGGTACACTTTGATATATTCTCCTAGAATATTTTGGAATTTATTTATCTGGGATTCCATGCCTATAGATATATGCACAATTTGTAATTTAATATATAGTATCCTCTATGGTAATTTTAATGTTACCCTTTAGACTCTTAGCACAACATGTTCCTAAGTAGCACCCCTTTCATGTTATGCACTTTAGGTAATGAGTAAGATTCAGTGGTCTTAATGTTTAACTCAGCTGTAATTGTACTTTAATAGATTATTATCTTGTAGGTCCTTCTATCTTATATAGCTCCATCACATGTTTTGTGGGTTTTAGATTTAGATTTGTTTCTGTTTGCATCTTTATCTTATTTTATTTATTGTTAACCTTTACAGTATAGCAATGGCAATATTTATGTGTAATAGTGCAACAAGTAATGTTTATTGTTGTGTACAAGATTGTTTAACTTTTACACACTGTATATGGAAACAATTTTGTTTTGGTAATTGTATATGCTGTTTGCTTTACAGGTGATTAATGTTGATTAACATTTCTGATTGGTTACAGTAGTTGGGCGTGTTTTTTATTCTTTGCCAATCACACTTGTTCTTAAGGTATTTTAACAGGTGTGAGGCACATCACTGTAGGCTATGACTACGGAGTTGATCCGAAACATGTAACCCATTCAGTGCTGAGCCCTCTACACCGTCAGTACTTGCTGTTTGCAGTATCCTATATTTTTCTTTTAAAGGATTTAATAAAGACTTTGTTTTATCTATGGGATAGCTGGTCTCTTTTCACTTGGTCTATCAAATAATAAGTACATCTTAAATATATAGCATGAATAAAAAAAGCTGGCCAGCTTACTTAAAGTTAGCTTGATACATGCAGTGATAATATATATTATTTAATATGCTAACTTGCAACATCCCTACCAGAGGGTAGCCCTGTAACCCACAGAAATCTGCTACCATAGATATTATTGGGGATCCATGCAAGATAAAGCATAAATAGTTTTAAGTATAGGTGGCATGTAAGCCATTCAGTACTGCGCCCTCTACACCATCAGTACTTGCTGTTTGCTGTATCCTATATGTTTCTTTTAAAGGATTTAATAAAGACTTTTTTTTATCTATGGGATAGCTGGGCTCTTTTCACTTGATCTATCAATTTTTCCAGCCACCAGACTATCCTTATCTGCAACGGACAACTTGGAGCACCTGTGCAGCCGAGACTACTATCTCACCTGTAACTGTGAATGTTCGATTCCGGCTTGTGCTGCAGTCGGGTTGTGTGATCCTTGGCCCCTATTGGAGGATACCTGGCAACGTAACACCGGATAGATCTGGCACCTGTGGCGGAGGAATTCCGTAAGGAGCAGTTTGAGGACAACGACGCCAACAAACAGCGGGGACAAGTTGAGGCAAGTGGTTTTTACCATTAGGTCTCGTCCCGGGCGGATCGATTGGCATCAGAGCGTGCCAGCCCCATAGCAGGGGTGAATGTTCCTCTGCCTCATGACCTGGCACTTACGGCGTACACCATTGGTGAGTTGCCTTCCTATTGAATGTGTTCTCATGTGGGACATTTCACACTGCAAGGCTGCACAGGTTAGTTTCTAAGGATTTAACTGTTTATTGTGCACTCTCTGTGATACTGGGTTTTCTCTCTTCTCTGGTACTTATTATTTGCACAGAATAAATGTATTTGTATTTCAATGTGTGTGTGGTTTCTTTTAGGGGACCCAGCTGTTGTATATTTTACACCGGAGCAGTAACCACAGCTAAATAAATCTTCATATTATTATTCAAATGTGTCATTAACTTAATCATTGTTGTATATTTTGAGTGCTGAAATCCCTGGCTTTCGTGAGGGTAATACTTGTACCCTCTATTTGTTCTTTATATATATATATATATATATATGTGTGTATATATATATATATATATATATATATATATATATATATATATATATATATATATATATATATGTATATGTGTGTGTGTGGGTATATATATATATAATTTTTACATATATATATATATGTATATGTATCTATATATATGTACTGTACATATATATATATATATATATATATAAAATTCTATATATGTACATGTGTATATATATATATATATATGTATATATATATATATATATATATATATATATATATGTATTTATATATATATATATGTATATATATATATATATATACACACAAATACAAAAGTATGAGTAGTTAGGGAGAATCGGCGCTAATTACTACCCAATGCCAAGTACATAAGGAGCCCCTCTCTAATAGACCCCAAGGAAGACAAGAACACAAAAAGGAAAGGTACTGGAGCAAAAAACCAAGGGTTAGTGATCTATAAGTAAACAAGAATATTCTCAATATTATCAGGTATAAAAATTCATTTAATAATAATAAATCAATACATATGGAAACATACAATAGTGAATATATCTAAAAAATACCATGCTGTGCAGGATGTAGGTATACCCTGAGAAAGAAGCTCCTACTGTTCAATATTTAACACCTAACCTCTAAAGATGAGCTCCTAGAAAGCAGATTACAAAAGAGCTGTGTGTATTACAGTAGGATAATAAATAAATATATAAAGATGATAGTAAATACAACGAATACTAAATGATAAATAACCTTAAAATTTGTTAATATCTATAATAAAACTGTCTATTCTAAAACACAGGTAATCAATTCCCTAAATGTATATAAAAAAACAAAATTCATGCTTACCTGATAAATTTATTTCTCTTGTGGTGTATCCAGTCCACGGATTCAT